>NW_024753828.1:5308338-5603338 GCF_018991925.1 Homarus americanus | reverse complement strand
CAGCAGCAGCAGCTTGCCCCTCTCACCACTGCAACCTGGGTTCTATCCCAGGTCATAAATGTAAAAAAGGTGTTGTTCAGTGTGACCCTAATTATTATCACAGGTTTTTCTCTGGGTACAGTACAGTACAGTACAGTACTGTACTGTACCGTACCGTACCGTACTGTACTAACACCAAACCCAGGATAGATAAACTCATATAAAAAAGGCTTCCCTACTCTGCAAAAGATATACCCTGCACATAAACATAAAATACAAAATATCCTGTAACTGTACAGCACCCCCCCAAAAAAAATCTTGAATAACATTTGCTGACTGGGGGGGGGGTGTACATTTTTACTTGTGTTCAAAGAAATGTATATTCCTTTTATGTGTTTGCCTTTAGGACAATTATATATTTTACCTGTATTGTACTGTATATATGTATGTATGTGTGTGTGTGTGTGTTTGTGTGTGTAGACACACACACATACGCACAGAACACACACAAATTAATAACATTGGGAAAATTCTCTCACAAATAAACAGAAACAAATTTATTAAAAATGTGAATCTACCCTCAAGTCTGCGCTTTGTTAATAAGTAACAAAGCATGGACTTGAGGGTAGACTGTCACATTTTTAATAAATTTGTTTCTGATTATTTGTGAGAGAATTTTCCCAATATTACTAATTTGTATGTGTTTTGTAAGTGTGTGTCTACACACACATTTTCAATACAGGTAAAGGAAATTACTGTCTCTAGAAAGAATGGCTCCCTGTCCCAGCCACAAAAATGCCGGAAATTTTAAAACTACCCACAGACATTCTTGGGTACATCCAGAGTGTCATCCGAGAATAATAGAGGACAGCAAAACAAAAATCCGCAAATTTTTGGGGCCTCCTGTACAGCAAAACAGCCACGATACTCTAAACATACTATATACTGTAACTATATATACTGTACTCTCTCTGGGTCTGTCTATACAGTAATTGGATTTTGTGTAAGTATTTACCTGTCTAATAAGATATACAGAGCAGTACTGTATACAGCTCCTCCCCGACTTACGACGGGGTTAGGGACCCAAATCCAAGTCGTAAGTCGAAAATGCTTAAATAATATATAGAAAATCTAAAATGGCTGTCTCTTTTTCTTCTCAGCACCACAAAACTCTCACTTTTATGCTTCCCAGCCATTTTAAAGTGAATTACAAACGAAAATTTTGTCACTACACAGCGCAATCACTCACGTTGGGACTCAAAAATACGTAATTTGACAAAATTTTGGTACGCCTTAGGTGGTCGTATGTCCGGATAGTCGTAAGTCGGGGAGGAGCTGTATGTAGAGACGCTTACCTCTTATTTTCTCTTTACATACTTTGAAAACTTTACTTTCAGAATGAATTTTTTTTTTTTTTTCATCATTTTCTTTTTGATGCTGTTAACAGTGATGCCACATTCTGTATATTCTCGAGTATAGTTAAATTTATGATCAAATTTTTATGCAAAAAGTAGGGGGTCAAACTATATACAGGTTACGTAATATATTTTTGAGGGGTTAAAATTTGTGCATTTCCGTGGGTCATTTACGGTGAACGTCAGCTACCCAGTACATGCTCACGGTAGGCTAACCCTAAAAGTAGGCTCCTTTATCCTCGCCATGCCTACCATACTCCTAGATCCTTTCTTTATGTTGTGACTTGACATTTTTGAATACCTGATAGAAATGAAGATTTACAGATAATTTAATTTTCATTTTCATCCGTTAACATCGCTGGCAGCATTGTTGCCAAGTTAGATTTTTCACCAGCCACATCCCCCTAGTCCTCTCATTACCAGGCAGAGATGTGAGGTGATATGGTTATTTTTTAGCTTGTTATTTCAGGAAGGTATACTGTATCTTCATTATTTTTCTTAGTTACATGTATACACAATACTGAAATTATACTGTACTGTGCAAAAAAGGTAAAAGAAATACAATAAACTCCTTCTAAACAGTGCTAGGGTCCAGCACTGGACACATGTATCGCCAACCCAGAAAAACAACCAAAATCTGGATAGTATGGTGGAAGTTCATACAGGAGGGAGCTACCACAATTGCCTCTGAGTAGGCAGTAGAAATGTCGAAGAATTATGAGCGAAAATATTCATAGCTAGCAAAACAAAAGTGTATAACCGTTTATATAACATCTGTTCTAATTATTAGAAAAATTAATTTGGTACCATAATGATCCTCAAACAGTTCTCTACAAGATTGTCTCAACAAAAGATCCATAAACGAAATATTTATACACTTAATTCTTTTATGAAAAAAAAACGTAAGAAATGTTTGTACCAGAGCCTATAAAATCAATTCTAATTAAGTTATAAACAGTTTTTGTTTTTTTTTACCAAAATAATCCTGCATAGTTTACCTAAATGTTTGGTTATATAATTATAACAAATAACATCTATACTATATGATACACAATGGTCTTCACAAGTAAGCCAGTAAAGTATAGATAAAGCATACTCAGACCATACACCACTGAAAGATGTACGTTACTTTGGTGTACAAAGATTCATGAGTAAAAGGTTACCAAGCCGAAAAAGAGAGAGAGCCAGCTTTCAAAAGTGTCAGTTTTTTAAATGCTAAATTATTGAGTTCACACCAGTACAGCTAATTGTGAATACATTACATAATAGAAAGTTAAGATTTAGGTTCCAGGAACCACCGAGACCCTCCACTACTGGAATTTGTACCCACTATAAATATACAGTGATATCTCCGTTAGCCGGAACAATTGGTGTAGAGCACTTCTGGGAATAAGAGATTTCTGGGTATAAGGAAAACTTTTTTACAATTTTCCGGGAAAATGTTCCCTTCGGAAAATCGTTCGCAAGGCCTGAATTTTCCAAAAAATTCACGTTTTGGGAATGATTTTTTGAGAGAATTTCAATTCCGACCATCGGAGAGTTCCGGGTTTTGGGGATTCCGGCAAACGGAAATATTACTGTACAGTTGAGTCTGGATTTAAGCGTTTTGTCATTTACGCGGTACTTTGCCATAAGCGGGCTGCTTCATTTACGCGGAGAGCGACTGGCGGTCCTCTCGCGCCGCGCCATTTTTGGATTCAAACCTCCCGCAATCTCGCGCCATGTTGGGTAAGCGGCTCGAGATGGCTGAGATAAATTTCACTTATAATCAAATATATCTTATTCATCATGACTTTAGCATTGTGGGGTGTAACAGCCAAGTGTATAACATGCTCACCTCCTATCCTGAGGGTTGCTGGTTCAATCCTAGGGCACTCCCACTTCACCCACCTACAAATGGACACCTAACTTTACAGCTAGGGATGTTGAGTGTAGTGTTGGGCAAGTAGCCTCCTTGCATTACCAATGGCTTTGTATACAGTATGCT
The DNA here is from genome assembly GCF_018991925.1 of Homarus americanus. Taxonomy (NCBI): domain Eukaryota; kingdom Metazoa; phylum Arthropoda; class Malacostraca; order Decapoda; family Nephropidae; genus Homarus; species Homarus americanus. The sequence goes on along the minus strand of NW_024753828.1, from coordinate 5,599,957 downwards.
GTATCCAAACTGTACCTTATGAACAGTCATGCATATGGAACCCGCTTTCTCTTTTAACTTTCATAAAGGAAGTCCTATTATGTGTGAATAGGAACTGTCTTTCAATTCTGCTTTTGCTCTGCAAAATTTATGTTCAGTGCCACTTGTGACTGTTCTAACAACAACAAAAATTATCACATATACCGTATATATTATACCAATAGAATCCCAGTTACCCGGTATCCAAGCAACCGGTAGAATCAACTAACTGGCACTAAAATGAGATAACAATACAAATAAAAATTCCTCCAAAATCAGCGAGAATCATAAGTTCAAATATCGCAACACAATGGGGATGACCTGCCATATTTATTGCTATGATAAACAATAAACTCGAAATTTAGCACATCACAATATACAACAGCATGTATTTTGTGTGCAAAAAATTGCTCCTTCCACATCCAAACCATCCTCTAGGCAACGCGACAGAATTCCGGCAGTCAACTGGCTGATTCACAGACATGTGGCTGCAGCGCTTTCTGTGTGTAAGCTGTGACATCACATAGGAAAGAAGAACAGGCACGCAGTTATAGCCCAGTAACCCACAGCCTCAACACACATTCACTTCCCACATATGCACACCGATGCTCTTCATTTTTCTTGTTTTATAATTTTATTTTGTGATTTCTTTACTTCTAAGCCACATTAAAGTATTGTAACGATTTTTCCACAACTTTCGTAGTTTCATTACAAGTACAGTACTGTACCAATAAATGAGGCAGCTGGGCTGGCAAGTTGGCAAAGTAGTTATAGCCCACCACCTCCACACACAGTCACTATCCACACATACACAGCCAAGTTCTAAATTTTTCCTATTTTACATTTCTATTTGATATTTTCTTTATTTCTAACCCATATTATTTATATACAGTGGAATAAGTGTTAAAGAAGTCCGTTCATCTGAAACACAAATTTGCGAGGTCAGCCTGTAGCACTGTGCATTATAGGATTTACCGAGGGATCCTAAGAGTGAGCTCCAACTAACCGGAAAACTCTTTATACGGCACCTCTCAATCAGCGTAGGGGCTGGATAACTGGGATTCCACTCTGTGTGTGTGTGTGTGTGTGTGTGTGTGTGTGTGTGTGTGTGTGTGTCAATTAATCAGTATATAATCCAGTTAAAATATCATCTTCATCATCATCATTATCAAATTAAATACATTTTTATAGCAAAAAGAAGAAATATCCATCAAGTGTAGGGTTTTCCTTAAGGACGGGCTGCACATCTTTCTCATGAATGGCAATCACTTCCAAAACCCTAATTTCTCATTTTCACCTCAAAAATTACCTCCTGCCACTACAGATGGCTTTAAACATTAATTCTGTTTTTCAGTCCAAACTTATGGAAAACCCTGTTAGTGGCAAAACAAGGATGCAGCACAAAGATTAACAGTCAACCTCTGGACCAGCAAGCCACACAAGGAGAAGCTAAATACTTCATGCATTCCTGTCACACTTCCCCACCAAACCATAAACTTTCCTACCCATTCCACAACTAACATTTTTCTTTTAGTTCTGAAGGCCAAATTATGAAATAGGGTTATGTTTATAAAATATATACAGCATACGTATATAAAACTATGTACACTGTATGTACATAGATAAAATTATATTGTGATGAAACCTATGCAGTTTATGAGTTATGATATTTTTTTAACATGCTTCTGAGTGCTCAGGTAAAACTATCATCCTGTAACAGTCATTAAGCCGAGAATACTTCTTATTCACATTTTGCAGACACCTTCAGCATGTCATCAAATATTAACAAACAAATTATGGAGGAAGAAAATCTGCAGTAAATATCTGAATAAAAATAGTCTACCTACCTATCATATTTACAATACAGTGGGGTGGAATGCAATGAACCAAGAGATCTTCAGCACCTTGGATTCATTTTGTTGCCACTTAAAACAACCATGAAATAAAAGTGACCCACCCTATATGAACTGACCTCCAAGGAATGGTCTTAAATGGTCAGCACATAAAATAAGAAGTAGCACTGCAGGACAAGAAACCAGTCGAAACAAAATTCTTCTTACAGTCTTCAATAGTGTTGACAAATCTTTATAAACAAAAATTGCTCCTTTGTACGACATGGTCTGTTTTACATGAATGAAATAAGAAAGGAAGCTGTTCATTAAAGTTTCTGTTCAAGACACTAAGGGGCAGGGACCAGAGGATACCTTTATTTAAACAGCACATAAAATAATGCAAAAAGTATAGACTTTTATAAAGTTAAGTTAATTTATCTGGAAATTTTATGTATAAAAATGATCCTTAAATTGATCCTTGAAATGTTTGTCATGTGTGTATTATAAAATATAGTACTATACAGAACAGTATGTACAAACACATATGTGGGAACAACAACCCTGTAAATGTCATCCGACATACGAGTACATAAGTTAATGAAAAACTTGAGTGCTTGAGACCGAGGTCATGCAACAGTAAATTATAATATTCCTATCATGAGAGCCTCAGACTCACCACACCACAAGTATACTTGATGACACATGATTAAAAATGTCCACAACAATTCATGTAAAATATGTACATTATCCTGACATATAGCGTGGCTCCCTGATTACCTTTGTCATATCTTTCTCTAAGAACAGCTAATATTTCTGGTGATAAACCTCAACATTACTGTTACTGCAAAGGTTAAAAAACACTGTGCATTTCTTTTCTTTTTTCAATAACAATGACATTACTCCTGCCATAAAGCAAACGCATTAGGTACAAGTAAAGGTTGATTGCTTTAGTGTGAGAAATATACTTAAAAATTTGTGGCAAGTTCTGAAGTCATCATCATCATCATCACTGTTTTATGGCCATTTCCCATGTTTGCATTGGTTACCTGATGGCATCTTTCCATACAGTGTAGTCTCTCGTCAGGTTTCTATCTCCAATGTTATTTCTTATAATGTCTCTCCATGTCATTCTTGGCCTACCCATGTCTCTCTTCCCCTCCACATTTAGGTTCATGCACCTCTTGACCTAATTGGTCTCTTCCATTCACTCCACATACCCAAACCATCTTAGCCTGCCTCTAGACAGGACTTTGCCAATACTGTACTTTCAATACCCAGCCTTCCTCTTAGCTCTGAACAGGGCCTTCTGTCTTTCAGTGTTACATTACACATTCATCTCGCCATTCTCATTTTGGCTTGCTCAAGTCTACTTATGCCATCCTCTTCAACTGCCTATGTTTCACTGTCATCCAACATCACATTCTCACATTCTTCCTCTCACTCAACAGGAAGATTCTCATGCCATCAATAAAGTTAGCAGATCCCCAAATTTTCCCCAGCCACTTATGACTCTTCTAACTTGTTGCCTTAAACCTTTCACTATGGGTCACCACCTTTAAAATTTGGTTTGACTAATGCCAGATGATTTTATTCAGCAGAGACCCCTCATATACAAGGAGTTAAATAAAGAGTGCAAGGCATAACAAAAATCCTGTGGAAATAAACTGATAACAGCTTGTGCACTGACTTTCAACACAACACTTTGAGAGAACTATTAAGCTGAAAAGAAGTGAGGGTGTAATCTACTGCCTTTATATAGATGACTGTCCCAAGCCAGTTATTTAGTAGCTAGCTCCAAAAATAAAATGGTGATATATTTTAGAAAATACCAATGATTGATCTTTCAAAGTTTGCTTTGCTTAGGGAGTAATAAATATAGGCAATAGCTATGAATGAGTACCCCAAAAGTTGAGTAGAGTATACCTAACTTTGAAGGATGAGCCGAAAGTGGCATCATAGGTCTTTTAATGGTGTCTAAATACAATTTTTCACTCAAAATGCCACATTGTTAGTAAGCTTGACAAAACACTCCAGGAACCACGCCACAAAAAAAATAATACAGTAGTCTATAATTCTAGTATCCTCTACTAACAAGTATTCAGCTCACCACCAAACAAATCTCAAGAAACAAAAGTATCTTAAATTCATACCTTGTTGAAATCTGTGTTGCTTCTTGATGAGTTGTGAGGGTTTGACAAGGTGCTCCTCTTCATCATTATCAATGTGGGAGTAAATGTCTGAATCATCTGAAGGTGTGAGAGGCTGATCATCAGGGAACACAGGAGAGAGGGGTTCATCCAGGTCGTCGGCCAGAGAACCATCAGTCGGCACTGTCTCATAAATCTCAGAACTGCTTCTGAAAGACAGGCCGACACTGTAAAAACTTATAAATTCAGTAAACTGACTAGTTATCCTTAGTCAACCACAGATGAGCTGTGATAAATAATGCAGAGAGTAGTCCTGCCTTTTTATCAATGATAAATTATTCTTTAGTGGGGGGTTAAAATCCCATCTTATCCTTTCACGAACAGCCGAGGGCTTTCAAGATCTTTTACAGTATGAAGTATTAGTGGCAATCAGGAGGTATTAGACATGAATAGCTCAGAGACTGAAGGCTAAGACCTTATATCTAAGCTGGTACAGTGGAGTCTTGATAATTTGCGGGTTAAGTACCAAAAAAAACATTGGAATTATAGTTTAATAGATTTAAATGGAAATACATGCAATTAGTTTGGTTCCAGATGCCAAGAAATACCTATTAACTGTTTCAGAGTAAAAATTATTTAATAAACACTAAACAGCGCACATAATAATACATTGATATTGTACAAAAAGCTCCTTTCTTTCTCAAATTTTTGTGGGTTACACCAATACACCAACAAGGAGGCAGGCAGGTGCCGGGCTAGCAGTGACCACACTATGTCAACAAAAAAACAGGAATTTAATAAAAAAAATGTCTTTTTCATTTATTACTTTACAATGATGTTTTATTAAACCAGTAACAAATGAACCTAAATAATAAGGGAATTATGGTGAAATTGCATTATGTATTAATGAGTCAGAGATGTGCTCGGCTTGGAAACGAGGGAATGCGCTCAGTCCAACACCCAACCTCCCTGCCTCCCACAAACAACTCACTCATTACTTCAAATTTTTTTTATTTTATAGTTTTATATAATATTTTCTTCATTTCTAAGTCACACTGGAGCACTGAAGTGATATTCATGTTATATTTTCTTTATTTCCAGGGCAAATTAGAGCAATGAAATTATATTTCCACAAATTTTATGGTTTCTTATGTCAACAAACACTGCGGCAGAAGGCGTTCAACTGCGAATTATGAATATTTGACTGTAAAATTTAAATTAGGTAGTAATAGAGGTACCGATGAATTTAGGAACGTGTACTTGTATTTCATGAATTATCGAGACTCTAATGTATCCATGACTAATAAAGGAGGGTAAAGCTAGTGAGCTTCAGTTATTTTGTAAGCTATGGAAGCTACATCATCATTCCTTCATCCTTTAATTTAGTAATAACTTCCTGTCTTATCTTCCTTACTTCAGCCTCTTTCCTCTACACATTTAAATATCTTAGTTTACCCTTGTAATGACTATATCATTAGATAGTTAAATCAACAAGAAAAATTCTGAAGTAAATATTTTTTTAAAGCCACAGCTCAATATTTAGTATATATGAGTAGAGAGGAAAAAACTAATATACTTGCCAAACATTTCACAGACTAATCCACTAAGAGTGTGAGAAGAGGAAAATATTATAACAGAGAGAGATAAATGTACTGATAACAGAGGTGAATTTGGTCATAGTGGCACTTGTGAAAATTGCAAAGCATACCACATTTTCTTCCTTATAAGATACACTTTAAAAAAATGTCTCCAAAACTCGCCGTGTGCCTTACATACTAAAGGTTCACCCCAGGGGGACGAGGACGCCAACTAAAACAATGGTGGTAGTAATTAAAGGCACTAGTCCGAGATATCCAGCTACTTAACGGAAAGCATCCATAGAGGAAAAGCTATTTCTTACATCACAAATAGAGCAAACTGGGTAAAGTAAAATCAAATTTTCTTTTCAATTTTTTTCTGAAGATAGAGTAAACACCACCACAGTTGGTGCTTGTACCACTGCTAATTTTACTTTCAGATAACAATAATTATTAATGGTTTATTAACAAATACAGCAGTCTTATGCTGAAAATATACAGCTGTTAATTCAGTAATTTACAATATAAGGTAGAGTAAGATTCATTTGCACTAACAAGTAGGCTGCTGCTGCTCATTTTCTTTTCCCCTGCTAAGTTTGGTGCACCTAATACGCTGAGAAATATGGTAATCCCCATCAGTTACTAAAATTTCTAAACAGTACTGAACACATTTTCGTCTTATTGTTTCATGTCCTTAGAGCTACATCAGGAAAAACGCTAGAACTGAATCAATTACCACCCACCCTTCAGCAGACTGAGATCTGGGCGGAAGGTTGCGTCTCGGTGGGGGCAGTGTGATGCTGCGGTGGTAGTGGTGAGGGGGTCGCTCCAGGGTGCCCTCACCAGAGTCATCCAGACCAGAGGGATCCTCCATGTTGAATGCCTGCTCAATCTCAGGCTTCTTATCCCACACCTCCTTAAAGAAGGGCGTATAAAATGCAGCTGTAAAGAAAAAAGGAAAATACAAATAAAAGATGGAATCAAGTTTATACAAAAATTGCCATAAAATGTGTGGAAGACCCTGTAGCAGCATGACCCTCCCCTTCCCCCTCTTCCTTACCTGTAGTGTACAACTCACAGAATAATAGAAATGCAGCTCACCTTACTCTGCCTGCAGACGTCCTGTTGTATAGAGAGGTGGACCGCGCTAAGGCCCCTCCTTATATATAAGGCCAGCAGAGCGGTGTGATGAATTGCTATCAATAGCAAAGATGATCATAATGAACAAAACTTACGATCACTGGCCTCAATTGTACGTCGGGTGCTAATTTAACTGTGATTGGCTGTACATAATCCGACCCTCGGCAACGCATGTCGCACTCTATATTACCTTGGTACAGAGCACTGGCAAGTTCTGAGATTTTATACCGCATTTGTTCTGAGCAATTGTACTTTTGATTTACTGGCATAAATCTCAAAGATCTATAAGTCAAGTATTGTATATCTGGAATATTTAACTTTCTGAATTCATCCATGGCTGCTGATGGGCAATGTTAGGTGGTTAGTAGCCACAAGGGGATAATAACACTAATACTTGGGACCTTGCTGTGGAGGGGTAAGACATATATATTACAACTCTCTCCCTCTCTTTGTGTGTGTGTGTGTGGCTTTCAATTGCTCAGAAAGTAATGTACTGAGAGGAACAGACTGTAAAGGGGGAGTAAGAAGAAATCATTGTTTCATATTTCTGTATGCAGTCACCAACATCCCCATTTTACTACTGAGTTGAAACCAGAAAAACATAAATGAGTACAGGAAAAACAAGGATCTCAAAGGGGATAGTCTTTTCCCCCTTAAGTTGTGAGAATCCAGAGTGGGTATAACCCATCAGGTTCATTACTTTTGCTTCATCGTAGAATACCTCCCATTGGAGTTCACTGGTGTCCTTTGATCCTGGCAACCTATGAGGCCTTGCTCTTTGACCCTGGGATCCATATAAAAACATAAGACATTTTTAAATTGTAATAATGATGTCTACCTAGATTCAAATTGATCCATCTAAAACAGTAAGAATACTGCAGTTGTTTACAAATTTCTGGTTCACAGAAAGACAAATAGACAGATTCACACACGACATTGGTGACGACAATACCCCTTAGCCAAAACTGGCAGCAGGGTATAAAAAAATAAAAGCATTTTCATGCAGGTCCAGTAAAAAAATGGTGTGGTAAGTAAATACTTTCATTGAAAAAAAAAGAGAAAGGCTCAATGAAAGCAAAAGTTAGGGAGCAACAAGGCTTTACACGGACCAAGATGATAACAAAACCCAACCAGTTCTACGACCTGCCAATCATATCTAACAATCACCTATTGAGCGAGTATGAATGGAATGACAATATACTTACCAACTTGCCATTAAAACATAACTGGATTACAAATACATATCTATAAATAAAAAGGAGAAAGTAGAAAAATAAACCTAAGCAACTCAACTAGTTTGTGAACCCATAGTCAATAATTCAAGTTTCAGGGAATGTAAAGGTAACTGTTTCTGAGGTAATGTAGCCAAGGTGACCCTGATGACAGATGTAAGGGCATGTATCAATACATGATTTTCCTTAAACAAAGGGTATGTATTGTACCAACAATTTTATTTTTTTTATGACATGAACAAAAAAGAAGAAAAGAATGTGTTTGTGAAACACATATGTCCTACCTTCAACTTTTGACCCCAAATTTAATGGGTATAATACAACTGAGGTATATGTGACTTGTGAAGTTTGGTGAATATGTATGTAAATGAAGTAGCATTACTGTGCAGAAACTATCATGATAAAGATGAAAGGAAAAGGCAAAAACATATTGCTCCTTGAATTTCGTCAGTGGGTCTTAAGAATAAATTCTTAAGACTTGGAGTTTCATATATAGTTAAGCTTCATAGCAAAGAACTGTGCTTGAGGAAAAGAAATTTGAAAGTGCAGAGGTTTAAGGTTTTGTTGCAGCACACACACACGCACACACACATGCAACAAGTAGTACAGTAATGCACAAACTAGTAGGACTTGTATCCTGCAGCTGTTACAACCAAGTAGCTGTGGTTCTCCTTCCAGTGCAACTATGCCAAAGATGTTTTTGTTATTATTATTATTATTAACCTCTTAGGAAGTAACCTAGTACAGTACTCTAGGGCCATGTAATATATATAAATTCAAGTTATTTTTTGTCCGTAGGCACCATTCTTTGTCCAATAAATATATTTTATCAAAATTTTAATACAAAGAAAGAGAAAATCTTTCTGGGGATAAAATAAAAAAAATAACATGCAAATTATGGCTGGACTCACTTTTCTGTTGGCAAGTTGCAGTGGAGGTCATGAAATGTGCCTGCAGTCTGTCGGCAATAGCATTACCTTCAGTGATAAGCTGCTGGGAGATATCCGACCCAAAAAACGCAGACGCGCTGTTTGTATCGGTCATTGCCAAAATCTATCGAGAAAAAAATTATATATTGAGATGCTTCAACAATACACTCATAAATCATATCTCTGTATATCATCTTATATTAACAGGTTTTCTTGAATACACAGTATGGATGGAAAAAAAATCACAGGGATGGTTCAAAAGTTGCTTCATTTCAGATAACAGCCCTACTGAAGCAGTCATTCTCAATGTCAGACAACATCGTTTTTTACATTTTGGTCCTGGATGATCTCAACACACAACCAGTCTCACCCACAAAACTGACTTGAACCAACAAACAACTTTAACCTATCCTACTATCTGTACATACAGGCAGTTAGCAATGTCTATCCTGCCATCCATTCATCCATAAAATCCCTATACACATCCATTCACCCACCTATGAACCCATTCATCTACCCATGCAACCATTCGTCTAAATAAACATTATTCTTTTATCCACAAGTCCATTCACTCATCATACACCCACATACAAGTCCCCATCACCACACATGCATCCATCCATCACATAATCCTCCTACACCTATGTATGCATCCTAACACATTCGGTCTTTCCCTTCATACCCAAAAAATCTTAAATCTTTTAAATGTATACTAGGTCTTGAAGAGTTTAGATTAATATTAACATTAAACAATAAGGTTAATAATAAAGTAACAAAAAACGGACTAAGCGCCCAAATGGCTAGTAAGCTGATAAAAGAAGAAATTATAAATTAAATCATACAATAGAATCTACTGAAGTGGCATTCTTGATAAATAATAACCCCTCTTAACAGTTAATCAAGTCAAGAATACTCAATCATAAGACAGCTTCCACTAACCTGGATTGGAAGGTTGGGAATGTTTGCGGAGAAAGCCCTGAGAGTGGCTAAAGATGCCTTGCGTTTGGTCGAGTACACAAGGATGAACCCATGCACCAAGTCTTCTCGAAATGCATTGGCACCGTGGTACGATGACACAATGACCTCCACACGACGCTTGCAGTCATCTGAAATTTTAGAGGTCGATCAGAATTTGGTAAAGGGCGACTCTACTTCCCTTTAGTTTATAAACTTTGACGGTGAATAATCAAACATCAATTCAACAGAAGCAAAAGCTCAAACATCAATCCAAGAGTTAAAACATGGGAGCAACACGAAACAAAGTAAACAAATCACAATATTTTCCATCATAATTATGACCTTGGCCTTGAAAAAAATCACAGTGCTAAAAGTACACCGACATCACCTGCAGGATTTACATACCATATTTCATCACTGTAAGTTAGGTACTAGGAGTGCTGACTTGGCTTAATACAGTGTGGATGGACTGATGGAGAGATAGACAATGGTACGAAATACAAACAAACATACAGAATGACTGCTATAGGATTCCCATTTCCATGCAGGGCCATAACAAATCCTCTGTACATATATTTATGTTGGGTTCACAGGTACCACTTGATAGAAGCCATGAGGTGCAAATAAATAGTTTAACTTCACCTGAACCACTGAGGTATGGTAGCTCTGAATGACATGGGGAGAGATTGTAAGAAATGACAGAGTTAAGAACCTGAGAAGAGAGACAGCAAGAAACCATGCAGCATGGAGAGCTGCCTTCAGGTAATCACAGCTAACCCACCCAAGCGTGGAAAATGGTCATAAAACATAGATGATGATGATAAATAAGACCTTCAACTTCTAAGCCCATGAACAGCACATAATGTACAATGAAACACGACTTTCTACTGACCTAGGAATGTTTGGAGTGAGATGGACTGCTCTCCTGTCACCACACACCACTGGTGACTGAGCAGTGGACTAAGTACATTCTCCACAGAGTATGGGTCTCCACACAACATACACATAATAATTCTGAAAAAAACATGAGCCTGATATTAAGATGTATTCTTAAAATCATAACTAACATAGTATGATTCTCTTGCAACCTTTGTACTTAATTTTATTATTAATGATAATAATATTTCACATTTCTAAGTCATTTTGGGGCTTAAGATCTCACCTAATATCTGGCTGTGAGTCTCTGGGCAGAACAGCTGAGTTGAAAATGTTGAGAGAGTTATTGCGGTGCTGGATGCTAGTGATGAGGGAGCGAAGGGCCTTCGTCACCAAGCTGCTATCAAACCTCCGCCCCTCCCCACCTCCCACGCTTGGCCCAACGTCCATGAAGGTGCATTGCAAGCTGCCAGGGGGACTGTGTTTTAGGATAATATTAGATTTAGCCTTTAAAGCTCAAGTCTAATGTAGGTAAAAAAAAAAAACAATCTTATAGCTGAGTAACACTCAGTGCACATGTCAAGCAGACTAAACTTGAGCAAGCTCAAATTAAAAACAAGAACACAAACGAGTTACAGTGACATTAATAAAAAAAAAGCATGATATGCAAAAGCTAAAATATATACACAAAAATAGCAACATTCCTAGACAGCAAAATAAGTTCACAAGACATAATCCATATCACAATCTTTGACTAAAACAATGCCTTCGTACCTATCTGCTAGGTTAGCCCCTTCATCGTGCAGGTGTTGTGAGGCATTATGGTCGAGATCAGGGTCTGGAGCAAATAGGACGGTGATGGGTGGTGTCGGAGTTGACTCCTCTCGTTCTAGCTGGGTCAGTAATGATTTCTCCAATGACTCTCTTACGTACTCTAAAGATGCCTCATTGCTGTATGCACACACAACACCTGGAAATAATAACAGATTAATGAGCTTTTTAACTTACAAAATAATACAACCACTCACTGAGGAGCAAGTGTTTATCACTTATAAAATAAACTAACTACTCACTGAGGTGCAAGAGACAGAAACTTAGAAGCAAGACAGAGGCATAGAGAGCAGTAAAAAGGATAGCAAGACTTCACATACCATTGTTTCTGCTAACAACAGTTAACCTGCTCTAGGTACAACTATGGTGGAAAATTTTGAAATATATATGACATGGAAATTAATAAAACATTAAAATAATGTGACTGTAACTGGGAAGAGCTGTAACTGTAGCATGGCTCCTCCCAACTATAAAACTTACAAAATACCCAAGACACAATTCACATACAGTCTTCAAAGGCTCAATATACTATGACATGCAACTTCATGCTAACTTGCCTTTACAGTATTTCTTTCATACAGCTTGGAAACAGGTTACAAAAGTCAATAAAGAAGCAGATTATGGTGAAGAAAGCTAATAGATATCAGTGTTCAGAGGATTTAGTACAGTGGGGTATGCTGTAATGAACGGATCCTACTACGAATATTCCTATAACGAACGGTTTTACCTATAAAATTGAGAATGCTATAACGAATGAAACTCCTACAACGAACATTTTTTTTTTTTACTAATTTATTGTTCTTTTTATTACAAGTATTAATGATATTCTTTATTTCAGGGGTTTAGATGCATATTTATGCACTTTTTTACAATTTTTACAATTTTATATTATATTTTTCAGTGTTAAGTGGTTGTATTTGGGGGCCTGGAACGGATTAATCCTATAACGAACGAATGCTATAACGAACAAGGTTCTAGAACCAATTAGATTCGTTATAGCATACCCCACTGTATGTTAGTTTTTCTATGAGTGGCTGACAGATGGCAAGGAGTACAGTATCAGGATTCCATTTATAGGGCCAGATTTATTAATACCATTATACTAATTACATAATTATTTTTAAAGAATTTCTAGATTTACCAGAGCTTCTATGCAATCTTGGTGTTCTATCCCTGAGAGCAGGTCAGTGGTTAATTCACTAATTATTAAACCACAAGCTTAATCATGAGAGTAAGTGACATAAGCTTGTTAATTATCTCACTGTTTCCTTTGGCCTAAACCAAGCCCTACTTTTGTCGTGGGATTCAGACAAGAAAATCTTGGCATGTAGAGAAACCAAGATCCTAACAGAGGATAAGAACTATCACTCTTACTTTTGGAAACCCACGGTGAAAAACTACTGTATTGTGACAGTTCTTTGAAGACCATTAAGGAGCTCAAGTACCTCCCCTTGGAATACAGGTTTCCTGCAAAGAACTGGCTACCTCCTGGGCCATTAGGTTACATCAAGTTCATGTACTGTCTATCAAACTTTTTCAAAGCTCAACGGTTAATTAGCACTGGAAAGGTTTTGAAAATTCAGACAACAGAAAAACCTCCAGGAATGTTAAAGCTGTCACAGGACAAATATGATGAAGCAACAGGGGTAAATCAGGTAGATATCTTGGGGCAGTACTGGCACAATCCTGTTACTGCAGTTAGAATAAATGACAGCAAATGATGAGAGAATTCAAGGAAAAATATATGAGAAGGAAAATTCTAGTTTCATTTCATTAGAGTGAAATGTTCAGGAGAACTAATGAGAAGTCTTATTAAAATATAATATGGGAATAGAGATAATTAAAACTTTATTTCTTTTGAGGAATATTTAGGATGGAAATGAGACTGATACACTGGAGAATACAGAAATGCTGAAAAGTAATGAAAAACCAGAAAAAAGGTTTAGCCTTTATAAGAGCACCAGTAATTTACCGAATCAAGAGTAACATTAAAGATTAAAAAAATCTATAACTATTTCACCAAGTACTTTTATTTATAAATTTCAATTTGAGGACCTAGTGTACATCTTCCTACAATACTTCACTGATGTATACTGAACATCACCCTTCTGAGAAACATCTGATTGGGGATTTTCATCTGTACTGCATTTTATTATGTTCAGGATCCACAAAATATTGACTGACTTCCAACTGAATTTAGCACCTAAACCTACACTTATCTTTCACTACCACAGTCATCATAGTGAACAGAGGTCAGACACAATTAATCATAATGTACCTCCTAAATCAACATTACTGGCTTTTCTTGCTTAACATAAAAGTTACAATCCTAAAGAGTATTTCACAAAGTGAAACTCAACTAAATGATAATATTCTATCATTAAAACCCACTGTATAACTGGAGATGCCTTCCTGATGTAAAATTTTGCCTTCTAAAAGGGACAATTTTATCCCCAAAATCGAGTACTGTATATGCAGTAGTACAGTACAGTATATATATCTAATAAATAAATACTATGATAGTAGCACATAAATTTACAAACCCCAGTACAGTATCTAAAGTAGATATAGTAAGTCCCAGAGCCTTCAATATTTAACTCAGTTTCTGACCAACATCAAACTCCTTAACACTTCAAATTTTGTACACACAATGTGAAACAGGTCCCAGTGAAACTATTGTCACGGAGGAATGAAATCTGGCACTGATGATGTCATTTGTTTGTTCACTCACATTTTATTTTATGAACCAAAGAAGGATACTAAAAAGTCTCCAAACCAATTTTGGAAAATATATATAAAAATCTAGCCATTCCTTAGATACGATGATCTTAATAAATAACAAACTTTTAGGTTATTGTGATATTGCCCTTTAACCTATCAAAGAAAATTTTTTATATGGCACCCCAAGAGGTCTCCACAGCTAATTCCTATAGCCGATTTGATTTATGACACGTAAATATGCATTTTGCCATCCGTCATTTTTTTTTAATAATCAAATTATTTTCTGGAGAAACGTACATCATAGAGGAAAATATAAATGACATATTTCATGTGATTTTTCATCAAGGAATCTAATGCAATAAGTCCCATCCTTCTACAATGCTTTGTTCCAGAGTAATTGCAAAAAATGTAATTTGAGAATTTTCTATGACCAAGATCTTGACATTGTTCTACCTGTAGTTCAGTGCTTACTGCATTTCCAACTTGAGTTCATCCATGATGTAAGTTCAAATTTTGGTGAAGACATGACTGAGATATGCTTCATTACATTATTGGCAATGGTGCAGGAAAATCACACACAAACTGTCATTCCAATATCTTGCAAACCCTTTCAGAAGATAAACACCAGGCCCCCAATATGAAATATACACTTGGACAAAGGGAAGACAATTTTATATATAAAATATTATTTTACAGTCAAAATTCTTACAAATATATATCATTTAAATAATATTTTTGAGCCGATTGTCACACTTTAGACTTTTATTCTGGTTATCACCAGAAGATTTTATTCAGCTTAGGGAAACTTCCAGGAGCCAAAAGTGTTCAAAATACCTTAAGTCCAAGTTTCATATAACATTACCGGTAAGTTAAATTTATACCCAAATTCTCATATTCCATAATTCAAAATTTGATCATACTATACCAATAAAAAGCTCATCAAAAATTACCAAGCAAACAAGGAAAGTATCTCACCATGAGGAGTGAATTCAGGAGTCTTGAAGGAATTTTGTGGGAGTGACACATCTCCATCTATGCTGCGGTAGTCTAGTGAGAAGATCTGATTGTCCAACTCAAACTCATCATCCTCACATACAGACTGTCAAGAAATATTTCCAACCACAGAATAAGTGAATGGTTAAGAATTGCAACATCATGCTTAACCTAGACTAAATTTCTCATAATTAAATAAGAAACTCAAAATAAATTTTCTGAAAATCGCTACCAGATATCCTGTACACTCTAAAAGTGTTTCTGGTTCGTGACAAAATTACACTTTAACTGAACATAATGTATACTAAAAAATTATTGTTCAAAGTATCTGATTTAAGGTAAACTGCAAAAACTTTACACAAGATAATTTTTAAGTTACCAGTACCAATTGAGTCATTAATATATAAAGTACAATCTCTTTCTCTGTCAAACATGAAGACCTCATCAACATCACCATTTTATGGCAGTTTTCCACATTTGTGTAGTTAGCCTATACACCTTTAACTTTTAACTAACTTTGATCATTTCCTTTTTAAATTTTTCACAGCTAAATCAAAAGCTTAATCATCTAATGAATTTTAGCACAAATACATACAATATGACAAAAACTCACCCGAATAACATTCTGAAGATCTTCAGCCAAGCCTTGGTTGCCTAACAAGACTAGGTTGACCTGTGGGTCACTGCGAACCCCATAATCTACATTTTTACTGCTCCAAGTGCCAGACCCTGGACGACTGTTACTGTGAATATAAGACCACCATTGGATGTTTGATAGGCAATTCGTGTAAACACATTTTTACTACTTAAAGAACCTATTGAGATAATATACAAGAGTATCTGATACAGCTTTCATTTAAACAATTTATACTGCTTGAAGTACAACTCTTGAGATGATATAGGGTGCCTGATTGGCCATTCATGTACAAAACGTCTTACTATTAAGTGTAGAAGATCTTTGATAATTAAGAATTATGAAAGTGTGTACTGTAATTCATTGCCTAATACTGTAGGGTTCTTGTGATGGCTGATGTATATTTAAATAAATAATAATATAAATTACTTACATAACCTTTTTTCCTCTATTTACAATTTATGAATTGCATTAGTTTTGTAAACATCTTTGCTTCTATTTATACCCACTGCTATTGTACTTGTATTTGTCATAAATATTAATAAAAAAATCCACATTACTTGTTTCAACAATTTAGTTACTACAATTAATTCTGAAAATATATAAAAAAATATTAATTTTCATTTGTTCTTTTACGTTTCAGCATTCTCGTCAAAGACAATTATTTAAACTTTCCCCTTTTCCACTCTTAAACATCCACTAAGGTAACCAGACTCATTCATCATGAGTTTAATTTTCCAAGATTATTCACTGCTTATCCACATTCACCTCCCATAATCCTGAATTCCAACAACATATCCAAAATTATGTCTTTTAGATGCTAATCAAGTCTTTACCATCATTGCACACTAAATACATCAAAGAAGTTTATTAAAAGAACCTATACATCAATACATACCTGGCAGCTTTATTAGCTATAATTTTCTCAATGAGGCAGTCCATACAGTTGGGGAAGGAGGGACAATGCTCTTTCTTGGGACAGTGGACAAAGCCTAAGTGCTGGAGTAGCAACAGTGTTCGTTCACTTTCTAGCCTGTCCAAAGCCTTATATCTGCAATAAGATGTTCTAATTAACCCTTACACAACTGAAGATGAGCAAAGTACAAAACACTTTAAGAAACAGTGGGGATCATCACATTGGTATTTGGAGAAGTTGCCTAACACAAATAGTGATTGGTTATTCTTATTGAGTATACTGTGCGTAAAACCTATCTCTAGATCTACCTAGGGAAGGTGGCTGAAAATGCAGGGTAGGTATTACAAGAGGCAAGAAAATGTCTTACATTACAACAGCACATCCAAGTAGTTTTATAGGAGAACAATGATCAAAGTAGTGATATTGTTAGAGAAAGTAATAAGTCAAGGTATTAAGAGACAAATTACTGAAAGTTAAATCATACTACAGTAGCATTAAAACATAATGATACTGATGTTAATATTCAGAAATTACTGTTAAAAGATGACAGACAGCTGATAATGGAATTTACCAGAAACCAGCTGCATAAATTTGTGGACATAAAAAATATACGAGAAACAAAGAAACTGAACAAACTACTGTAGAGTGTCACTGAGGCCTTTGGAAAACATTGACAGATGATACAATTCATCGTAATACAAGGAACAAACACGTGAATAAAAAAGGTTCAGAGCAGCATTTCTAAGTTTGGATGAACTTAGACCAAAAGATAATGTATATGTGGATGAGCTGGTTTGTAGTAATCCTCGGTCACAATGAGTAGTGATTTCATGGTAATCATTAACCCCTGCGCCCCGGGCTAAGGTGCCGCTGGCCATACCCCCTCACGCAGGGTGATCGAGAAAAAATCAACTTTTCCAAAAATAATTGTTAACCTTTTTAAATGATAATACAATAAAAAAAGAAATGAGAAAACTATATATTGACCCTCTAGAAACTTCCCTGTAGCACCAGTGGCGAGGGAGATAAGGGGACAGTGTTGTTTTGACGGCTAGCTCTCGTGGTCACTACACACTTAGCGGCCATTTTCTGCTTGCCTTTGTGTCCGGGATGGCCAGTAATGCATATATTTACTGATCCTAATACTTATTTGCTATAAATAATTCATTTAGAATTAATTTTATTTGCATTATTTTTCATAAAAAGTGCTTGGCGACACACAGGCAGTCTATCGCCAGGCTGTCTTTGTGTTTGGTAGAGCAAGTAATGCATATAAATAATTATTGGAATAATAATTCCACAAATAAATACATTTATAACATAATCATAGCAGTGTTTCCAGTAATACTACACTATTTTTAGCAATATTACTTTGATACAACATGATAAAATGGACAAACGACTTTCCAAGGCAACAGGCTAGTGCGTACTAACTGCACTGAGCCCTCTCTCACTACCCTGCGTTTGGCATGACCACCAAATAGTCATGCTGGAAACTGATAACCCACGCTGGGCATTCAAACAATGGCACAAAAAGGCATGCGATCTGGAACATCAACCGGAACGCCCTAGATGAACATTCCGGAACGTCAACCGGGGCGTAGGGGTTAAGGGTGATATTTCCGCACATTACTAATTTTACTGTCCACACTAAAACAATGCTCTTCAAAGATAAATGAGGGGGAAAAAAGATAGACAAATAAGAAAGGTTATCCTTAACAAGGGTCCACATTCCACATTAAATAAACACCAACACCCGTCCAGGTTCCAGTACTAAGAAAAATTATAAATACAGTTAACCTTCTCAATAACAGACTTCTCAATACTGGATATTCCCAATAATGGACATCTTCTCATCTGGTATAATTAGCAGAATCAGCCAGTAAGATCCATGTGGTCAGTTGGCTTATGTTGGAACTTTTATTGCACTGTATTATTGTATGTACTATAAAGAGGGGGGGGGGGAGAAAGAAGCCCTCCATTAAGGGAATCCTTCCAAGAAGGACATAAATTGCATGAATCAGTCCAGTATTGAGAGGGTTTACTGTATGACTAGAAGTTAGACCTGACATACAGTATTTACCACACACAATTTTGTCACTAACAACAACAATGTCTTAAACCAACACTTGTATCCCTATAAAACTTTGGAAAATATAGGGAGGAAAAATTCACACAACATGAAGGAAAGACAATGTAGCTGAAAACGATCCAATACAACTCTGAGGGATATACTGTACAGTGTCTCTAAATTTGTTGTAACTATTCTCTAGTGTACAAGAGACTTTGTGTACGTGCTTAAAGACCTTAGTTGTTAAAGCACAGCAATACATAGAGTAACATGATGCCAGAATGAGAGATGAAAATCCACCAACATTACCTAACTCAACCCAACCTAACATAGACAACATCACAAGGAACTTTCCACTTCAGATGACCAAGATAATTCAATCAACTACCACAGTAAATGTACCTGAGAAGCAGGGATGTAGTAGTTATCGAGCTGATCTGTGGGCTGCGCATAGCAACAGCCAAGTAGATCACAAGGCCAGCCAGGAAGCTTGGGCACAGCCCGAGCTGCAGAGGTAAAGAAGAATCCCAAAATCATTACAATTTTACCAAATGTACAGCAGGATATGTTGCACATGAAGGACCCAACAGTGGACATCACTGGTATATTCTGCAGCACCAAATGCAACATTCTTCCTTGAGTAACTATTCCTTGTTATGTATATGGTAAGCATTGTTACATAATTTCATCTCCAAACTATGAGTAAATAACTGTAGCACAGGATGCACAACTAATCTGAGTAGCACTTGAAATTTTCAAGTAAGGGACAGATCCAACCCTGCAGCTGAGCAGGGCCACAAGATAGTACTAATATTTGTACACTCTAAGATGGTGGCCAAGTCTAGTCAACACCAATTTCTTCAGTGGCAAGGTTCCCACCTCACTCAATGTGGGGGAGTTACATATATTAGCTTCTGAACCTTTAAGGGTACTTTCCGTATTTGTACAGTAATAAAAAAACTATAAATACCTAGTTAGCCATTTTTTAATATGCCAGTCAGGGTTTACACACTGAAAACTTCTTAACACTCTCATCATGGCACACCTGATGACACAGTGCTGTAGGAGCTCAACAGGATAGCAAAAGTTTGGCAGAGTTAAGCTTGTCAGGGTAAACCTCACACAAGCTAAGCAATATCCTCTTGCTTATATGGTAGAAAGGATGGTAATAAAACATGACAACAATGAAAGAGAGCTTTAATAAGACTAAAGTAATGAATAAAAGTAATTTACCAGAGAGGGACAAATAGAAATAAAAAACAGAGGTTATATGGTGATGATGAGTAGGTGGTGAGAGATCAGGATGGGACAACTTACAGAACCTCAAGATATGCCATAGAAAAAAGTAAGGGTGTATTGTGAGCCATAAGGAAATTTTGCCACTGTGACAAAACATTAGCATGGATAGAATGATGTTCACTACTAACACACTCTATATATGAAACTAATACAAACAAGAACTATGTTGGTGTGATATAAATGAACCCAGTATGATTAAGTATATAATTCACAGAAGTATAAAATAAAAACAACTGTTATGTCTTCAAGCTATGAGGAACAATGCTGCACAGTTTCAGAATAATTCTCTGAAATGCACAGGAGTCAATTACGCAAACTCTAGACCTTACTACGAGACAGATAAATGGACAGATGGACCAACAGACAGAACAATACAACCCCAAATAATTACTAGCTGGGTTTAATGAACACAAACTGCAGAGTAAAACATAATGTCCTGGAAATCACACATCCTTGATATAGCTAAAGCTGCCTCCCGCAAGTTGGGAATGCTGTACAGATGCCGTAGCTACTTCAATCCTGAGCAGTTGCTCCAAGTATATAAGGGATTCATTCGTCCTAACTTGGAGTACTGCTCTCATATCTGGGGTGGCTTTTCTTCTGTCCAACTATTAGATAGGGTGGATTCAAAGGCATTTCATCTTATTAACTCTCCCCCTTTAGTCGACAATCTCTCTTCCCTTTCTCTTCGCCGCAATGTTGCTTCACTCTCTCTCTTTTACAGGCACTTTAACGGGCAATGTTCGGTGGATTTGACATCCTGTGTACTGCCGGCAAGACGGTGGGCTCGTAACACACGTCTTGCCCGCTGTGCCCACCGTTTCTCTGTGGATGTCGGTCACACGAGAAAAACCCGTTATAGTACCTCCTTCTTTCCTCACACAGCCAAACTGTGGAATGCTCTGCCTTCTTCTGTGTTTCCGTACTTATACAATCTGTCTCACTTTAAAAAGCTGGTTTTCTGGCATCTTCGAGGTGTAGATTAACAAAGTATAACCTTTTACTTCTCTATTTTCAATTTCTTTCAGTTCTTTTTTTTTTTCGCTCCCCAGGCCCCGTTGTGGGTCGTTTAACCTGTGTCCGAGTGGGCTAATTCCCGTAAAAAAAAAAAAAGTGGTGAAGTGTGATACAGAATTATCTAGTGATGTGTCATATAAAAGATACTGAATGGAGTACAGTACAGTATACACCTTGAAAGACACAACCACAGAATCTGGTGCTACTGTAATCTGGCCCAAACACTATTTAACCTCAACATCTCTACCTGATACCTGAAATACCAGTCTATGAGGGACAACCAAAGCAGGACCTAAGATCACCCTCTCACCTGCTATCTTCTTGCAAGGTCTGAGTTATGTCACGAATGTCCTCCTGGGTGATGGTGCCAGTGGGAGCGATGCTTTTCACGTGGTAGAACAACTCTGCCTGCTCCAGTAATAACTCCTGTCAAACAAATATTACCAGGAAAATAAATACAAAATTAAAGCCTTTCCAATCAGTTTTTACATTAGGTACATTTCTTCATAATGATTCAACTTTTCAGGAAAATTTCAGTTAATTTAATTTAATTTTTTTATTCAAGTCGGTTTATTGAATATTTATAAACAGTATATGGAATAATTAAAAAATCAGTCACTTTAAACAAGAGCCACCACAAAAAGGTGATCCCCCTGACTAAGAAACAAGTTATTTGAGGAAGCAACACACACCTCAACCAAGAACCTGTCAAAACACACATCCATATCAAAATTAAACAAATCAACAAAATTAATAGAAACTTATTAGGTAGAAACCATTTGTCAAAGAAAGACAGACATAATGAACATTTGACGCTGAACCGAGTCTTACCACACTCGGGCATCACTCATTATGCTACCCTCACAACTGACCACAACCAGAGAACCTATAATATAAAATGGATTAACTTACATGGAAATTCTGTCTTGCTTTCTCGGTGATGTCCTTTTGGTGTTGGTCGTATATAAACTGACGATCATGTTCCGAGAGTGAGTCGAAGCTTTCTCTGCCCATAAAGAGGACACGTACCTCGTCGAGTCTCTTGCCCGGCGTAACATACCCAGTTTCTGCCAGCAATAACTTGAACTTGTCGCGCATCCTTTAAGAAAGAGATCATCGAACAAATCAATTTAAATTTCAAAAGTTTAACAGCACAAATAAAACTTAACAAACAGAAAACCATTGAATTGTTTGTCAGCTAAAAAAGATGCGAAGAGCTAAAGTACTTTGAAGCATAGTGCTGCCTTCATCAATAAGGCATAAGGAGAAGTTGGTAAAAAGCAACGGATTTGCAAAATAAACCCTGTTTATTATGATACCTCAAAACTCCTTATGCCCCAACACACATGTAAGCCTGACTTACCTTGTCATCAAATCTATTATAATCTATCTAATTTCTGTATGCCCCATGAATACCCATCACAACAAAAAAACTAAATACTGTATAATTTCTAGGCCTAAGAACACATTTTAGGAAAAACTATTAAGCCAAAGTAAAGCCAAGGTGTACAACTCAGTGGGCTGGGGGTTTGAGACCTGCTGAAGGGCCTAGAAGCCAATGGGTTTTTAGATGACCTTTGGTACATTCTGAGTAATTCTGTGCATGTAATTTTACTACAGTACAGTTAAGGTTTTGTGGCAAACATATTATGTACAGTGCAAAAAAGAAATAGTAATAAATAAATCAGCATTTAATCTTAGGTATTTATAAACAGTCACATAAGTTTCTCTGATCTTTTCTTACCAGATTTACCAAAGTAACCAAATTGAACATGTTAAACTTAAAAATTCTCAGGTCTGTAACTTCTGTTCAAACTCTACCTACCATGTCACCATATAGTGAACCAAGTTCTCTTTAATATTCATTATACTGAAGGCCCAAACTACCTACATTCTCACCACAAAAACCAACAAGTTTAATCTTACTGCATTTAGAACAAGACTTAGACAGCATCTATTTACCCATATTTACACCTCACATTAAACCGTTAATGACCACAACAAGCACCAAAACTGTTGAGCTTTTATTACTATCAGCACATTTCAAGGACTTATTAGTTTTTAGTCTTTAAATAATGTCCTTCCCATCCCCCCAACAACTTTACCAAACAGCCCCAATTCCAAAAATCACACCAAACAATAATTTTTTTTACCGTCCTATCCAACAAAGCCATTTTCTAACAATCTTACTTATTAGTACCACTTCCCAAACAACTTCAGTAAACAATCCTACCATCTTATTGCCTACTCTAAGACTTCTCTTCCCTCAACACGATTCATAAAATATTATCATTGTACTCCATCTGAATATCCTTTTCATTTCTATATACTGTACAGTAATGCATCCCTGATCAAGGACGCCCAGCCTATCATCTGCACACATCCCAATTTAATACTTGATGTGTGGATGTGTATCCAAGCTATGAAGCCAAACCAATCATCTACATGTACCCTTAACTAATACTCACAGGAATAATGTGAACATGAAGACCTTCACATGCATTAGCCATGTTACACACTTATTATCTTTTCACACACTTGAGACAAAAGGACAGACTTGCATGAGAAGACTTCTACTGATAAACTAGACCCTCACTATTAAGAGGTTCTACATCCAGATGTTTGTATACACCTGTATTTGCAGGTCACAGCTGGGTCATACTCCTGGCCACAGCACTCCCATTTCCCTCCACATTAACTTATGCAAGGTGGATGGACGGATGTATTATCCCACTCCAAACTCACTCACTCTCTCAACACCATGCTGCCCTCTGCTATTCAACACCAACACTTTTAATTTTTTTTTTTTGAGATTACCATTACCCTTAATAAAGGCACCTAAGAGAAGGGTGAGTGACAATGAATCAAAGGCTAGAAGGGGGTGAAAGTGATGTCTTTCAGCCAAAAAGGGGCGTTATTGGACACGCTTGGTCTTGTCCCATAATGTAACATCAATGGGCAGACATAATTGCATCAATGAATCAACAATTGTGTTGTGTATTACATCACTGAAAACACACGCACCCCCACCCACCCACCCACACACACAGACTGCTCTAAACATGGAGGTGTAAAAGTGAATGGGCCACCAGAAGTATTGGTGTTTGACAAGGACCCCACCCTCCCCATCCCATCTTAAAGTGGCAAACACACGCTTTAAACTGTAGTCTGAGCTTTTCCACATCTAGTTATTATATGTCTTATTTGTGTCACTTATGTTACTTGTATATTACAGTATTTGTAATTCGTAACCCATTCCCCAAATATGTAACTGTATATTTTCAGCCTTCTGGCTGCCAAGCTCTTTCAATAAACCGTTAATTATTATTATTATTATTATTTATTACATGCGGCAGCGGGGATGTGACAATAGGTACAAAGACCGACAACTGTGTGCATACCCTGGGTCAGTAATGTACCTAAGACAAAACTACCTGCACTACACATGGTGGTGAATAAGTGAACATACATTATACACATCCTCATAGTTTAACATCTAAATTATATACTAAGGCAGCACTAAAGACAATTGTAACACCTTATCATATATAACAATAACTTATTCAATACTGTACTGTACCTCATTTAAGAGGATTAACTTTTTCAGCACAAGATTCTAATAAACACTCAGTAACAAAGTAAACAGGACCCTACAACTCACCATAAAATATTCAGCAATAAACTAAATAACCTTGGTACTCTACACTATATGAACCCCATGCTCTTTCTCTAGTCAATAACATACTCTACTGACTTTTACCTACATCAGACAGAGTATTATTAGGTTAATAAAAAAGCTAAATACCATTAACATTACCTTATAGAAGTAACTAAGCTGTACCTGTTGATCTATAACCAACATTATCCAAGATACCATTCAAAGTCTACAAAATTCATATCTTACAAAATGGTCTATAATTCACACCAGAATAATAGTCTTTGCAGATCACATTACCAGCCGTAAACACTAAAAGCCAGAGAGAGTAATGATCAAAATATGTTTAATTAATAAATGGCTCTACAGTTACAGTACTGTACTGTACTAGGAAGAAGAAAGGTGTCAAATATTTAGCTAAGAAAGACCAGTACGTTAAAGTTCATACCTTGACTGCTTGCATCTACATTACCTAAGAGTAATAATAACTCCAGAATAAGAATCAATTGTATATTAGCTACCATTACCTAAAAGTCAATAATTATAAGACTGAGAAACAGATGCGCATTATCTACATGATACCAAACAGCTAGTACTGTACTGTATTAACAAAACTGATGAAAAATGTGCATTCTCAGCTGTGGTGTTCTGTTAGCAGTCCACCTGCCTCTTGCCTAAGCATAAGAAACAGGAGAATTTTGCCCACAGAACAACATACAGCTAAAATGTACAATGCTATACACCAAAATTAAGAGCATTATGGTGAGGGGGAGCTACGTATGTTGTGGCATGCACACAGAGGTTTATCACCGTACCTTCGCGGTAGCCTGAAGGATGGCGTGAGAATGGAATCAAAGGATTAGTTGGCAGCACAATGGTGGGGATACTAATGTAAACACTCTTAGGATATAAAGACAATTAAAATCATAACATACACTTAAATTATACACCATTATGGTAAAAAAGAATTGTTAAAAGGTAGGCAGATGAGTAAAAAATTTTAATACTCACCAAGATTTTGTTGTGTTTTGAGATAAGGAGATTTTATGGAGGGTTGAGATGTAGGTGTGTGTGGAATTATCACAGGTCAGGGAGGAATCTAAGCACATTGGAATGACACCACCAATGCATTAACCTGAACATATACAGTACTCTCAAACATAACTTATTACTTTACTATTGGTTCTACTTGAATGGAAACTACTCCCATAGCCCAGTATTTACTTCCACAGAAAATTCAATCTACTAATGTATTGATCTTCTAAAAAAAAATTCAAGTTATACGTTTTAATAATTAAGTATTCAGACATTTTGTCATATATTCAAATTTCATAGTTAAAATTTGGACACATCGCCAACCTTTTTAGAAACACCGTTAGTCTCAATATTTTTGTATAAAAGTTTCTTCAAAAGATTCTAAGCTACAGAATATTAAAAAATATTTTAATTTTACCTCAACTTCCTATTCTCAGAACACTTCCTTGAATATATTCACAAGGGACTTTCACTTAAGATCCACTCACTTTGAAACAAAAGTCTCACAACAAACTACCCTTGTCTCTACCACATGTCAATTATTCCATCTTGCTTTAACTTCATCCCTCACCCAGTTTTCTTATTTATTAATGAAGATTCTCAGTCTTCACTCTTATTGTGACTAACTAACATTCATGATTTTAAAGAACTGTTTTGTCTACTGTTGCTTGAACTTTAGAACCTTTATTTTGTTAAGGTTTGTCAAGAGCTGTACAGTATTTAGGGAAGATTGATCAAGGACTACTTTCTGCTTTAAAACCAGAGAGAACGTATTAAAAATGTCATACACCAACACGACGTCTGGCTGGTCGTTAACTACAACCACTTGATGTACAAGTGTAAAATGGTATTTCTTAAACAAAACAAGTGGATAAGGTGGAGGAACACATAACTCGGTGTTGTAGTCGAGTTGGATTTCAATACCAGGGGTGGGATGTAGGTATGGTACCTCAGGGGATATAAAATAAGGATTTACTCCATACCATCTATTCCTCGCCAACATAATCTGAGTGGAAATCAAATCTTGATAAATTTAGTTTAGTTTCCCTATTGACACCTTTTTATAATAGATACCCCACCAATACCTTCGTCCACAGTACACAAGCAACAATAACCCACAAAAATATGTACAGTGTGTGAGAGGTGAGTGCACTCAAACAGTGTATGTACAGTACTGCCAAAGCAAGAACAAGAATTATCCACCACTATGTCAAATTTTTTTAGTGAAATAGTGCACACGTGAAGCACTTAAACTAAATAAGTTTTAGTCCCAATGATAATTAACAGAAACCTTAAGTTGTATGAATTCAAAGTTGGTCACATTTCTTCTAATATAAAGCTGGGTGTATTTAATATTGTCTTCATTTACAACCAGCACCTCCCTTAACACTAACCTTCCCACATCATAACTCAAATAAGGAGTTAAAGTACCTGCATCCATATTCAAATGACACTTGTTAAGTTAATTTTTATGATGACTTAAAATTCAAGTCGTTCCTCTATTTCAAATATAAAAATCTTATTGCAATACTGTACTGCACGTTTTCTAGTCCTGAACCAACTTCACATGTGTACAAAGTGAATACAAATGAAAAATAAGTACTAATTATCTAAATTTTTGTTGTTTCGCAGTTTCTTAGACTACTAGACTCATAGTACTTGATAATGTAGTACTGTAGTATAATGAAATGTCATTAACAGTGTCATTTGCTTACCCTAGCATTTTTTCATGACACGCCACTGGAATCTATATACTATACTGTACTTTATACACTGTACAGGTACTGTACAATAATACTTAAAATCAGTGCTTTGTGTGTAAGTAACAGCTACTGGGAAATAACTGTGATCAAATACTACACAAGGTATTGGAACTGTAAATTTAAGCCTAATAATGCATAAGGAAAATGAGCCTTCCAATCCCCTTACAACTAAAAGGAAGTCAAATGAGTTTTGGCGTCTTGAACAAGGTGTCTGTGTGATTCATCATCATCATCAATGTTTTATGGTAATTTTCCACTCTTGTGTGAGTAGCCAGTTATGACTGATATTGGAAATTGAATAGGCTTAGCTGCATCTGGTGTACATATTATAAGGAAGTTTCAAAGAAAAAGCCTTAATCTTGTTAGTGTTTGTGTATCTGAAAATAATTTTTTCAACATTTTTTCCATTGGTAAACAGTAATGTACAGTACTGTACTCTCATTTTTAGCTTCAGTTTCTTTAACGTTTTATATAATTCTTTAACGTTTGAATGTCTAAGGTAAAGGTATATCATAACACATACTGTAATTTAAAGTTTCATTTTCAAGAATCCATTAGATGTTCAAAATGAGGGATACCTGTACTGTATAGAGAGCAATATATAGTCAACAGGTGTTTCCTAGTGAGCAAAGGGACAATTTGAACTTGACTACATCCACAGTGTTCATGAAGGCAGGAGAGATGTCAATATAATGGTATGAAGAGGTCTATATATATTTTAATTACCACGCTATCCCACTATAGTGTAAACGTTAAGAACACATCTTGCAATAATTCACATTATTTTGTGTTATAAAGAATTTAGTAAATGTACTGAACAGGACTGTTAAGAACAGCCCATTATATTCTCACCATAATATGAACCCTCAAAACTCACTCTCTCATCTCCAGTTCTGCCTGGAGAGCATTAACATGATTTTTGAACACCGTTTCTGCTTCATTGGAGTCGAGGACGTCAAATGGAATACGAGTGTCAGCCGAGTCGAGGAGCTCAGCATTCTCTGACCACGGGATGTCTTCGTTGCAGCGCAGGAAGTATCGATCAAAGTCTGGATGTTCACTTATCCTTTGTTGTATACTTAGCCAATCCCTGCAGGAGGAAGATTTCAACACATAAAGCACTGGTGAGTGTGACAAGTTACTCTCTTAGAAACTTTGGCCCATCTTCAAAACTGCAAGTTACTGAAATGCAACTGAATGTGTCTAAATACTCGGCATTGCCATTTGCGAGGGATAGGTTCCAAGAAATGGCACGAATTGGCAAAACCGCGAATAGCAACTTATACTACCTTAGTGCACTACTGTATACCTGTACCAAACAACTGACTGGTCACAGCAGCACTCGTCCTCTCTTTTAACTTATCTAATAATAAAACTTTCTTTGTCAGGGTCATCACTGACTTCTGTCTTTTACATTTCACTCCACTAGCATCACTAGCACTGACACTAGGCAGTCATTTAGGGGCCATTTCACACAGAAACACTAAAGTTTTGAGAGTTCAACACTGGATGCTGCATGGGGTGACTCATTGTGCTGCAGGAAAAGGCTTGCAAGCTAGCCACCATAGCCACCATCTGCTTACCGCGAATCGTCGAAATCGTTAATAGCAAGGGTCTACTGTATTATAATTCAGGAATTGATGGAATTTATATCTGAAGACATAAAACACAAATATGCTGTACAACATAAATAAAATATCTGTAGACAATATGAAATGTTACCATACTCTATTATCTAAGATCAAAGTCCAACAACTTACAGTAACTTGGATATCAATAATGCTATAAATATTACCTCACATTTGCCCCATGTATCCAGTAGTGCTTCATACCATGTCTCCTGTAAACTGTGCTAAACACTGTCTTCTGTATCATTCAGTGCTATGTAACACGTCTTATGTATCATTAATCCCTTGAGTACAGGCCCCCTGAGCTGAGTACTATTGTCTGGTGTTAGCCAAACAAAATATTAAAAATGGTGTTCCCATAGTGAAGGGGTTAGTGGAGATACACTGTAGTCTACTAACCCCTTGTGTATGGGGCCCCCTCTGAGCAGAATAAAATTGTTTGGCATTAGCCAAATAAAATACTGTATTAAAAGTGGCATCCCTGTTGTGAAGGGGTTAAGTAGAGCATAAGTTATGCAATTTTTTGTTGCAGAATTTTCCAAACAAACAAGATGAAGATGTGGACTCTTCCCCAGGATCCTTCTTGATAGTTTTGTCCTTAAACCTTTTGTATTATCAACAGATGGACAATTCTCACCCTCTTGCTGGCCGATGACACAAGTTGTGTCATCCAAATCTGGTTGCATTATCCAAACTTCACCCACTGATGATGCAAGGTACATTATCCAAAATGTGGTTTAGACTTTTTGGTTTAACAAAGCTGCAGGACAACAACAATGTGTTCTTTATGAACATTTGTTGGCTGTGCGTGATGCAAGGATTTGTGGCCACGCCCAATATGAGCCAGCGAGCGGAGGTCTGGGAACTGTCAGGCTCTTAGCAATACAACGTACTGTACATTAGTGGCTACTCATAATCCATGTCACAACTTTCCTTTCCAATCTGCAATGAACTCAATTACATGTACAATATGTACATAATTCTAGATATTCTGAACATCTTGACAGGATATGGCTACTGTGGACTTAAATACAAAAATTGTACTATAACTGTACTGTATATTTCAAATGAGTGCTTTTAAAAGGTTCTTATAGACTTTAAATTATTGTTTTGTATTATTACAAATACAGGACTGTATTAGCTTTTATTTAAGTGCAATTTCTGGTTGGAAAGGTAAATTCTAGACACAGTTCTAGTCACATCCTAGTTCAAGCACCACCTTCATGACAAGGTTACCTTAATTAAATACAGCACCTATACTTATCCCTAAATTTGTACTGTAATACTGTTTCTACCACCTCTAGGTTAAGGCACCACCTTTATGATACACTACAGTCACCACATGGAAACCATCAGATACTGTATAACATTTATAATTACACTTTTCTTCAGAGTTATGAATAGCTAAAGTTTCTGATTTTCATTATTAATGACATTTGTATTTGGAACAGAAATAAACCGTAGTTAATATGATTAATACTTTCTACATAGCACTGTATCCTCTGAACTGGAAAAAAAAACACAGGAAATTATATATTAGCACTGTTAACTGACATCAAGTTACGTACACTTAATAGGAAGTTTAGTAATGTACAGTATAACAGAAATATACTTCGCATTACTCTAACATTCATAGATATTAACTAGTACAGTACCTTTCTTTGTTTCCAACTATAAAACTTAATACAGTACTACCTCAAATTCACCTCCACCCCCAAAAAAAACATTATTCTTGCATTAAACTATACAATACATTGGGGATACTAATTAGTACTGTATCCCAAAGTTGACTCTCCAAGCCGTAATCCATTTACTTTTTTTTTAATACTATACCAAATGTTCGGGCTATTTTTTAGTTATCAGAGAATGGTTATTGGACCATTCGAGCTAATTCTTCAGGTGCCTACCCCCACCTGAATGACTTGTTTTCTATTTAAATATGAAGGAAAAAAGGTCTAAAATATAATAAGTATACTATGTCAATTATGATGAGACAATAATAAAAAAAAGAACTTGAATCTCCTAATTACCATTCCAAAGGAAATGTACATATTTCAAAGAAGCCAACTTGTACCCACGTGATGTTTACCTTCAAC
This sequence comes from Homarus americanus, assembly GCF_018991925.1. NCBI lineage: Eukaryota > Metazoa > Arthropoda > Malacostraca > Decapoda > Nephropidae > Homarus > Homarus americanus. The sequence continues at coordinate 5,568,590 of NW_024753828.1, read as the reverse complement.
CGTGAAGACCTCTCGTGACTCGTCTCACACGTCACACTTATCAAAAATTTCAAACATTACACTCTGGCAATCATCCTCTTGTAGCCTTAAGTATAGTAAGTATTTCACTTTGTTCATGATAGATTAATGTAACACTATTTTCAATTTTCCAATACAGTACTGTACATAGGAAAGATCTAAGATGAGGGAAAGGTGCTTGGTAGCTTATGAACTTCTTTATGTTAAAATGTTTTGGTGATACAGGTAGTAATTTTTTTTTCAAGAAAAATATATTTCTATATTTTATAGATATTAAGCGAATCATTCTTGAGTATGTTTTAAATCTTTCATGTCAATACAGTACAGTATACCGGTATACAGGAGTATTCTATTTACTACATTGAATGATGTCGTCGCGCTTCCTTCCAAAATGTTTTCCCCCCCGAGTATATTTCATTGTTTGGTTGTTGTTTTGGCAGAGTTTAGGCACTACCAGTGTTTGTCACCTTAGATTAGGTTAGATTACAAATTTTTAGAGGAAATGTTTGAACCTAATCATTCTTACAGTACGTTTGACCTGCCCAAGCCTACCAATTTCAAGGGTTCAGAACTACCAACCCTCTTGTTTTGCAACATACCTGTATCTGTTATTATTGAGTAACCCGTATCAACTGCCTGTTATTCCAGTCTGAAGAACCCATTTGTGGGGTGACTTAAAAGCAACTCAATGTTCAGGATGATTCTTCACACTTACTGCTTTCAATGTTTAAAAAAGATGACTACCTGTGAACATAAACTTATCCTGCAGTAACATGGTGGTGGACCTACAGTACCTTGATGCTGGACCTACAGTACCTTGATGCTGGACCTACAGTAACATGGTGGTGGACCTACAGTAACATGGTGGTGGACCTACAGTACCTTGATGCTGGACCTACAGTACCTTGATGCTGGACCTACAGTAACATGGTGGTGGATCTACAGTAACAATGACTTAGGGATGTTAAATACATTATACCAATATTTACTTTCGATTAAAATGAAAAAAATTAATTGAGTTGTAGAATGAGGTAGACAACACTGTATTATTTCCCCACATAATTATGCTTCAATACAGTACAGTCAGTATAGCAAATAACTGATCAACACAGACACTATTATCACCCTGCCAGTGTCAACACCTGTCCATAACTGAAAAAGATGAGCAAAGTTTCAGCTGACATGACTTATTATCCCAAAATTTTGCAGGACTAATTTCATTCTTTTGATGTCATGATTTCAATTCATCAGAGGTTTTTTTTTCCCCAGTGTTTTCAAGTTATCCACAATGACATCACAAACCCTTTTAATTAGATTACAACATCCTGTATCACACAAGGTCTTAATATGATATCAATTACAAGCTGCCACACAAGATTAATGAAAGAAAGAGTAACTAATTATATTACAAGGTGCTAGACAAGTGTATATAAAAGAACATAATAACAACAAGCAGTAAGATAGTCAATGGTAACATTTAAAAAAAAATAAAAATAAACTACTGTAATGGCAGTTGGACCCATAACAAAAACTTCACAGAAATGTGCACGTTAAAACCTTTACCACTGGTGATATGAATCTTTCACTACCTTTACACCTCATATACCTAAGGTTTAAAATACTGTAGGTGAAAATGTAACTCCTACTTAGGTTCCCACCAAGGCTTTCAGCTCAATTGAACAACACCTAATTCCTCCAATGATATTCTGGTCATGTAAAGAACCACACATATATAAATATACTGTACTGGTGTGCTCTTTCATCTCCTACCATCACTACTCAGAATCAGTTATTTTTCCTGTATTCTCTCTCCCACATTCTTTCTAATTTATTAAAGAGATTAATCTCCTCTTGTACAGTATCTTTTAAGCTCCATCTCATCTACCAATCAGCCTCAATTCAGTTGGTGGATATTTTCAGCCTCTCAAATTCAGCAGTCTAATCATTTTAGCAACCCTAGCTACCACTGGTGACAAGAACCCTTCCTAATCTCTTGTGTGGTTCTACTGGTGATCACTAATACTTCACTCCCACTTCAACCTAAGCACTTGAGACACACATCCCCTTGTTACTGTGTCTGAATGGCAGGTTTCACTCAACTAATCTTGCAATCATAACTAACAAGCAGATGATCAATTTAATTTTCCTTTACCAAGTATTCTGACAACTTGTTTTACCCGAGTTCAACTGTTATAATAAGGCGTCAAACAAGATCATCGGAGAAATATTATTCATCACATAATACTGTATGCTGTCAGTCAGTCACATGAAAGAAAATATAACTGTCTTCATTAAAATTTGTCACAAAATATACCATAATAGAATATGTACAAATACAATACTGGTAAACAGTAAATCACATCTGTAAACCAATACAGTATCTTATTGAACTATTTTTTCTGAGGCATAAAGGCACATAACACTCACCCATCCTCTAAACTCTGCAGGTCCGGGAAGAACTCACGCAGAATGGAGGGCAGCATGTCCATATATGCCTCCACTTTTCTCTGGAGGTATTCATCTTTGAGTTTCTTGACGTGTCGACGGAACAGTTTGGCCGCTTGGTCCATACCAAAGAGGTCCACATAGTGTATAAAATCAGAACTTTGAGCAAGTTTTTTACTAGTTGAGGCCCATATAGACCGGTAGTCGAGAACATGAGTGCGCACTAATCTTTGGAAGGCATCTGTTGCTACATCAAGAATTTCCTTTCTATGTCTCGCTGCCTCATAAAACGGAACAATACGAATACGTCCTCGATTGCGGTCTATCAAATGTGCTAATGTCATAAATGCACAGTCCACATTGACATTTTCATGAGAGGAAGTTTCCACTAATGGGATGTTTCCCTTAAACTCTTTTCTGCTGGCTAACTTCTCGGCCTCCTTCACATATACCTGCAAATAAATGGAAAGAAGTTTTAAAAATCTGCTCACTACAAAATACAAATATCTTATTATTCATTAGCATAATCCCCCCCCCACAAAAAAAAACTCACACCTATAATTATACAATGTACAGGTACTGTACTACTTCATAATTTCACTTCTAGAATCCTATTTACTCAAAACATTGGTACAATACTGTATATAAATTTATCTATCTATTACTGTTATTCCTCTACCACCTGTGTATGCAGTGCATAAAGTGATACACTACAGACACTTAACAGAAAAATAAAAAAAAGAAATACTGTATTAGTTACAGGACAAGGTCACTGAGGACTAACAAGCACTCCATATACAGTACTGGGTATTCTTTCTCACATCCTCTACCTGCACATCAATTTAAAATTCTCAATATCACAGTACTGTACTTCATATTACAGTACTTACAGAGATTACACCAAAGACTCAGGCTACACAATATTCTGAAGTGTTAATATTTTTACTGGTTATAAACCAGTGAAAAAATAATCATTACTTCATATATTGCATTGCCTGTGTTCCCTACACCTTATCTACCAACATACACTTGGCTCATTTATATCCTTACCTCATTAGCTTCATCATTCTTTGTTGTTACAAGAACAACTGGCCTTTTAGTTTTAAGGCAGTTGTTTAGAATACTGGCAGTAAGTTCAACTTGACGTTCTAAAGAGCGGTTGGGGACCTGCGAGACATCAAACACACACAGGAACCCGTCGACATTAAGCTTCCCATCAGGCAAGACACGCTGCTCGTATTCCTTCTCTATACCTGTTGACACAAACCTCATAATATTAATTTTCAAGAACACGATTTCTACAATGTTTATTACCTAATAAATATGCCTTCAATGGGTCTCAACCCTGTTACAACACCCCACAACCCTCTGAAGGCTGATGGCACAACAACAGATCTGAAGCACACTGCTCCTTCCAATTACAATTAAACCATATAACTGTAATATCTACTCCAACCAAAAATTACACATCTGCCTAAAGCTTTAACAATACTATACACATCCACTGATGGTCACATGGATAGTCAAGGGCATAACATACCATAATTAATGTTGTGCTGCTGGGTGTAACACACTCTTTAATACACCACAAAGAGTTACTCTACTCATGTTTGTGGCCACACATGAATAACATTTTTAGCATAATCACACCCTGAAATAATCCTATTTTATTTTTTCACTAAATTCAGCATGAAAAATAAATAAATAAAATCCAGAAACATCAGACAAATCAGAATATGGTTTAGATAATGAGGTTATGAGACTGATATCCCTCCTTATCTGCTATTCTAGATTCTTACATTCTTTATAGAGCTACATATCTTCCTTGATAGCTTGCAACACAGCCTTTATCAAAGTTTCAATAAGTTATCTTTCCTGGCTCTTGACCACCTACCTATGTGGGTTTTTACTGTAGGTGTTGGAGCTGCTGTCAGTACAACAGCTGTATGATCCAGTGTCAAGGAATAGCACAGGACAGACAGACATTGGCTAACCATTATCCCAAAAGATCAGCCAATTGATTAACATCTAGGTCCCAAATTACTGCTGCGAAGTCAACACCATTGTACCAAAACACACCTTTCTTTCATCATCTCCCTTATTTAAGCCATTTTCATAGTACAGTACTACCATCTTCATATTCTCATTTAATAAAAGCTAGCTCACTAGAATGACTAACTAGCTCCTTGACAGCTTTTCTCGTTTCAGTATTACTGAGCTGTGGTACTTAAAAAGCTTCCTCATGACCAGCATCATATTTTTCTTTTCTAACTCATAAATCCTTTCTTACTGCATTTCTAGCTTATTTATGTTTTTTACTTCTCCAATATACAGTAACAATTATCCTGTACTGTATCATAAAAGGTAAATAACCAATAGTACAGTACAGTATAACGTATACAGTAAGCTATGTAGTAGTAATTCTCATATAAACATGAGTACAGTAACTGCAATATGCACGGGTACATGTTATAACAATCCTCTTATGTGAAGGAACTTTTAATATACAGTATACTGTACAGTAAATACAATAATTAAAAGGGTACAGTATTTTATAAAGTGTCCCACCAACCATGGAAGGACTTAAGCCTATAAACTGATTACTGGTTTAAGAATCTTACCTAGCTGGTTCTTGCATATATACATTAGTTTCTCTGCCGACTGGATCTTGGTGGCACAACAGCGCTTGATGTAAGGGTCCATCTTACCCGCTGAAAAAAAGAAGAAATTATATATAGTTGTATACAGTAAATAGGAAATGTTACAATCATTATTTTAAAATAAACAGAAGGTAAGTAAACAAGCAAACAACAGACAGGTTTTTTATAATATGATCAAGATCTGGTTAAAGCTTGTGTCTGCACATGTTGATCAACAAAGTTCTCTAGTCGGTCAATCATTTAGCCAGCAGGTTTCATAATGGTTCTTATTCCAAGCATTAAAATATGACTATAATAAAGTTGGATGTCATCCTCCTTGTACAGTCTATACTTCACCACCAGGTTCAAAAAAAATTTCAATAATCACAATCCAAAGTTTCGACACCCCCCTGGCTGAGTGTTCGCCAAGGCCAGGGTTGAGGTAAGGCTGGGTGATCGGATTCAGACATTCCACCACCACAACACTCCGAGACTCACAGCACACGAGCATCATAGTGCCTCGTTACCACATTGCTGAACTAGTCTGCGTCCGATCACCCAGCCTTACCTCAACCCTGGCCTCGGCGAACACCCAGCCAGGGGGGTGTCGAAACTTTGGATTGTGACTGTACTGTACATCTCCTGAGCCTAGATAATTTTCTGGTTTCCTAAGTTCTTAACAGTTTCCCAATATTCTTGAACAATTCTCAAACACTTCAAAATTCTATATTCTCTGACACTTTTCCAACACTTAGCACTTTGGTGAAACATCAAAACAAGTCCTTCAACAATTCTTCAATGTTTCTAATACTTTTACAAGACAACAAAGTTCCTTCAACACTTGTAATAATACTACAACACTTAAACATTTGCATTTCTTCCTTTAACACCTTCCATACATTTCTTTAACAGTGTAACACTTCAAAATATTTCTCCCAACTGCAATTATTCAGTATTTTTATCTCGCGTCTGGATGATGTTAGTACTGTATGATCAAACTGTCTCCATAAACTAACAATGACATATTAGACATTTTGCTTTTCTGTACATTAATAAGAATGTTTAGAGCAGAGGATTATGGTCACCAACCCCCAGATAAGAGTGACTCAGAACAGTACACCCACCCCCATCCTCCCCTAGACACAAGGAATGTTTACTTTTCTTTCTAAACTTAGGGAGGCATAATCCTTGAGATGTCTATTCCATCAGCCTCAAATGTGGAGGTGCAACAGCTCTCACACTAAAGAACACATACCCACACACTTTCATACCTTTATTGTTAATAGTTACAACAAATAACATTACAAAAACACAAATCCCACCACACACTCATACATGCTTATAACATACAGTAACGGCTTTATTCCTCCTCACCCACACAGACACTAGTGATGGGGGGGGGGGGGATAGGTCAAGGTACACTCTCACCATAAACTTCTTGAACACCTATAAGCACTATGAAATCTGAAAAATGAATGAAGAATCTGAAACCATTCTGGGATGACAAGCCCCATTCTGCTCATTCTCACATCCATCGTGCCCAGGTGTTGGAGAAGTTTTTGTTGAGAGTGTTCAGTAATTACATTTAAATGTTTATGAAAAAAAGTGTATTGACTGGTGAAGTGACAACCTCATTGGTTTTAAAACTGAGAAATTCTCCCAAATGATACAGTAAGGGGAATTGGGGAGAACTGCAGGTACTGTACTTGGGAGATAATGTTTTATATACAGAAGCTACATGACTTTTTAAAGATAAAATATTCTTCTGAAATAATAATGTGCAGATAAAAATCTATGAAAAGTCATGATATATGTACTGTATACTGTACAGTATTTTAATCTATCATGTCACTACTCTATATTTTACCTTATAATAACTTGTAATGTGTCGATATAAAAGCCAGTGCAAATAAATTGAAATTGCAATGATTTTATGAATACATGTAATTCATCATCTTACTTCAATATATCAATACAAAAAACATGTAAAAAAAACTTAATGTTATAGCATCAATGTGCCCCAAGATTGCTGTACAGGCATAAATATGTAGTACTGTAATGTACAGTATTTTAATCTTCATCAGAGTTGTGGAAATTGAATTCCTTTCAGTGTGCAGTAACATGAACTTTTCTTAAGAAAGATTTGTTTGATCTTTTCATTCAAATAAACAACTGTTACAGTAGAGTACAGTAGTGGAACATGAGGCCATAACCAGGTCTCCCACCAGGTGGCTGTTTTGACCACTGGGAAAGAGTGTGTACTGTATATCATGAAGTCAAGGAGCAAGAAACCATGTGCGATGTACTGTACAGGTGAAACATTTAATTACACTTCAAACAAAGATGATGAAGATGTGTTTCAATGTCACAACTGCTTCAACTTCATCAAAGTGTTTAGTGGTGGATGGACAAGATGGAAAATAATGGGAGACTGAGGAAGGGGGGGGGGGGTGTGAGTCTTTAAAATTTGTCCATGCACAAGGAGGAGGAAGGGCTGAATCTAAGATATGTGCTCCTCTGGCCAAAAGGTCAATGGTTAAGGTGACAGGAAAGGTAAGTTCAGACAGAGCATGACCACACAACTGACCACTCCAGCATCAATCATGCACATATGCATTATGGTATGCACACATTGGTCTCACCTTTGAAGGGCATGAAGGAGGCATCATCAATGAATTCTGTTTGTTCAATAACTTGGAAACTGAATTCAAAACCATCATCGGCCACCCGCGCTGACTCTCCCCAGTACAGAAAGTGGTCGTTGTTCACCACACGTCCACTGAAGTCCGTCTGAAGAGGAAACATAACAAGAGTAATTTCACCATCTTTAACACTTAAAGAAACATCCTACACTACACTACCACTTAAGCAAAAGATATGAGAATTTAAGAACCACAGTTTTGAAAGCAAAGATAAATAGGGTAAAACCTTAATTTTAAGTTAACAACTGTTGCGATGAGATTTTTACATACTATATATACTGTATATCAATAAAAATACTGTACATTCAGTATAGGTTACACAGTGTACATGGGAAAGGGAGACTTCAAATGCTCAACTAATACATACTTCCATAGTATTCCTGAAGAATATCTTGAGTGGCCCATAATACACAGTCTCTAGGATTATAAACCATTAACTAATCCCACAAGCCAAATGATCCAGCTTACCAAAAAGCATTACAGTATTCATGAATAAGTCAAGTGCAGTAGCAAGTGAAATGATAAACTTAACAATAAGGCAAATGAGTTGACTAATATAAGACATATGTACACTGAAAGACAAAAGTCGTGTCTTGAAATTTGGTGAAAACAAATGCCGAAGGGCTAAACTTTTGGTGTGCGCTGCCTTGTGGTCGGGGCTCTCATAATGTTTCACGAGTTATATTTAATCTTCTTACAAAACCGCGACACGACTTTTGTCTTCGATTGTACACAAGTACAGGTATATACATGACTCACACCATATTATGCAGTGTAAGAGATAGCTACTGCATATAGTATGTAATTTTAAACAGATAAGTACCAATACAGTACCTATAAGGATACTGTATTTAACATCCTCATTGTAGATCATATTACCCAGTTACATAGAGATGGTTACTGGACTAGTGCAGTGGATTTAGATAAGAGTTTAAGAAGACCAACAACTTTACAATGTGCAATATAGTACTGTACAGTAGTTTTAGATAGCCTTTAGCTCACATTACTTCAATATCAACAGAAACAATCTACAGTATTACTGTAAATCAAATACAGCACAGTGCTGTAGTCTGTATGTATAAAATACATTGTGTGTGTGTCTCTGGATGTCCCTTAGTATTTCCAGTTTTCAAAATAGAGCTGAGACTTGTTAGGGAAGTGTGGGTGACTCAGGGGATGGTTGTACACAAGTATTTCTTGTCTCTTCACCCAGGCGAGGCCGGCTAACTCAGCTAGTTTTATGTAACTTACAGTTAATTAGGCATCATCAATTTGAACAATTGAAATCATTGTGTAATTTACCATTTAATTACCAAAACATCAGATTGATATGTTTTTAAAATTATGAAATATAGTTATGGTCTTTAATTTACCTTCCCATCAATTCATCATTTTACCTGTGCCCAAACAGAGTTCTTAATCACTTAATCCTGATTTGCACTTAATTACTGCATGGTAATTATAAACTCTATGTGCACACATGGTAAAAACAATATGACACTACGGACCACAGTATGGCTATTGTGATATGCCTGTTGGTCCTGCTCTATGTTGGCATTTTGCAATACCTGTTCAGTATACAGTATACTGTACTGTATCCATCATCTGTGGTGTCATATTGTTTTACACAGTGTGGATGGATAATTATTTACCATGTATACTGTAGTTGTAAGGAAATACAGTACTGTACAGTGGTCCCTCGGTTAACGAAATTTCGGATAACGAGTTACCTTCCATAAGATTCTTAACTTCGGTTAACGAGCAATCCCTCAATTAACGAGTTTCTTACGAGCCGACCTCAACATGTTTTCGCTTGCATTTGGCGGTCCACCAGCTGTAGTATTAGTCCACCAATACAGTAGGGTTCTAGGGCTTATATTCATTACCATTTTAATAAATATCAAGAAGTTTACAGTATTCAATAATTTTTAAAAGTTTAGTATTAATTTTTTTAGTAATTTTAACAATTATTGAACATAAATGAAGGTAAAGAAACTAGTTTCTGGCGCACCATCCAGCCTGGCAACACACCAAACAGGCGTTAGTCTCTCTCTCTTTTCAGTGGAGGTAACATCTTGCTTAAGACTCTCTTCAACTAAATGCTTTTTTTTCTGTGTTTCCAAGCAAATTATTGGTAATTTTGAAATTTATTTTACATATTGACAATATATAATGCAGTGCAGTGTTGATTTAAAGAAAATAATCTTGAATTACACCAAAAGAACTAAAATTTTATTGGTGAAATGGCACCATGGGGTGACTTCTCTTCCACCCCAATGCCTTCTCTTCTCCCTTCTCCTCCACCCCCCTTCTAATTCCTATCATCATCATCATCATCCAGGAGCCTTCTACATGCACACCTAAAAGTAAGTGTACTTTTCTACCCTTTTTGTTGAATTTAGGCAATTTTTGGTGAGCTGGAACCAATTACCCAAAAACCCATTGGAACAATGGTTTCGGTTAACGAACGACCTTCTAGAACGGATTGTGCTCGTTAACCGAGGGACCACTGTACAGGCAAAAGAAATTACTGTCTCTAGAACGAATGGCTCCCTGTCCCGGTCGTGAAAATGCCAGCAACTTTAAAACTACCCTTAGACATTCTTGGGTACATCCAGGGTGTCATCCGCGAATTAAAAATCAGCAAATTCTCAGGGCATGCTGAATTCTTAAATTTCAGGTGCTAATTATATACAGTACAGTAAATGTACAATAAAGGTGTAGAGTTGAAAAAGTGTGGAATATGAAAGTGAATCAAGTTTGGTGGTGTGAATACTGCCAGCAAGGCATGAGAGAGCACGAGTTTAGTGTCAGCTGACTGAAGGCATCATTTGTGCCGTGAATAAATCAGTGGGAATTTAGAGTGATGCAATAACTCATCAGGGGTTGGCCTAGGAATTTTTTTCTCAAAGAGAACATATTGCCCATTAAAGAATGGAAGTCAATTAACTGTACAGTATTACTACAGTAATATATTTACTATAGATGTTGGCACAGAATTTCATACTCTTCAATTTGTTTCAAATCTCATCCAGTTTCTCGTAAGTACAGGTATACAATTAGTACTGTCTTACTGTACTGTACTACTGTATACTGCATGCACAGTATTTCACCTAAAATGTTTATTTTTTTATTATAATCATTGTGTACACCAAAAATTTTCATTTTTAACATGTCTTGTGGCACTTCAAAAGACATTATGGTGAAGTATTTTTTCACAGGAATGTATCTCAGCCTTTGAAATGGGGTCTATGGGAAGTCATTGAAAGATTATACTCTATCATGTAAGATACTGAAGATATCTACGGTATTATACGGTATTGAACCTAACATTACATCACATTGACAATGTTAACAAATATGGCTGATAAGACACATGTCCCATTCACAAAATAGACAAATCCCTTTGCCAAAATCAGCACTCATGACTAGCCAGCCTCGATATTTGTCAGCTTAATAGCCTGTCAGGTATTTGGTTTGTTCTGTTACAACCTTCATTGTCCAGTGAACACACTTCTCACACCCGACCTAAGGATCAAACCGGGTACACAGTAGTGAGAAGTAAATGCATTCTACTGCCGTAACACTAACACCTCCATTGTCTATGTACAGTACAGTATGTGTAAATTTGGGTCTCATCACAAATTTCACTATTTTTTATAATAGTCTGGACTATATCACCACACTAATAGTAAATACCCTGTATTGTACAGTATATACAGAAGTATTAGATTCAGCACTGGCAACGACATATCACTGAAAGCTTCTGATTCGAGGAAAACTTAAAATATGCAAATAAGAATGTGAAGTCACGTGCCACGGCTATACCTCTTAAAATTTGGAAAACTGTGCTGTACATATCACTACATATTTCAATATTTCATTACAGCTATACAGTACAGTACACCATAATCCACAGTAATATTATTGGTGAAACACTTGTACAGTATTCTTTACATTACAAATATTAATAATTTGCATTAGTATGGCAGAGAAAGGCAGATATGAAAGTTGGCAGCAGCCAATGTGATGTGCTGCTATGTAGTTGTTTGTTGTCACCCTTGCCTTGACTTGTTTAGATCCCAATTGTCTTTACATCATCTCCACACAGACTACAAACTATGCCAGGATGAGTGCAAAATGCCTCATCATAATCATCATTGTTTTACAGTCATTTCCCATGCTTGTGTGGGTTAGTTGTGATTATGCTACCTATGGCAGTTGCCAATGTTGCACAGTCTCTTGCAGCTTCTCCCATCAGGTTCCTAATTCTGATGTAATTTTTAAAACTTCTGATTTTGTTCTTACTCCTAGCTCTCCTCCCCTCCACATTTACACATATAAACCTCTTGACCTAGCGGTCTCCTTCATTCAATCCACATGGCCAAACCATCTTGGTCTACCTCAATGCAAAACTTTACCAATAGTCTCAATACCCAGCTGTGAACAGGATGACCTATCTTTTAGTGTCACATACACATCCACTTCACCATTCTTATCTCATTTCACTCAAGCCTGCATACAGGAAGTCATTGCCATACTGTACTGTACATTACATTACTCATACCAATTGTATACAGCATATCTTTCCTTTCAGGCTAAGAGACAGTGCTGTGCCTACCCCAAAGAAGCCTTAAGTTTGGGTACTAAATTAGAAGTCTTAAACCAGTCTTCACCACAATGTTGCTTCACTCTCTGTCTTTTACAAGTACTTAAACGGGCAAGGTTTGGTGGATTTGGCATCCTGTGTTCCGCCAGTAAGGCCGTGGGATCGTAACACTTGTCTTGCCCGCGGCGCCCACCGTTTCTCTGTGGCTGTCGGTCACACTAGAACAGGGGTGGGCAATTATTTTTGATGGAGGGCCACTTCATGAATGGTGGCACACTTCGCGGGCCACCCACTTAATGTAGATGCAAATGTATTATATTAACACAAAGTAAAGCCTTGTATTTGTAAATACAAATGCAGTGGCAGGCCACAAAAATAATTTGGCGGGCCAAATGTGGCCCGCGGGCCGTACTTTGCCCACCCCTGCACTAGAATAACCCCTTATAGTACCTCCTTCTTTCGTCACACAGCCAAACTGTGGAATGCTCTGCCTTCTTCTGTTTCCATGCTCATACAATGTCTCACTTTAAAAAGATGGTTTTCCGGCATCTTCGTGGTGTAGATTAATATAATCTTTTTCTTTTCTATTTTTAATATATTTTTAGTCTTAGTTTTTTGGCCCCTAGGCCTTGTTGTGGGTTGATGACCTGTGCCTGGGTGGGCTATTCCCCATGAGAAAAAAACTTTCATGCCAATAAGCATGGTGTGGAGACAGGCCGAGATGACACCATGTATACTGTAACTGCACTGGAGGTTTATTATTGCATTATACTGTACTGTACAGCATATTCAAAACTTTGTTCTATTTACTGTTCTTCTATGAAAATGTAATTCAAGTTCCACATGGTCTTCATACCACTTTCAACTCTGCTTAAAACTTCTTTCTTTCCTTCAGTAGCTATAGCTACAGTATAGTAAAAAACTTATCATCCGGTTTGCTTTAGTAACCAGTGTTTTTTAGATCCACCAATACAAATGTCCAATTTATATTTTATTTATTTAATTAAAAGCTTTAATATTAAGTGTACAGTATAGTACTGTACATATATTGTTTCCAGTAAGAACATTTTTAAGTGATGATGTATGTTACACTAATGACTACCAATATTATACAGTATTATATATACCGGTAACTGTCAAGTTATGGAGCATAAAAGCTTCAAGAAACAAGATAACAGATCTACATAGCTACTACAGTACAGGTACAAATACTTGATAGCTAAGTACTGTACTATACTGTAACTACAGTACAGTATATTGTAAACTTTTGTAGGGCCAGCATAAGGGTACAGGTATTTGGGCCCTTGTAACTTTTGATAAGCTAATAAATAAAACTGCATTACTCTCATAACAGTACCGGGTAATTGTTTTTCTTTTTTATAAAAAAAAATGTTAAATTTGTTTATATATTTGTATCATGTAAACTTTCATCTTGTGGCTGTATCACTGTATTCAAGCTAATACTGTAACTTATTTTTATCATTGCATGTACCCTGTATCACATAAATACAATGAAGAAACATTGTTAATATAAAACACTTTCAACTAAGTTTTATTTTCAGGCAATCCATAAAACCCATCCATAACAAGCATATTTGATGGTAAAAACCAGTTTAGTTTAGTCCAGTACAGTGTTATTATTACATACAAGCAGTGAAGAAACAATGAAACAATTTACTTTTTACTTAATTTTGTAACAATCCCAAAATTCTATTCATAATATGTACCGGTATATTTTTAACCTTTGTACCCATACATGTTTAATAGCAATGCAGGAAGCAGAAAATGAACTACCGGGTACCGGTACTTAGTCAGAGGCTGCCTACTGACACAATACACGCTATAAGCCACTGTTCCTGCAGTAAACAGTCATAACTGTGGAACTCGGCAGACACGTGAAGTTACATTAAAACTTTACTCTCTGTACTACAGCATGATTTGGCAAATGTGCAAACAAATTGATTCAATTCAAGTTTCCCTGCAATTTCATATTCTACTGACAGAGTGGACAGTCCAACAAATCTTTATTGCATCATAGATGAATGTAAATCTGTTTTTATCAATTTCAGTTTGGAAATACTTGGCTCAACCATCTGGCCACAGAAACAGGGAGTGTCAAGAGAATACATAAAGCAATAAATGCATTTGGAACACTCTGCCAGTTCATTTTTACATACAAATTTCAAAATGCTTTGTGGTGATGCACACTTCTCACCACATCTTGACATACTTTAACTTTTAATTCACTATACAGTACAAATTTGCAGCACCAAAAATCTTTGTTACGTATCACCATGATGTAAAGCTTTTTCTAGCTTTCGTTATTATTTTATTATTTCCTTTGTTATTGTCCTCAAATTGTGAGCATCAAACAAGAAGCCAAGCAGAAAGATAACTTGGTACAAGTGTGAATCTTTGTTCAACTGTTTGTATTGCAACATGCAAAACAGCAAATTAAAAGTTTACTTTGAACTTCAGCACGGGATTCTGAATTGGTTCATCGTGTCTCATGTGTGAACTAATTCCTCCGCCTAACATAGACTGGCTCGGGTTCATCATGTTTGCTGATTTGCTCCCAACTCCTCAGCAAGTTCAAGTGCATTTATTAATGCTTTCTCAAATTCATCATTATTACTGCAGTTTACAAGAATCTTTTGTGTTTATTCCAGTTTTTCAAGAGCATCACAAACCATATATCAAATTCCTTCCCTTGATTTGTTTTAGTCATACAAAGAGGATACCATACCAAGCACATGTGAAACCATATAATTGAAATGAGAAACATTGTTAGAATTTATGCCTCAACATGTGAAGAATTGTTAGATGATCCTGTGAGGGAAATATCAATAGAGATTTCAATTAAGGCATCAAAGATATTGCCTAGTTGGTAGTGATGGGATTTCAGTGCAGTCACTTGTCTTTCCCATCTTGTATCACTTAATGGTCAAATTTGGTACATAATATTTTTTAACCTCCTGACTGTGTTGAAGCTGAAAGGTACAGTACACAAAAATATGTTGTACGAGTCAAAGAATGTTGTTACCACCAAGCAACCCTTGGCAGGATCATTAACAACCAAATTTATAATAAGTGTACACTGCCAGGAACTAACAATGCTCATAACTAAAATCCAAAATTTCCTTTATACTGTACATTTGGGAGATGGTGCCTTATCATATTTTACACTGTATATACCGTATATATTTTAGAATAAAAATTACAGTATCATATTTCAAATGATATTAATAACAATAATATTTTTATAAAGGAAAAGAAAATTTCCAAAAAAATTTATGAACTTCTACAACAATTATAGACACATTTAAGAAGTGTGGGGAGAGCAAAACTGTTTTTTTTTCTGTATGAAAGGAGAGACAGCCACAAC
The DNA here is from genome assembly GCF_018991925.1 of Homarus americanus. Classification (NCBI taxonomy): domain Eukaryota; kingdom Metazoa; phylum Arthropoda; class Malacostraca; order Decapoda; family Nephropidae; genus Homarus; species Homarus americanus. Next base: position 5,552,792 of record NW_024753828.1, on the reverse strand, counting down.
ACCCCCACCCCCCTTAAATCCACCATTGGTATGGCTCGAAATTAATATTTGCCCTACCCTGAGGTTAGCATAAATGTGTAAGGGTAGCTGGAACATCTGGGTTGACTAGCCTGGTTAGCTAGAGATAACTGTTAGCAGTACTCTTAAGTGAACAGTCCCTGTACAGTGCCAGGATGAACAACTTTTTGCATTTTATAAACATCATACAGTATATTTAATTTTTAGTTTTATGGGATATCAATATTAAAGTCGTAATTTGTTTTATTATATAGTACTGTATATTAACGTAGATGTATTAGTTGTGTATTGGTTCTTTATTGAACTATTATTATATCAGACAGTGATTCAGAGGAAGAGGAGTTCACGCCTCCTTATGTGCCACAGGACATAGTGTAGTGTACCCGGTAGAGATGAAAGCTCACAAAAATATTACACTTATAATTTATGATTAAAAGTTTCCAGTTGTAGGCTTCACCTTAGTGTACTCGTCTGGTTTACAAGGTATGAGTAGTATCCAATCTGCACCACAATACTGTGTTCATTATCACCCAGTACAGTACAGTGCAGTACAGTATGTGAAATAAGATTATATCAGCATATTTGCCATACAATAGTTAAATAATTTTTCTTAAACTCTTACCACATTGTCTCAGAACACATAGAACTATGTACTGTACTGTACCTATAATTAGTGCTACATTAGAGCAGGTAGCTAGATATTCTTAAAGAGTGGTAGATTTTTTTTCAACAATTAGCCCTGTGGACTTTAGGTGAACTTCGACCCCTGATTGAATAATGTAGTATTTACATACTGTACATATGTATGGTACCTTGGGAGCCTCTTGGGGCAAAGGATGTCATAGCCACTTTAAGCACATGACTGTATATTACTGTTTCAGAGAGAATAAAGGTATTATCAGTATTATATGCTACCTGATCATCCAATAATAAGTACACTTTTAGTATATACAGGACCTGGAATTTGCAAATTTGGAGGCATTTTGTGTACATTTAAATCTGAGACTGTACAATACAGTACTGTGGATAAAGAATAAATCAGACTTTTGTATTGATGGATAAAAATAATTATGGTTATTAAGATGCAAATGGATAGTAAAGTGCTGGATACTAAAGCCTTTACTTTATTGTATAGATCATCACATAAACGAGATAACGAAAGTACAGAGCCTATGGGATTTATTCTAATTGGTTCCAGGCACCCAAGACCCAACCCCAAGTTTCCCATTTTACGACCATTTAGACCCACTAAATATATATACAGTACAGTGTATATATATATATATATATATATATATATATATATATATATATATATATATATATATATATATATATATATATATATATATATATATATATATATATATATATATATATAATGTTATGGTAAATATCATAAACACACATAGGCATGGCTAGGTTTATTACAAAGTGATGAAAAGGGTACGCTCAATACTGTACAGTGGGTAGTCCACAAAACATGTAGCTATGCTTTCTTTATTTGAGTGCCCCGTCATAGGAGTCCGTTTTCTCTCGCTTCAGGACGCCCGAGTCCTCCAGATTTTACAGATTGCCCACGAGGGGCTAGTTTATTGGGCACCCCCTTACATCCTGTGCAAGGTGAAGCGCAGAAGCGTTTACAGTGCCCAACAGGGAAGCACGCAGAGTTCATGCTTGCCTTTATGACTCGTGCATTAAGGGCGTAAAAGGCCTGAAGGGTCATGGGTTTTGTCAGCAAGTTACATAAAGTGACAGAATGATGAGTGTGTGGGAGGAAAATTCCCGGTACAATTTACCTGTTTATGGCAAAGTGTAGCAGGTCCCTAATAATGTCAAGTGCCAGGCCTGTCACTAGGAGGAGAGATATCTGGTCAGGGAGGGAAGAGGTGCCACCCCTGTAGGGGGAGGTCATAGGGCAGATGAGGATGTGGTGAAAGAGGGTGTGAGAGTCTGTTGGCCACAAAGTTTACAAACAGTGCGGCCAGGCTCAGGGTTGCCAATGTACTAGGCGTGGCGAAGTACAGTGGGGGTGGAGGTGATATGGTGTGGTGGGGCAGGTACAGTAGGGGTGGAGGGAGTGCACCAGAGACTTCGTTATTCCTTAGTAATGACACAGAATTTGAAATTGCAAGCCCAATTGCAACTGGGGTTGCAATTGTTGGGGCAACTAGATATGTCTGATTACAGCAAATGTGTTATTGTCAATTTGTAGGTGAAAGATTTTATCCTCAATAGATGTAGGTTAACATTACACCTGGAGGCAAATGCTTACTAAAGCCTAAGGAAGGAAGGATATTCCTTTAACACATAATCAATATTATTTACATAATATCTGGCCAGTGTGGGGAGGATCATCGTGTCTCCGTCAGGGGGTCGTGGAGTGGTGGGCCAGCAGGCATCACGGAAGTGTTTTTTTTTGTTTTTTTTTTTAGGGGGCAATGACGTATATGCGATTGGTGGTTGTTCGGTTGGACTTTAGCCGGCGCATGACTGTATTTAAAGTTTTCAACCTATGCTATATTGTATGCAGAGGGTCCCCGGGTTACAAACGGATTCCGTTCCTGATGAAGTTCTTAAGTCGGATTTGTACGTAAGTCGGGAAACATGCTATGTGCATACTGTACTTACAGAAAAAATTTTAAAATCCCACTATATCCCACTATATCATAACCTAAGTCCATATATAAAGTACATCTAAAATCATTTAATTTAAGACAGAAGAAAATTTATAATGACAAAATACAGTAAATGAAAGTAAAAAAAATAAGTCATAAGGTAAAAAAATTCCTGTAAATTTCAAGTTTAACCCCGTTTGTATCGGGCAAAGCTTTCCTAAGTCGAGGACCCCCTGTATACAGTACTGTACGGTACTCTTCTTGGCTTTACATCTTATTCTCAGGAGTTTGGTCTTTTCATCATTAATAATAATTTCTTTTTTCCAAACATCCCCCCCAAAAAACGAACTAAAACTTCAAACCCTTCTTTCATTTTTGCCAATACTGTACTGCACTACAGTATGTTGACACTGTCTGCATAATGCCACTATATTCATTGTAGTAGTTTAGCTGGGGCATCTTAGTCTAATCTCTCTGCTTATCACAACCTGTCAAGCTGCTTTTTCTAATTCTACTGTAGAGGATGTGAGATTACTTTAACCTCCTCCAGTACGTACAGTAATTCCTTTATATAATCTACTTGCTCTTTTTTCTGGTCTAGAGTAGAGTACAGTATATGTATAGCTACTGTGCAGTATATATGATTTAGCAAATTCCACTACATCAAATTACTTCCTCAGCAATACAATTTTCTTACTCATCCAAGCATTTAATTTAATTTTGTATCACACATCATCAATCTCAGTCACCATTTTTTTATAGTTTCTATACAGTACACCCTCCACAAACTGCACTGGATCAACTGCATAGTCATCAAAGTCCATATCCCAACGATCCAGTTCCAACTTTACTCTTGATGCACAAAATTCTTGGGAGTAATTTGTATTACATGTATCTGAGTTAAAGTTACAATGACTACATTAAATACTGCTCCAGTAATACAGTATTATTAGCAAGCATCTATACTGTACCTCTGAAGGAAACTAAACACAACACCTGCCATTGATTCCCTAATCACTGAAAAACAAATCACTAGAGCAGGAACTAGATAGTACAGGTATGGAGGAAGCTAGAGATTAAGCAAGACTCACCTGTGAGAGGACGGAGATGTGGTCGACATAGTACTGGTCGGCCTGTGGTTTGGTGAAGCGGTTGCAGAGACATGACTTTCCTAGACCTGTCACGCCTTCTCTCTCTCCGCCTGACACACCAACCACAGACACCACCACTTGCTTGGCCGCGTTGAGCCATGCCCGCCCACACCACGGGCTCTGACGCCCACCGGGAGGCCAGCCCAGGCTCACACACTACTCGGTAAACCCATCACGTATGTACTGGTATGCCAACACCCGCACCCATGGTTACCTATGGTGTTGCCACCATCACACAACACTTGGGTATGTTTACAACAAGGGTCAACTCACTGCACTGGTCACTGCTGCCCCTGTGACCTGGGCCACAGGCCTTGGTCACCTTCCCTGAGGGCTCCCCTTGTTCCACAATATTAGCTCTCACTACAGATGCTAAACCATTAAATTTTCCAGGGTCTTCACTTTCACTTTAAAATAATAAACTATCCAACACACTGATCACTAATACAACCACTCTGAGTTTTGGTTACAACAGTGAGAGCACTTAGCCATGGGCATGTTCATTAGGTGCTTAGGCTGGGGCAAGGCAGGAGGCCATGGGTGACTTAAGGCTAGACAGACACTTGGGTGGACTGGTGTGGGCAAGAGGGCCAGTGGGCGCAATGCGTGGGTGTGGATGGGATGCAGGCCGCCCACTGGAGGCGCCTGCTATTAACCGCCGACAATCATCATGAATGACCTGTGGACAAGAAAAATCATTCAATAACATTATCACTCTTAAAAGGATAAAACATTCATTATACAACAGGACAAAATTACAATTCAATAAACTGTATACTGTTCACTTAGCTAATACTGTACATGGTTAACCCTTCATCAGCAGCTAAGTCCCCTCCTCTCAACATGTGCAAAAACTGAACACAAATATTAATAAAAACTTCACTGACGATGGCTGTCGTCCTTACTACTAGCTTCCACCAATGATGAGAGCCACTTAAGGGTTTAGGAACACAGAATCCTCACAAAATATCACACACAGCACATCTATGTAATGTTACCATAACTGTACAGTTTCAGAAACATCATCAAAAAAATGGAAATGTAACTGATTACAAAAAAACGATTTCCATAAGTGTTAATGGCATACTGTACGAACAACTCCAATGCCTAGTGAACAAATATTGATACCCGGTTCCTTATAACTAAATTTAAAGTTCAAATTCCATTAGAACAAACAAGGAAACATATATAATGTAATAAAACTAAGAGAAGATAATTACAATGCAAGTTGATTGCACCACATTGTATAAATGCTTACATTAATTAGCCATTAAATACATTTCTACAGTATTCTATCAATGTTAAAGCACCATCTCCACCTGGGAGTTAATTGTCTTTTATACTGCACCTATATAAGTAGAGTATCTGCACTAAAGTCTCAATAAACTTTGATTCTAAAGAGCCAAACATTTGAAGCTCTTCATACAGTACTTTACCATACAGAAGAACTAGTCAAAACGTCGTGACATAAATTGTTTTATACAGTAGCCACAAGTTTTAGCCGTGAAAAATGTGGCAACAATCTAAATTTCAATATAGAAGAAGCAAAACTAAAGACTGCAGAGCAATAACGCTCTTGACCAATCAGGGCCCGGCTGACCACATTAATTATGCATGAAGTTTGCCCACGTTATAAGCCTGAGCGAGGATGCAGCATTTTAAAATAAAATCTCCAGTAAGACTAATCAAAACAGGAGAGAAATAAAAATTAGTCATAAAGCTGTTGCATACAAGAACCTCAACATAAACAAGTTATTACCATACTGTTTATGTTACAATTAAAGTAATACAGTTACCACGTCCTAAATTAGCAACACATTTATGAAATTATCTGGGAGTCAATCACGTGACATTCAAGAAGAAAATAAGAAAATAAAGATGTGTAGAAAAGCAATGCCGCTCGGCTTTACACTAACAACTAAGGACAGTTACCAACACTGTAAAATCTTCCTCACTCTCTAGTTCTCAGAAACTCCACCAGGTCGACCACTACCCTATGATGTAAACTGGAATTTCACACTTCTGTATTTTGGTCAATTTTAATGCAATAAAAAATCTAACATGGTCATCTGTGTACTGTATGCATTCAAAAACAAACACAATACTGCACATGAATTCTATGATAGATATTTTGTGTGTGACTGAGCTCAAGTTTTTTATACAGTACCAACAACAAATAGGGCAAAGGTAACTCATCACTGTACTGTCCATCCTCTTCTGCTATGCCACAAACTCAGTTAAGCATCATGCAGAGTGCAGCCGCTCGGACATATCAAATGGTTCATCACTCATTTGAAAATTTCTGCTGTTAACTAAATTAATTGTGAGTGGATGAGAGGCATGCACGGGTAATGAGGCGATCCTAGAAATGTTTGTTGGCGGGTGTAATAAAGTCAACACATTCTTGAGGTCTCGAACTGATTAATAACAAGAGGGTGAGGAGGAGGAGGTAGGATGGGGGGGTGGAGGTAGGATGGGGGTGGGAGGCAGGATGGGGGGTGGAGGCAGGATGGGGGGTGGAGGCAGGATGGGGGTGAGGCAGGATGGGGGGGTGAAGGCTGGAAACAAATGGGAGAATGTGGAAGAAGGAGGAAGGAGAGAGGAAGATGGAGGAAGGAGAGAGAAAGATGGAGGAAGGAAAAGATAGGTGAAGGAAAGAGGGAGGGAAAGGAGGAAGGAGAGAGGGAGAAGGAGGAAGGAAGGAGAGAGGGAGAAGATGAGGGAAGGACAGAGGGAGGAGGAGGAAGGAAGGAGAGAGGGAGAGAAGGAGAGAAGGACAGAGGGAGAAGGAGGAGGAAGGAGAGAGGAAGATGAAGAGTTAAGTGAGGAACAGGTAGAGTTAAGTGAGGAACATGAAGAGGTAAGTGAGGAACAGGTAGAGTTAAGTGAGGAACATGAAGAGGTAAGTGAGGAAATATGAAGAGGTAAGTGAGGAACAGGTAGAGGTAAGTGAGGAAATAGTAGAGGTAAGTGAGGAACATGAAGAGGTAAGTGGAGAACATGAAGAGGTAAGTGAGAACAGGTAGAGTTAAGTGAGGAACGTGAAGAGGTAAGTGAGGAACATGAAGAGGTAAGTGAGGAACAGGTAGAGGTAAGTGAGGAACAGGTAGAGGTAAGTGAGGAACATGAAGAGGTAAGTGAGGAACATGAAGAGGTAAGTGAGGAACAGGTAGAGTTAAGTGAGGAACGTGAAGAGGTAAGTGAGGAACATGAAGAGGTAAGTGAGGAACATGTTGTAAGTACTGACAAAGACCGTGAGGCTGGGGAGGCTGCTGGACCAGCAGTTGTTAGTGTGGCCCACTGCGGCCCAAGACAGAACTGGGGTGTGAGATGTTATCCTAGCCTGGCCACAACAATACTTTGGGGCCACATTACCAGTTAACTCTTATGGCCACATCAAGAGTGTATTTTAATGGCCACACTACGATAATCGGGCATCACCACCAGCCAGGACATGTCTTCAAATTGTGGCCACATTTCCCATGGACTGGACTATCGTGGTTATAATCATCACTAAAGTCACACCACCACCCCTGTGAGACCACACTACAAATGGACTGGTATGGCCACACCAACATCAAGTGGCCATACCACCACTACCGGCGGGGAACACCACCACCCACCTATGTTTTCCTTTTTCCAACCACCACCACCAAAATCAATAAGAGATAGAGGCCACGCCACACACACTGCCTGCCTGCTTGGCTCGCTCTCACTCTCTCATTCTCTCTCTCATCCTTACTGTCTGTTTTATTACCAAGTATTACCCTAATCCCACCTTCATAATCAGAGTCTACAATACATCGTTCAAACAGAAGCGCAGTTCGTAAAGATTCACTCTGACAACATTGATCAAAACAGACTCAGACACCAGCCCATAAACAGGTTATAGGAGAGTAGGTGAGAGTACACCGCTTCCTCCACCTCCCACAACATGTACTTCCTCCACCTAACACAGCACAGCATCCCACTCAAGCTCCCCCTAACACCGCACAGCATCCCACTCAAGCTCTCCCTAACACAGCACAGCATCCCACTCAAGCTCTCCCTAACACTGCACAGCATCCCACTCAAGCTCCCCCTAACACCGCACAGCATCCCACCTGCTCGCCCTAACACCGCACAGCATCCCACCTGCCTCCCCTAACACATCCCTCATCTCACACACTCCTCATCAACTCCCTCCATCACCCCCAACTCTTTACCTCCCTCAGTCTCCAACAACCCCCCACCCTCCCTCCTTCCATAACAGAGCATTTCCCTACCCCCTTTACCTCCTCCCCAACACCCCCTCACACCCCCCATTCCAATAATCACCTACTGTAGCCTCCCCCACCCACACCGCCCCTGCCACTACAGACTGGAGCTCTGTGTGGAGGGCGTGGTCCAAGGAATACCAAGAACTGATGCAAGAGACACATGGTGTAAGCAGCCACCTGCAATACCCCCCATCCTCCCTCACCACTGCCAACACCCCTAAACTCATGAATGAACTAGCTCAACCCCCTGCCACTCACTATTAATGATACACTTTATTACACAAATTGTACATTAGATGAGGTGACAAGGACAGCAAAGGGACGCCAATCAGTAAGCACCAAATTGTAGAAAGGTAGAGAATATGAGGCGCCCGTACCAGACACTCATCAAATCTAATATCAAATATCAAACCCAATCCCCAGAATGAATTTGATGTTAGATTAAAAAACCCAGGTAATCTCATTTCCTCACAAACTGCAGCAAAACAAACAAAGAAGAACATACGACACACACACACACACGGGGAGATTAATTTCACAAGGTAAAATGCCAGTGTGTGTGTGTGTGTGTGTGTGTGTGTGTGTGTGTGTGTGTGTGTGTGTGTGTGTGTGTGTGTGTGTGTTGTGTGTGTGTGTGTGTTGTGTGTGTGTGTGTGTGTTGTGTGTGTGTGTGTGTGTGTGTGTATGTATGCTAGTGTGTGTGTGTGTGTGTGTGTGTGTGTGTGTGTGTGTGTGTGTGTGTGTGTGTGTGTGTTGTATGCCAGTGTGTGTGTGTGTGTGTGTGTGTGTGTGTGTGTGTATGTGTGTGTGTGTGTGTGTGTGTGTGCCAGTGTGTGTGTGTGTGTGTAGTGTGTGTGTGTGTGGTGTGTGTGTGTGTTGTGTGTTGTGTGTGTGTGTGTGTGTGTGTGTGTGTGTGTGTGTGTGTGTGTGTGTGGTTCCCTAAGGTGGACCACCACTGACACCCAGCACACGAAGGAAGGACTCCACTCACTGCGGCCATTCATCAACTGAACTGTACTGAGGAGACCAGAACCAAAGGCCCTCACACTCTAAAGTCCTGGTCACACACACTCGCTGGTAAGACACTTGACCAGTCCTAACACCAAGTGCACTAGACACGTGACTAAGTACAGGTGCAGCAGCCAAGGACAAGCAGACATGGGTTAGGCAGACAGAGCAGACAAACCAGAGGATGTACAGTGTATTATATGTTTTAAACAGAGAGACAGACAACAGTGAACACAGAACACACACAGCAGACAAGGCAGACGTAGACAAGGTACAAACGGCAGATACGGCAAACAAGGTTGCACACACGGTAGACTAGACAGACAAGGCAGTCAGCAGTAGACAAGGTAAATAAACGGCACGGCAGACAAGATGGATACAACAAAAATACGGCAGACAAGGTGGACACGGCAGACAAGGTGGACATGGCAGACAAGGTGGACACGGCAGACAAGGTGGACACGGCAGACAAGGTGGACACGGCAGACAAGGTGGACACGGCAGACAAGGTGGACATGGCAGACAAGGTGGACACGGCAGTGTGGCAGAGGGACAGGCGACAGCAGGCAGACGGTGGAATGAGCATGGAGGCGACGGCAGGGTGGACACGGCAGACAAGGTACCTGTCATACACGGTGCGCCACACACCCACTCTCTACCCTTGTTTGTTGATCAATGAAGGAACCTCTGGCCTCCCCCTCATTAACTCCCTCTCACCTCTCTCCCACTCTCCTTCCTCTCTTCCTACTCTCACCCCCTCCATTAATTCCCTCTCACCTCTCCCCTCCCACCTCTGACCCCCCACCCCGCCTCCTGTCCCCACACACACCCTCTCACCTCTCCCTCCCACTTGCCCCCATCCCGCCCTGTCCCCACACTCACCTCTGACTCCCCCCACCCCGCTCTCCCTGTCCCCCACACACCCTCCACCTCCCTCACTCTCTGACCTCCCCCCACCCCGCCTCCCTGTCCCCACACACACCCCTCTCACCTCTCCCTTCCCTCTCTGACCTCCCCCACCCCGCCTCCTGTCCCACACACACCCTCTCACCTCTCCCTCTCACTCTCTGACCTCCCCCACCCCGCCTCCTCCCTGTCCCCACACACACCCCTCTCACCTCTCCCTCTCACCTCTGACCTCCCCCCACCCCGCTCCTCCTGTCCCCACACACACCCTCTCACCTCTCCCTCCCTCCTCTGTTCAACATTCTCTAACACCTCTTTCCACCCTCACCTACTCTCTTTCTTCCCTCTCCCACTCTCTTCCCTCTCTCTCCTCCCTACACCCCCCACCCAAGTGTCAGATACCTGGCCCAGTGTGTCACAAAGTGTTCAATGTAAAGGTGTCAAGCTCGATTAGTGTGTGTGTGTGTGTGTGTGTGTGTGTGTGTGTGTGTGTGTAAAGTAGGTACAAGTACAGATTGGTGTAAAGTGATGCATTTCAAACTCCAAGTGTAAAGTGTGAGGTGCTAAGGTCAAGTGTTAAGACTCAAGAGTGACCCGAGCTATTGTCAAGTGTGTGGGACAAGTGCCTTAAGTGTCACCCAACTAGGAACCTGTTAAGTGTTGGCATGGTCAGGTATTATTGGCTATGATTAACTGTTATAAGTAGTGTGTGTGTGTGTGTGTGTGTGTGACCGCCAAGAACGTGCTACCCCACAAGGTCACTGGCAGGAGTCATCACACTCCATTATCTCCCACAATCTTAACCACACCACCACCTGCCTTACCACACTACCACCACCACCTGCCTTACCACACTACCACCACCACCACCTGTCCTATCACCCCAGCTGTTACATACCAGATACCAAGACCCCGTTCTATTCCACACACCAGCTGTTACTCCACACACCAGCTGTTACTCCACACACCAGCTGCCAAAACTCAGACTTCATTGTGTTCTAAATACTTAAAATATACTCATTCATACACACTGACGTCACCATTCATTCATACACACTGACGTCACCATTCATTCATACACACTGACGTCACCATTCATTCTCACACACTGACGTCACCATTCATTCATACACACTGACGTCACCATTCATTCACACACACTGACGTCACCATTCATTCACACTGGCGTCACCATTCATTCATACACACTGATGACACCATTCATTCACACACACTGACGTCACCATTCATTCATACACACTGACGTCACCATTCATTCACACACACTGACGTCACCATTCATTCACACTGACGTCACCATTCATTCATACACACTGATGACACCATTCATTCACACACACTGACGTCACCATTCATTCATACACACTGACGTCACCATTCATTCACACACTGACGTCACCATTCATTCACACACACTGACGTCACCATTCATTCATACACACTGACGTCACTATTCATTCACACACACACTGACGTCACCATTCATTCACACACACTGACGTCACTCGCTAAATAACACTGGTATAATATGGATGACGAGAGCCCTTTTATGACCCCTTTTGTTTTCGGGATTTAATTCGTTTTCCAACATGCCAAAAGACGAGAAGTGTAGTAGCATACGGGGACGAACCTTCAGGACACGCCACGAACTGGGAAGTACTTGTCCACGAACTGAGGAATATTCTACTGTTGTCTCCCCCCCACCCCACTCCCCCCTCTCACTTCCTGCTATTAACAAAGGGGTAAAATTCAAATAGTTCTACATCCGGTATCAAGGCATTTCCTATAGCTGCACTCTGTTAGGTGAGATATGACTGGACACTAAACGGGGTAATATTATCAACTTATTTAGATCCTCAGGCCGAGTCTTATCCTCAAACTATATACAAGTACTTTGATAAAACCTCCATGACAGTTAACTACCACTTGACAGTTTAATTACCTTATTTCACCTCGTTGGTAAAAAAATAGACAAATAATAATAATAATAAGAACAATATAGCTGGAGGAGTGAGAGAGAAGCAGTGAGTTATCCTGAGGTGTTTTGGGGGAGGGGGTTCTCTCAGTCGGACAGTCAGGAAATGAGTCTCGGAGAGTAGACACAAGCCACATAGCATCTCGTTAGGTGTCTTGCGATACATCTCCTAGTTTATCCTTCTGCCTGCCCCCTTCCCTGAGCATTTACCTCACCTAAGCCCCCCACCGTGTACTGTTTACTGCCTCGTGCTCGCCGCTTGTCTACTCAACCAAGATGTGTAATTTACAGGAAAAAACCATGATCAATATTTTCTCACACACACACACACACGCACACGCACACACACTGCCCAGCTGCTACACCTCTACACACACACCCTCTATAATACACCAGCAGTCAGCTACAACACCCAGACAGTCTGTCACCCGTTACACCACATCATGATGGGGGGAGGGGGGGCGGTGCTAGTGACGGGGAGGATGTGGTGTCAGCACTGGGGGAACACGGGGAAGAAACACGTTTATAGTAACATACGCACACGGACACACACACACGTACAGAGACACACACACGCACACAGAGGGAAGAGGAGGGACGACAGTCATGAGGGGGGGGGGAGGAGGGCAGGAAGCGGGGGGGGTGAGAGGATAAGGAGATAGGAAATGTGAGGGGGGTAGGGGGGGAGGGAGAGTTAAGTGGAGGAGACAGTGGGGTGGGGAGAGGTGAGAGTAACAGGACCCGGGGTAGAGCGTCACGGCTCTCACAGGTCACTGCCACGCATGTACACGATCTCCCTCACCCTAGGCCTCCCTCACCCTAGGCCTCCCCCACCCTAGGCCTCCCCCACCCTAGGCCTACCCTCCATAAGATTCCTAAAATATCGTAATCTTGGCCCCATCACACACCCTCCAGGAGCCTTGACTGGTCCCGTGGGGAGACCAGCTGGTCATAACTCTCCCGTATAAGATATCACTCACTCCAGGTCTCCTCCGTCCTACCATCCCTACACTACACCTCTCAGGCGGGGTAATGTACAAGGTAGTATTGATTGGTTATTCAGTGTGTGTGTGGCGGTACAAAGGCAAGGCCTTGGCTGTCAACCGTCCCTGGTAGTGGTGGTGAGGGAGGAACTGATAGAAAAAAACGCGCGTGCGCACACACACCACCGCAACATTTTACTGTATAATACACAGCCAAGATCTTTAAAGTACCCCCCCCCCTCGTCTGCCACATGACCGTTACTGTTACTCATCGATCCCTTTATATCATGTACCGTAAGGGTAGAGTTGACGTGATGACCAACAACTGGCGCGGGAGAACGAGGCTCACCACCCACTGTTACCCCTCCACCCTCCCTCCCTCCAATACACACTCTCCCCCACATTCTCTAAACCCCACCACTCGTCGGTACCCCCATCTGCCCCCCACACACAAGTACCCTTCCCTCCCCCACATTCTCTCCTCCTCCCCCTCACACACACCTAAGTACCCTCCCCTCAGTTGGGCCACCCTCTCCACATTCTCCCTGCCCCTACCACCTCCCACCCCAACACACATTCTCCTCCAACAACAACAATAAACAATTTGGTCTCAGCTCGTCTCAATCTCATCCTCGTTCAGCTGCACCACACACACACACACACACACACACACACACACACACACACACACACACACACTAATAACACACACAAAACTAGTCAAACAACGTAAATATGAAGTTTGGCTGTACACAAAAACAAGTTTATATGGGAACAAGTACTAAATATGTTGTTTTTATTTGTTTTTATTTGTCTGTTTGTTTATTACGTCACTAATTCACATATTGAGTGGGAGGGCCTCAAGGAGTCCTGAGGCACTGACCTAAATGACGAACGCTGCCTTAAAATCCTGTTGGCTTAATTATTTCCTTATTTTATCCTCCAACAGGTAGACCTAACATGAGACACGTGGTTACTATGTTAACTAGCAACACACGCGGTTACTATGTTAACTAGCAACACACGTGGTTACTATGTTAACTAGCAACACACGTGGTTACTATGTTAACTAGCAACACACGTGGTTACTATGTTAACTAGCAACACACGTGGTTACTATGTTAACTAGCAACACACGTGGTTACTATGTTAACTAGCAACACACGTGGTTACTATGTTAACTAGCAACACACGTGGTTACTATGTTAACTAGCAACACACGTGGTTACTATGTTAATCTGGTAGCGCCACACGGTTGCTTGCGTTAACGCCAGCACGTGGTTACTATGTTAACTAGCAACACACGTGGTTACTATGTTAACTAGCAACACACGTGGTTACTATGTTAACTAGCAACACACGTGGTTACTATGTTAACTAGCAACACACGTGGTTACTATGTTAACTAGCAACACACGTGGTTACTATACAACGTATTTCAATCGGTGACCATTATCATCATCAACAGGTGAAGCAGGAGGGGGGTGTAAATAATGTCGGCCAGGTGATGAACTTACCCCCCACTCAAGTGGTAAGTCATCCCCCTCCCCTCAAGTGGTAAGTCATCCCCCTCCCCTCAAGTGGTAAGTCGTCCCCTTCAAGTGGTAAGTCGTCCCCTTCAAGTGGTAAGTCATCCCCGCTCAAGTGGTAAGTCGTCCCCCTCAAGTGGTAAGTCGTCCCCCTCAAGTGGTAAGGTCCTCCACCACGATAGACCGCCTCATATATCACCGTGTGAAGGTGTGTGGAACAACTTACCCCCACCCATCCCAGCAAAGACTACGCTCCCTTCCTTTAAATCATCTCTTAAAAAAAATATCTATTGTCTAAGTATTAATATATTTTTTTGTAATATCTACTTTATATTCCTATCTTAATTGCAAAATATGTATACAGTATATACTAATATAAATGTAAACAAAATCAAAATAAATATTGAAGTGATAACTGTGGTAACATTATGAGATGTTCTTATTACCACCATGCTATGTGTACTATCCCAGATGATACTAAATGTTACATAATACTTCCTTGAGATAAATGTACAGTATATATCAGGTGCCTACAAGAGAGCTCAGGTTCTCAACTGGCTCAGCCATGTTAATATTGTTGTTATTATTATCATCCACTCTGTAACTGTGTTCTTCTGGCTAAATAAACTATAACAATATCATACAAGTACAACACTGAATCAGCCGCTGTTCTACCTACCGTCCCTCTGTGTGTCTGTCTGTCTGTCTCGCTTTAGTAACTCTTAATTTATCATCAAAAACTCAGGCGAGGAAACAGAATGACAGACAAACAGACATACAGATACGGGAAAGCTATATAACAAGTCTCCAGAATTAATGGTTAGGTTAGGTTGGGTTAGGTTGGGTTAGGTTAGGTTAGGTCAGTTAGGTTCCAGAGTACACAGAATGACAACACATGCCCCCCATGGTGACTACCCAACAACACCCGTTTCCATATTCGACTCACAGCTGCAGGGACCTTGACCTCCGCATACGACACCGCCCACGCCCCGCCCACACACACACACACACACCTCCCCAAGACACACCGGAGGCCAGGGCGGGGGTCAACCAGTAGCTATTTATATCCAGAAACAGACACAACTTTTACAACACCCAAAATTACACCACTACGAGAGGTCGACCCACATCTCCTGTTTGTTTTACACGGTACCTACACCCACTGCTACACCAACACCACACCTACACCCACTGCTACACCAACACCACACCTACACCTATAGCTACACCCACTGCTACACCAACACCACACCAACACCACACCTACACCCACACTACACCAACACCACACCCACACTACACCAACACCACACCTACACCTATAGCTACACCAACACCACACCTACACCCACTGCTACACCCACACCACACCTACACCCATTGCTACACCAACACCACACCAACACCACACCCACACTACACCAACACCACACCAACACCACACCTACACCCACACTACACCAACGTCTGTGTTTACCTCTCAGTTCAGTCTGCCATTAATGTAAGGTACCTGAGTGTTAATTACTGTACTATATAAACACCTTCAGTATAAGCGTGTTGATATAATTAGTGATACAGCTTTTATGAGACTATTAATGGAGCTTAATTAGTGTCACAGCTTCAACGTGACTATTAATGGAGCCTAATTAGTGTCACAGCTTCAACGAGACTATTAATGGAGCCTAATTAGTGTCACAGCTTCAACGAGACTATTAATGGAGCCTAATTAGTGTCACAGCTTCAACGAGACTATTAATGGAGCCTAATTAGTGTCACAGCTTCAACGAGATTATTAATGAAGCCTAATTAGTATCACAGCTTCAACGAGATTATTAATGGAGCCTAATTAGTATCACAGCTTCAACGAGACTGTCAATGGAGCCTAATTAGTGTCACAGCTTCAACGAGACTATTAATGGAGCCTAATTAGTGGTACATCTATAAACACACTTTTATTAAGGTGGTCCTCGTGTCTATTAAGGTGATCCTCGTGTCTATTAAGGTGGTCCTCGTGTCTATTAAGGTGGACCTGTGTCTATTAAGGTGGTCCCTCGTGTCTATTAAGGTGGTCCTCGTGTCTATTAAGGTGGTCCTCGTGTCTATTAAGGTGGTCCTCGTGTCTATTAAGGTGGTCCTCGTGTCTATTAAGGTGGTCCTCGTGTCTATTAAGGTGGTCCTCGAACCAAGGTATGAGTCGTCCTTCAGCTCTCACCAGATGTGTTTTTTTGTCCTCCGCCTCAAGGTCGTCCTACTTAAGGTGTATTCAATAGGTCTAAGACGCTTCCTTCTCTGTACAACACGCCTGGTTTATCTTGTGACAGACAGGCAGGCAGACAGTGACAGACACAGAATTGACAGACAGACACAGAGAGAGAGACCACCGGCGCCATCTTGGTTCATCCATGTAGCATCTCTTCTCTTCTTCTCTCTCTCTCTCATAATATGCTGCATCACTGGAAAATTACAGCCCCTTGGATGATATACTGTATGGTTAGCTTGAAGTTACGGTTAGGTTAGGTTAGGTTAAGTGAATGAACAAAGGCTTACATACCTCCCATAACGATAGCAGCCTCTCTCTCTCTCTACTCCAGCCAGCTCTAACCCTCATGGCAGAGAGAGGAATCCATAACAGGTTCCATCCAGACAAAATATAAACCGATGGTCTCAAAGGAAATTAAAGTTAGTGAACGGAAATTAAAAATTTTACCGGTCAGATAAATTGACAGACAGACAGGCAGCAGCAATCAACATGCATATTATATCTGGCTGTCTTCTGTACCGTGTTTCTCATTCACACAGAGAGAGGGGGTGTGGAGGATAATCGCACCTCTCTCTCTCTCTCTCTCTCTCTCTCTCTCTCCTAATCTGCTGTTATAGAAGTTTTAAGGATGTTTATGTAAATTAGCCGCTACTTTGAGAGAGAACAGTGATCAGCTGACTGCCTGCCACAACCTCAACCACCACCACCACCTCCCCACAACCACCACCACCACCTCCCTACAACCACACCACCCACCTCTCTACAACCACCACCACCACCTCCCTACAACCACCACCACCTCCCTACAACCACCACCACCACCTCCCTACAACCACCACCACCACCTCCCTACAACCACCACCACCTGCCCACAACCACAACTGTTACCACCACCACCACCAGCATACCAACATGACAAAATTAATACCTGTTTATGAGAACAATCGCCGGGGCTTAGGGACACCACTGTACACTCCCAGCCGGCGACACACTTGTCTACTACAGCTGTACCTACCACAGGGGGATACAACAGCAGCAGCAGCAGTGATAGAGAGCAGCAGCAGCAGTAGCAGCAGTGGGGGTATTAGTGCCTATTGATCTGGTCTGGGCTGGTCCCATCCAGTCCTCTGTCCTCCCAGTCGGCTACTGCCCCTCTCTTCCACCCCACTATTGTCTCTTCTTCCACCTCCACTACTGCCTCTTCCACCTCCACTACTGCCCTCTTCCACCCCCACTACTGCCCTCTTCCACCCCACTACTGCCCCCTCTTCCACCCCCACTACTGCCCTCTTCCACCCCCACTACTGCCCCTCTTCTTCCACCCCACCACTGCCCCTCTCTTCCACCCCCACTACTGCCCCTCTCTTCCACCCCCCACTACTGCCCCTCTCTTCTTCCACCCCACTACTGCCTTCTTTCCACCCCCACTACTGCCCTCTCTTCCACCCCACTACTGCCCCTCTTCTTCCACCACCCCCCACCCACTGTCATTACCTCTTCCACCACCACCACCCACTGCCCTCATCCACCACCCTCCCACTGCTGCCACTATCCTCATCCACCACCTCCCCACCCAGTCATTTCTTCCACCACCACCACCCACTTCCACCACCTCTACTGCCACTACCTCTTCATCCACCACCCCACCCACTGCCACTACCCTCTTCCACCACCACCACCCACTGCCCTTATCCACCACCTCCCATCCTGCTACCTCACCCTTCATCCACCACCCCACCCACTGCCACTACCTCCTTCCACCACACCCACTGCCCTTATCCACCACCCTCCCACTACTCCTCATCCACCACCACCACCCCTGCCACTACCCTCATCCACCCCTCCCCACCACCCACTTAACTCCAACCTAACCCAACCTGAGAGCCTGAGACACTACTACATCTCACCACGCCTCAAACAAGTACAGTATACATAAGAACCCACCACAACAACAACAACTTTCTCACAACCAACCGAGATCTAAACAACTACAACAATTTATTCCTCACAACCGAATTCAGATCAAACGCTTGGGGGTGAGGATAGTGGGGGAGGGGTAGGGGTGGGGGAGGGGTGAGGGGTGGGAGAGGGGTGAGGGGGTGGGGGAGGGGGGAGGGTGAGGGGTGGGAGGAGGATGGGGAGGGATAGGAGGTGGGATGGGTGAGGGGTGGGGAGGTGGAGGGTGGGGGATGGGTGAGGGTGGGGATGGTGAGGAGAAGGGGGATGAGGGATGAGGATGGGTTGGAGGATAGGAGGGTGGGGAGAGGGGAGGATAGGAGGGTGGGGGAGGGGTGAGGGGGAGGGGAGGAGGAGGGTGAGGGGTAGGAGGGTGGGTGAGGGGTGAGAGGCGGTGGAGGTGGGGGATGGGTGAGGGGTGGGGGTGGGGATGGGTGACTACAGTAGGTAGTCTGCAGGTTGATCGTCGTCATCCGAGACTGAAGCCGAAAAGGGGAGGGAAGGATACTGGGGAGGGGAGGATAATGGGGAGGGGATAAAGGGGAGGGAAAATGGGGAGGGAGGTAGGGAAGATACCACCAATGACAACCACTACCACCGCCAACAACTACCACAACCACTATAAGGACTCACCTTACTCTTAACAACCACAACCACCATTTTCTACAACCCCTATAATAACAGGGCCATTTTCTACAACAACCACTACTTCTCTCTACAACCATTTCCCCCACAACAACAACCTACTCCCCCACCACAACCTCCAGCATCGGTGAGTGTGTGTGCGCGCGTGAGTGGGGTGCCAGGAGGGAGGGGTTATATTATGAATCTCTCCCTACCCTCCCCAAACCGGTTACCCACCACTGGAACCTGAACCGTCTACTACTATGGGCTGGCGCTAAACCTGCTTATGCGTATGAGAGAGAGAGAGAGAGAGATAATGCCATCTACACAAACAGACGCTTGTACAGTAGCTACTTAACCTTCAACCAAACGGGACCTGAGTTCATTCCCTCCACAACAAATAAACAAACAAATAACAAATAAAAGCTCCACCACCTAACTACAGTCAATAAGAACAAAGACATCTTCTATTAAAGGCTCACAAACACGATCATATCATTCGTCAATAACCACAATACCTTCCTACGTCAACACACTAATAAATGAATCACACACACAGTACAGTGGGCGTCATCGTACACTCCTCCTCGAGCCTGCAGGACCAGCCGCCGGTAATAAGGTGTGCCACAACAAACATTTTCAAGAGGCGTGACCGTGTGCATGCAGCCAGTGGTGGTGGGGTAGTTGAGGTTAGGAGGTAGTGTGGTAGTGGGGGTGAAGTTGTGGTGGTGGGGGTGTTCATGAGGGTAGTTGTGGTGGTGGGGGTATGTATGGTGAAGGGAGCAGGTGATGAGGGTAGTTGTGGTGGAGGGTGGTGGGTAGCAGTTGTGGTAGGGGTAGATTAGTGGGGGGTAGTTGTGGTGGTGGGGAGTGTGGTGGTGGAGTCATTGTGGTGGTGGGAGCTGATAGTATGGGGAATGTAGTGTGGTGGTGAAGTGTTATAGTGGTGGTGGTAGGTGAGGTAGTAGTGGGGTAGTAGTGGTGGTGGGGATGGTTATGTGGGGAATTGGTTAGTAGTGGTGGGGTTGTTGGTGGAGTTGTGGTGGGGTAGTGGTGATTGGGGTGGTTGTGGTGGTGGGGGCAGTTACTAGTGGTGAGGGTATTGTGGTGGTGGATGGTAAAGTAGTGGTGGAGTAGTGGTGAGTGGTTATTGGTAGTAGTAGTGGTGGTGGTGGTGGTGGTGGTACTATACGACGCTCCGGCTAGGATACCTAAGACTCGTATGGGTAAAAACGTTGGTCGATAAACACTAAGGACAGAAACGTTTCAGGAGAGAATGGACAGAATTTTTTTTTTAATATGAACGTTAACAGAGAGAGAGAGAGAGAGAATGGCTGATGGCCTCAGTGGGTTATGTATAGCATCGTCTTTGTGATGACATATTTGAATAACTAATTATGTTAGACAATATGTATATATTATGTATGTATGTTTTTATGTGTGTGTTTGTGTGTTCAGCTGTGTTGACATGGGAGACTGGACGACCAGGTGAGATAACGCGGCTCTACCTGTGGTAAGAAGGGGGGCGTGGGTGAAACAGCATCTCCTGACTGACAACCAGCTGTGGCAGGTAAAGTATCCACCTGGGTCACTTCTACACCTACAAAGCTGTGGCAGGTAAGTGTACCACCTGGTCACTTCTACACCTGACCAGCTGGGTAAGTGTACCACCTGGGTCACTTCTACACCTGACAACCAGCTGAGGCAGGTAAAGTGTACCACAGGTCCCATCTACACCTGACAACCAGCTGTGACTAACTAGCTATGAGCGACACCATCTTGACCTCCCGCTATAATGACCTTTGTTCACCTGTAATAACAACACTTTCTCTTAGACTTTTTCTCCATGAACGTGAGAGTTACGACGAAATTCATCAATGGATTATATATATACTGTATATCACAAGAGCTTCCGTCTATAACGTCATTGATGAGTGAGTTCAGGTGTTCTCAAATTGCAAACACCGGGAGCAGGTGCAGGTGCTGCGAGAGGAGTAAACATAGACGCGTGGGACAACTGTGGTGGATGAAGGTAAGGTGACCTCAGATTACAACACTAATAGCATGAAGTGTGTGGGAGGAGGTAATGGGGTTAATACTGAGTGTGTGGCGCCCAGCTGACACACTCACCTGTGACCCAGCAAGGTGAGACAGTGAGGTATTGTGGTCAGCGTTGGCCTCACCACACAGGTGGAACGACATCCAGTAGTTCCCACACAGCTGGTCACTGGGGCTGTGGCAGACGGCACCAGGTGGAGGTGCTGGCCCTCACTATGTGGGAGGTGGTTGAGGGGGAGGGATGTTACACTATGTGGTTGAGTTACACTATGTGGTTGAGTTGCACACGAAACCAGGTGTTGTGTGAGGTCGTCGTAACGTCACCAAGCTTAAGGCTACTGGCCGTCACGGTGAGTGAACCCGCACCGTCACGCCATAACATGTCGCCACCACCACAATCACCTCATAGGTGGGGTGGTGATGAAACCAGGTTGAATCCACAACTATGTGTAGATATATACGACGGAGTTCAGTAGGTCTTATATTCGTTTGTATTCATATCTCGACTGAAGTAACCTGTTGTGTCATAATGTCTTTATCTAGATCTTTAACAGTACAGTAGTTGATGTTTCTGATGGAATTTAGGTTAAGGCGCCACCTTCACTATGGTGTCATCACTGCACCTGAACTTTATACCCAGACCTTTACTTCTACTGATGTATCTAAATAAACAACCTGAGTCTGAATATGGTGAGTGATCTGTGTGAGTGTCAGGTGTGTGAGTGATCTGTGTGAGTGTCAGGTGTGTGAGTGATCTGTGTGAGTGTCAGGTGTGTGAGTGATCTGTGAGAGTGTCAGGTGTGCGAGTGATCTGTGTGAGTGTCAGGTGTGTGAGTGATCTGTGTGAGTGTCAGGTGTGTGAGTGATCTGTGTGAGTGTCAGGTGTGTGAGCAGAATGGGTATCCGGAGGGTCTGGCCCCCCCCTCATCAGAAAATTCAATAAGTTGTCTTTAATGCAGTTTTGTACTCTGGCGTTTTTGTATAGTAAAAAGTAAGTACTATTGACCTCAGAATATCTCCTAATATCAAGTGTACTTGGCTTCAAAAAGGCCTTAAAATGCTAATAATATTGATCGAATCTAAAAAAAAAATCATGGGAAGATTACAGCCCCCCCCCCTCCAAACAGCTGGGTGGGCTCGCTGTGCTCACCTTGTCCCCTCACCCAAACCTTCGTGGACCCCCATTTTGATATTCCTGGATCCGCCCCTGTTATGGTAAGGGTTACGTGTCAGGTGTGTGGGGGTGTATCGTGGAGGTCAGATGTTGGTTGAGGAGCGTGTGGGTGTTGCGGCCAGATAACCGAGTGCCTGAGTCTCCCCTACACAGTATTAGTCACACACCCTCACGAGCCGAGGCCTTACACCAGCGTCCACACCTGCCCCTGAGGCTGCTGGTGGTGTGTGAGCAAGAGGAGACACACACAGCGGCACCATCAGGAGGAGAAGGGGGAACATGCAGGAGTGTGCACTGTGTCTAGGGGAGCGAAGTGAAGGAGGGAGGGTGGTAAGGAGGCACAACCAGCCGGAGGAGGAGGAATAGCTGAGGGGGGAGGAATGTTCAGGGGTGAGAGAAAAGACAGGAGAATGGGGGAGGAGGGGGGCAGAGGGTAAGTATGTCCAGGGGAGTAAAAAACAAAACCGAAGTGAAGGAGGGAGACAAGGATGCAGGAAGAGCAGCAGGGAGGGCGACGGTGCTCACACCACGGGGGCCGGCGTGACACTGCACCACTCACACAGCGCTGGTGGATGGGTGTCCTGTCTCCCCCAGCACCCTCACACCCCAGCTCCCCTCACACCACCAAACAGGGGGCCAAGGGAGGAGCCATCATCACTGCCTGTCTACCTACCACTCCTATATTGCTCTTCTACCTCCTTCTGCTGGTGAGGTCACACACACACACACACACACACACACACACACACACACACACACACACACACACACACACACACACACACACACACACACACACACACACACACACTCATCCGACCCTTGAAAATATACCAGGGAGGCAGTGGGGTGGTGAGTAAGGCGTGAACCAGGGACAACACAAATAAATGAAGAGTGGAATCAGCTATTCATCTTACCCCTGCCAGAAAAATACTCCCCCACCACCCCGACTCCCATACCCCCCACCACCCCCGGCTCCCATACCCCACCACCCCGACTCCCTTACCCCACCACTGGCACTCCCTGCCTACACCCCGACACCCCATGCCCCCACCACCCCCGGCTCCCGCCCCCCACCACCCCCGGCTCCCATACCCCACCACCCCCGGCTCCCATGCCCCACCACCCCCGGCTCCCATACCCCACCACCCCGACTCCCATACCCTCAGAATTAGAATCACAAAGCCATAGAGTAGAATCAGCCGTGGAGGAACATTTACTGTACCATATTTACACAAAATCAGAATCAGTGTGTGTTCAGAATTGTCAGTGGAAATTAAGTTCATATTTACGAAGCCTAGGGTAGGTTAGGTTAGTGTGTAGTGATGGCCGTGGACACATTGCACCACCTGAAGCTTACACACACCCAAGCTTTTTAATGATGAAATTGGGGGGGGATAAGCTGCGGGGGTGTCTAATCTTCAGGTGATCCATCATACTGGTCGTAACTAACAGGAAGAGGTGGTGGTGTAAGGCACTAACTAGCCTCATACTGACCACCACCACCATCACTCTCTTCTACAACTATCACCACTACCACCATCACCACCACTATTCTACAACTATCGCCACCACCACCATCACTCTATTCTACAACTATCGCCACTACCACCATCACCACCACAATTCTACAACTACCACCACTACCACCATCACCACCACTATTCTCAACATCGCCACACCACACCACTTTACAACTCCACACCACACCACCACTATTCTACTACATCACCACTACCAATCACCACACTATTTACAATCACCACCACCATCACTTCTACAACTATCACCATACCACCATCACCACCACTATTAAACTATCGCACTACCACCACCACTATTTAATCACCCTCACCACCACCATCACTCTTACATTTTTCCACCATCACCACCACTATTCTACAACTATCGCCACCACCACCATCACTCTATTCTACAACTATCGCCACTACCACCATCACCACCACAATTCCGAGCACCACCAGCAAGACATCTAGCACAACTACCAACACCTTTTATTCATTTCCTATGTCTGACTGAGCGAGTGACAAGGATGCTGTGTGTGTGTGTGTGTGTGTGTGTGTCAGTGTGTGTGTATCAGTGTGTGTGTGTCAGTGTGTGTGTGTGTGTCAGTTTGTGTGTGTGTCAGTGTGTGTCAGTGTGTGTGTGAATGAGTCAGTGTGTACAGTGTGTGTGTGTGTCAGTGTGTGTGTGAATGAGTCAGTGTGTGTGTGTGTGAGTAAATGAGTCAGTGTGTGTGTGTGTGTGAGTAAATGAGTCAGTGTGTGTGTGGAATAGAGTCAGTGTGTGTGTGTGTGTGTGTGAGCAAATGAGCCAGTGTGTGTGTGTGTGTGTGGAATGAGTCAGTGTGTGTGTGTGAGTAAATGAGTCAGTGTGTGTGTGTGTGTGGAGTAAATGAGTCAGTGTGTGTGTGTGAGTATGAGTCAGTGTGTGTGTGTGAGTAAATGAGTCAGTGTGTGCGTGAGTCAATGCATGTGAGTGACTAAGTGCGTAAATACCTAAGTGTATGAATGACTAAGTGTATGTGAATGATTCGATATACAAGTGTAAATACGCAAATTATAAGTTACAAGCAGACGAGAGAGAGAAAAGAGAGAGAGAGAAAAGAGAGAGAGAAAAGAGAGAGAGAGAGAGAGAGAGGGAAAAGAGAGAGAGAGAGAGAGAGAGAGAGAGAGAGAGAGAGAGAGAGAGAGAGAGAGAGAGAGAGAGAGAGAGAGAGAGAGAGAGAGAGAGAGAGAGAGAGAGAAGGAGAGGAGAGAAAGAGAGCAGGAAAAGAGAGGAGAAAAATAGAGAGAAAAGAGAGAGAAAAGAGAGAGAGAGAAAAGAGAGAGAAAGAGAGAGAAATAGAAAGAGAGAAAAGAAAAAGGGAAAACAGAGAGAGAGAGAGAGAGAGAGAGAGAGAGAGAGAGAGAGAGAGAGACGAAATTGTTCCGCGGAGAGACTTGTAGGATCAATACAACACCACTACTACCACCAACACTACCACCACCACCACCACCACTAGTCTTTACACCACCACCACCACCACCCTCCTACTCTTTATGCCAGCACTATCAACATCACTACTGCTGCTGACAACACTACCAACAGCACTCTCACCATCACCACTGCCAACACTAGCCTACTAACATCATCTCAACCAAGTCTACAACCACAACTATCATCACAACTACTGTACTATCACCACCACCACCATCAAATCTTCCACTTCACGCCTAACTACTGTACTGCACAACAAAGGCCAGGTTATAAAAGGTTAGCTGTTGCCTCCTCTATAGTGTATACAGTCCAGAACAATCAGAATGAACTAGGAATGTGATGCTGTATGTGTACTGTACTTGAGGCATACAGCTATAAACCTCTGCTGTACTGTACTGTACTTGAGGTATACAGCTATAAACCTCTGCTGTACTGTACTTGAGACATACAGCTATAAACCTCTGTTGTACTGTACTTGAGGCATACAGCTATAAACCTCTGCTGTACTGTACTGTACTTGAGGTATACAGCTATAAACCTCTGCTGTACTGTACTTGAGGCATACAGCTATAAACCTCTGTTGTACTGTACTTGAGGCATACAGCTATAAACCTCTGCTGTACTGTACTTGAGGCATACAGCTATAAACCTCTGTTGTACTGTACTTGAGGCATACAGCTATATACCTCTGTTGTACTGTACTTGAGGCATACAGCTATAAACCTCTGCTGTATGCTGTACTTGGGGCATACAGCTATAAACCTCTGCTGTACTGTACTTGAGGCATACAGCTTCTGCTGTGCTGTACTGTACTTGCATACAGCTATAAACAGCTATAAACCTCTGCTGTACTGTACTGTACTTGAGGCATACAGCTATAAACCTCTGTTGTACTGTACTGTACTTGAGGCATACAGCTATAAACCTCTGTTGTACTGTACTGTACTTGAGGCATACAGCTATAAACCTCTGTTGTACTGTACTTGAGGCAAACAGCTATAAACCTCTGCTGTGCTGTACTGTACTTGAGGCATACAGCTATAAACCTCTGCTGTACTGTACTTGAGGCATACAGCTATAAACCTCTGCTGTGCTGTACTGTACTTGAGGCATACAGCTATAAACCTCTGCTGTACTGTACTTGAGGCATACAGCTATAAACCTCTGCTGTACTGTACTTGAGGCATACAGCTATAAACCTCTGCTGTACTGTACTCAAGGCATACAGCTATAAACCTCTGCTGTACTGTACTTGAGGCATACAGCTATAAACCTCTGCTGCACTGTACTTGAGGCATACAGTTATAAACCTCTGCTGTACTGTACTTGAGGCATACAGCTATAAACCTCTACTGCACTGTAGGTGAGGCATACAGCTATAAACCTCGGCTGTACAGTACTTCCAAAAAGCTATACATTTTCTGGATGTTAATGATGTTTCTGTAAACGTCAGACAAGTTTTCATTCACAAGCCATGATTCTGGCAGACCAAGAATGCAGGAACAAAGCCACTCTGTTTGTATAGTACAGTACTGTACTACTACCCGCCACAGCGGTTTGACCATAAAGTACTGTTAGTGGTCAAATAATGAGGGGGTAAAAGAGAGGGAAATTACGAGTAAATATAAATAATGGTTTTACAGACCCAACACGACTACTGAAGGCTTTACGGTCCACGTTAGTTAAATTTACATCTCTATAAATAAGATTTACAATTGTCGAGTGTAAAGATTCTTTATTGATAATGTTTTTTTTATAGATTATTTGTTTTATACTGTAATGTAATGGATGGTGTTTAACAGCCAGTCAGTCAGCTCTGGGAATAAAATACTGATCCTGAGTTATTAATTTATTAACTGATCAAAGAGAATTATCTGATGTGATAATGCAGATCATGACCAGGTCTTGGTCAACCTTCATCCTATATATTCGACTGACCACGTGGTAATCAAAGTGCTTCTATAGTACAGTACAGTAATTGACCTCTACACATCAATCTGCGTGGATAATTCAATTACCGTATACAGTACAGTACAGTATATCTAAAGTATCAATGTTATGATAAGCTATCAAATGGCAATTAATAAAGTTGTATTTAGAGCTAAATTCTCAATAACTATGTTAAGCAATATACAACACACCCTCCAAGTCCTTACCCATCACACAGGTGTTAATACTACCTCAGTGTGTGTAGATAGCCAATTTATATTTATGTATTAAATACAAGTGCAGTATCTGGTATTTTATAGACATTTTGGCTGCCCTCAGCACCTGATCCAGTTACACTTTAGTTGAGCATGGAGAAGATAATGTAAGCAAGCTTTTATCTCTCTAATCAACAATATTCAATACAGTACAGTACTGCAATTGTGTCATATGTTTAAATATACTGTACAAGCAGTTTCTCCTCTTTCATTGTTTGATGCAGACTACTGAGTGACAACCTGGAAGTGATTTGGTGAGGAAAGCTTTCTTGCGATCTTTCTTGTGTGGTTTTCATAAGATGTATTGAGAAGTAATGTGTTAATAACAATACAGTATTCTCACATAATCATCATCTATAGACTGCATACATTTTTAGATGACAAAAAACAAAGTACTTTACCAGTACTATACTTCCTTCACTTAACAGTGTTCATTGAAAAAAGAATTTGACACAGGTGTTGAAAACTGCACTCCATCCACACCTCACTACATGTTCCATACACCAAGTACATGTACTGTAGTGTGGTAGTGAAGGAAACATGACTAAGAGACGGAGCTTTATTCCTGACGTTTCTTCACAAGACTTTTTCACGTTATGTAGTACAGTACAATACTGTACAGAATTTGTATCTGCCCAATAAAGATGTCATTTATCTTAGCACAGCTGGCAGTCATTCTAACATGACTGTAACTACACAAAGTTTCCCTACAATTGTGAATATCTTGGAATAATATTTCTACTGTATACACAAGTGAGCAGTGCCTGGGAACAATGGCTTGATACTCCTTCCATAAAGTATACAGCCGGGCCACACCGGATACATTACTGTACTGTACTCAAGCTGGTACAGTATCTTAGAGTAAGATTATAACCCTACCTTCAATAACCAGGACCTCTTCACAAATAGCATGTTGAAGATTTACCTGAAAAGATAAAATAACTATAAATAATCTACGGCTGTACGGTAAACTTAGCCTCTCTCTCTCCATACACTTTATTTCCATATACGTATTGTACAGCACATCGTCATCATGCAAATTAAAGTCTTCACACAGTTATGGCTAATTCTGATTATGCAAATATCATAAGGGAGACACAAGAGGCTGGACTTCTCCAAAGCAGAAGTGTGCGTACAAGATTGGAGAGCACGGTGAATGGTAGGATATTCTGCCGATGGGATGTATGAATTGATAGGGACAAGCAGTGTAGACATCTTATAGCCTAGTGGAAAGGGAACACCATTACTGAGTACATGTGCTGTAGCAGATAAAGAGGACAAATGACAGCAGTGAGCAGAGAATATGTTTACCTATCTCAATTCCAATAATTCTGTGATCTGCATTTAATGGAGTATAATATGAAGGATGACAGTACAGTACTGTATGTGGAGGTTGACTGAGCACAGTAAGCCTGATTAGAAACACAAATAGATCCTCTTTATTCTCTTTCTTCTTATCAGATAACTAAAATGATCAAGTTAGTTTCCTTTTAATTTCATGATAAGGTATCAGTCTCTTAACTATGAAATCTGAGTTAACACTGCATGCTGCTAATTGTTCTATTGTATTATGGTAGCGAGGGTCTTCATGTCAAGGGTGACTTTGAGAACTTCATATCAGAAACAACTAAAGGTACTTTGACACTTCTATTTTAGCTTGTTTCATATGGTGCTACTCCAGTACTCTTAATATTTCCTTTAACAAATCATCATCAGCATCATCACCATTACAGTATTGTTTTATGTCCATTTACCACACTCGTGTGTACAGTATTAGCCACAATTACTGGCACAGTAGCTGACGGCAGATGTCAATGTTGTGCAGTCTCTTGCAGCCTCTCTCATCAGGTTCTTACCTCTGACGTCATTTCTTACAACCTCTCCCGAAGTCATTACTGGCCTATTGCTAACTTTCCTCCTCTCAATATTTCAACTCTCTCTGGTCTCCTTCATTCTCTCCACATCTACGCAAATAGGAATAGATATGCCAATCCTATTTCATCCTGTCTGTGAAATGTGATACCAGCTGATGCTATGGGTTGACTTGAGAATATCCTTTGTGGGGAGCCACACAGTGTGGCTATGGGCATTTCTTTTCCCTTAGGTCCTTCTTTGAGGGATTTTACTATGATTTTGAAGAGTTAAACTGAAAAGCTTGAAACTTAGCTTGTACGTACCGGTATGTATTGGTGGGCAAATAATATACATCCATGCATCATGTCACAAGGACTTCTGATTCTGACAATTTGAGACATCGTCTCCAAAATATCTACCATACAGTACCTCATATACCCTTGTTGCTTCATCCAACCAAGCAGCACATTCATCCAAAAACACAATTCAATTCTCCAGTAATTCATTTACAAAATAATGTCATTTCACTTCTGTTTTTTCAATCAAGAGCATCATGTATGACATCATGAAATGTAAAGTACGTACCTATATTGTACAATATTTTGACGTATTTTATCATATACGTAGTATACTGTAGTGTACTGGTATTCTTTGTTATACGAGTGTTTGCTCTACAAATATTCACATATACACAGTACAGTACAAATACTGTATTCTATCCTTACACCTCTTTCTCACTTCAGTACAGTATTGTATACAAAAGCTATTCTCGCTTATATGAATATGGTCCCTTGAGAAGTGTACCAAATTTATATCTTCGTAATTTACAGTTATGTACTGTAGTTGGGTAGGTTTTGGGTTATACTGTATGTGAACCAAATTATTACGACTTTTTTTTTTTTTGTATGATACAGTACTCGGGTTTTCTTGTCATTAGGGCACAGAACCCCAATTTTCCCGGATGTTATACGATATACAAATATTCACTTAACGAATGGTTTTCAGGGAACCTAACCCATTTCTACCTGTACAGTATTGTACAGGGTATATTTAAATTTTTAAAGCCACCTTAATACAGTACATTTCTTCCCACTTTGAAGTCCTGAGTGAGATCTAGTATTTTTAACTGATGAGATCTGATGACCTGTCAACTAAGCTATGTTCAATTATGGTGTTCTTGGTAACTATGTTTGTACATATCTGTACACATAAATTAAATACTTTAGTTGCTCAATAAGTCATGCTGCCTAATCAACAAATTCACATCCACTTTTTTTCTTTTCACCACTTTAATATACAGTAACTTATTGTACTGTACGTATGTTTCTAGGTTGAAGTTAGATGAAGAGGAACAAATAAATTCCTGCACTGTACCAATTGCTGAGGATGCCACCAGTAAGTTGGGGAGATATTGGAAACATAATGTATTGTCTAATGGTAGACCCTGCTGTCATATGGCATCACAAAAATTGTAAACAAGTCCCAGGTTGCTAATCTGACTTTCTGCCTCATATGCATACAATTGCAGGGTCTCAATTGTTTCTCTTACCATTGACAACACAACATACATACAGTACAGTATATTGTTTCTCACTCTTGATCTTTTTTTTCATTTTTGTATTTCTTTATGGTTCTTCATTTTATTTTTATTATTATTATTATTATTATTATTATTATTATTATTATTACTATTATTACATTTTCACCCCCCAGGCCCTGATGCGGGTCAGTGACCTGAGCCTGGGTGGGCTAATTCCCGTAAAAAAAAAAAAGTGAAACCTAATCAGAGTAGCAGCAGCAATCAACATAAGAAAACTATTATATCAACGGGAAACTTCAACAAATTGTTCCTATAAATCAATTATAATGTTAAACAGTAAAGTACTACAGCATACCTAATGTCTAAATGTTGTGTTCAAGTTGGAGAGGCTCTTAACAGGTGAATATGTGAGGTTAAACTCCAAAAGATTTGGAAGATAAGAAAGAAATACTGTAGCTATGATTTGATTTTCTCAACTTCATCACATAGCCTGATCACCATTGGTATACAGGTAATACAGTACTACACTGTACAGTACAGTACAATACTTAATTTTGCTACCTGGTTCAGTTATACCCATCTGGAGGTTTTCATACTGCTGGCCTTGATCATTGAGGTACTACACAGTATTGTACACTGTACTGTATCCTGTACATCCATTCTATTTCCAATCTGCAGTATATCTTTAAACAATAATACAAACCTCAGTGCAAATGTGAAACAACATGGAGTTCAGTGCATTACAGCTAAGTACTGTAGCTACTGTGAACAGCATGAGGATTTACTGTCAGTCAAGAGTGGACATAATTTAAGAGGTACAGGATTTAAGGGATATGAAAGATTAGCAAGCTTCCTCTGATAAGTCTATCTTAAGCCAGCGCTCATACCAGAAGTAGCTTTACAAACAACTCTAAAAAAATTTCTGGTTAAAATACTGTACAGGAATATTAGCTCCAAAAACTGTATAGTTACTGTAATGATCTTCACTAATCCTACAAATTTGTCTTGGTTATGACTGGGGATGAAACATCATAAAACAGTACCTACAGCCAACATGTTTAGCCTTGGGTAGTAGCAAAGGAAGCACAAGTGGACATT
Source organism: Homarus americanus (assembly GCF_018991925.1). Classification (NCBI taxonomy): domain Eukaryota; kingdom Metazoa; phylum Arthropoda; class Malacostraca; order Decapoda; family Nephropidae; genus Homarus; species Homarus americanus. The sequence continues at coordinate 5,520,556 of NW_024753828.1, read as the reverse complement.
GAGAAATTCATTCGCGACATGTTAGGATCTTAAAGTCTTCAGAGGAGGATTGTAAGGTTGAAACATGTGGCAATAAAAATTATCAACACCCAATTATGTTTCCCATGCTATCATATTCCCATCTGCTCAAATGGGTCAAATTCATTTCCTGTTTTACCAAGGCAACGAGCTGCCAGCTGCCTACAATGATGTTCAAAGAATTTTCAAGCAGGCTTGGACAAAATTAATTGTATCATGGGAAACTTTAAAATGCTATTGAAAATCTAAGCATGTCAGTACCTGTACTGCCATGCAATTCATGTACTGTAATGCATTAGAGAAAACCATAACACAACCACTACTGTATATCTCCATGTACCATACAGCAGGCGGTTGGACTTTAACTTGATGCCAATCAGAAAAAATATTTCAAACATTCCAGTAAAAAGGCATATATGGTGCATTTATCTAAAGCTTAATATATATATATATATATATATATATATATATATATATATATATATATATATATATATATATATATATATATATATATATATATATATATATATATATATATATATATATTGATTTAAATCAGTTATACCCCTGCCATACAGTACCATATTGTATTTCAACATGTCAAATGCTGTAGCAGAAAATGCAGCATCTAATACTGTACAGTAGTATGTATAGCTACAGTACAGTTCACACACACACCAAAACATGAATGATTATTAAACACTAAGTTGCTACTGTGTCACCTAAACACATAGCTAGTGTACTGTACAAGACCATACAATTCTGTGTGTGGACAAGCATGTACAGTAACCAGATGTACGTTGGCACAAGATTGGATGTGTTAGTTCACAAGAACTTTTAGACCTATCAGCCAAATGACTAACTAAAATTCTTAATTACTGCACAGGTATTACACAGTTTTCAATTTTATTTGCCAATTATTCTTAATTGTAAAAATATTACAAATTAATTTATTTATTATTAAGGTACTGCATAGTAATTCTTTAGAAACAAAATAACTCTTATGCCAATGGTGCATACCATACAAGTACTGTACAGTAATGAATAAAGAGGTAGCTATGTCATTGGCTCAAAGCAACAGACTGTTGATATTTTCATCATCAATTTGACTATTAACCACTATGGCTAATAGGCAAATACGTTGAGCGTTTCTTTTGGTTACGATAAATGAATTATTTTTGGTCCTGTGGCACTTCATTTTACGACTACAGTACTGTTTTACTTTTAGAATTACTGTAGGGTTAAACAGCCAAAAACAATCCTGCATTACTCTACTATCATTGATCAAATAGCCCTGAGCTACCTTAGAGCCAGTCTTCAGTCTAAACAGTCATATAGTAAATGATTAATGAATACTGTACTATAAACAGTGATAACATTAAGAACAAAATTAAAAGATGTAGTAATAACTACAGTTTAGAAACCATTAATAGCAAGGCTAATGATGCATTAACAATAGCTGACACTGTAATGTGTTGTGTTACAGAAACAGCAACATGAGAAAATATGTAATGCAAAACAGCAATAATACAGTACTGTACTTGATCACCAGCACCAAACACAGTACAAAACAAGTACAGTGCAGTACAATACCATACGGTAATATCAACCATATCCCCAAATACTGTACAGCCAAAATAGAAAAGAAAGCCACACACATTATACCTGTATTATAAGAATGGCAGTAAAAATAAAGAAAAAATGCTGTAAAAGTTACAGGAAACAGCAAAAAGAGCAGTAATACAAAAAGGTATGGTACAGCAAAAGTGGCACTGTAATACCATGTGTCACAAGGTACAGTACTGTGCAATAAAAACAGGAGTACTGCAATATACCTGTACTTTATAAACATAATTAAGGGTACAACAAAAACAGTACCAGCATTTCACAGCAAGAACAGGAAACAGCAGTAACAAAATACAACCCAAAAATAGCAACAAGATACTTAACAGCAAATAGTAAAAGAACTACCATATCAACAGCTGCAATAGATAAAAGCCATAAAGGAAATAATGCAACAATATCAGCAGATACTGTACAGCAATATGGACACCAATACAAAAATCACAGCAAACAGCAGCAATAACAGCAAAGGCAGGAAAAGAAATCCCCAAAATACCATACATCAGTAATGGTACCACCAGTTAGGGAAGTGAGACAAATTTCAGCAACAAACATCGTCAAAGAAACTGAAAATGCAGTATTAGAAAGTGTAATACATACATTAGCAGTTGTCTTAGATACAGCTACAACAGCAGAAACCCAGCATTAGATACAAGAAGCACAAAAAATGACAGCAGACAGACAACAGTGATGGTGACAACAATGAACATACCATACTGTATATATTATAAAAGATACCATACAGTAACAGAAGTATAAATACAGCAACAACAGCAGTAGATACAGCAAACATTAATGACTGATACTGAACAGTCGTTGTAGATACGGCACCAGAACCAACAACTACAGATAATGCAGAATAAAAATTACTGAAACAGCCAAAATATGATAGATACCTGGATAACCCAGGTGATTGTCCTTAAAATACAATGTTACTTTAAGGACAATATTACAGCAGAACAGCACACACAAGAGTTATGACAGTAAAATGACGACTACAAGTGTTGACATCACTAAAACATGTTGCAACAGATTAAGATAAGAGAAATGTTCAAAATTAAGGCAGGAACCTCAACTTTAATATTTTTTAGAGAACTTTGAAGACTTATCTGTATTTGTTTTAGATCACAGAACACAAACCTGGTGGTGGAACACATGAAAAACAAACATTTGCAAACACACAAACATGACATTTCCAATCTCCAAGTGAAGAACAAAAACACCCTCCACAGGATGTCTAAGGAGGCACAGGAACTGAACCAAACATAGAAGGCAACTCAAGCCAATCAAGTCTAAGGATCTCGTGTGATTTTTCAGTTATTACTTTGGTCTGTTCACATAACATGGTATCCCTGAGTGAGTTTTGCTGACGAGATTGCAAAATTAAAAACGCACTCTTGTAACTTCAAACTCTTTCCCTTGCTCCCACACCAGTCTGTGTATTAGAATACCTGTAATCATGTCAGGAAAGACATCACAAAATAACAAGTTACATTAGTATCGTTTTCCTTTGCCTAGACCACAGCAACAGTGAACACAACAAACACAGCAAGAACAGCACCCGAATCAGCAGAATTGACAGCACCTGGTAGGCTTCAGCAGTAGTAAGAGAAAATGATATTGCAATTACAATAATCAACAATAATACACCAGCAGGAATAACAAGCAGCAGAAACAGCAACAATAAATTAAGCAAGAGCAGCAGCAGACACTTAAACAATAGCTGCAGCAGCACCACACACCGTCTACTGCAGCAGTCGATAACAGCAACAAGGACACAGCCGTCACAACTGCCAAAACAGGAATAACAGCAAAATGTATGACAATAATAACAATATATGTAGGTAAATGCAACACTCATTTACAGCAGGAGGGAGTCGATACAGCAGGAGGAACAGCAGCACATAGAGGAGGAACAGCGGTATGGTGTCGCCCACACATGGAGGCTGTCAAACTGCTGCTGCCGCCCCGTTATAACCTCTAAAACTAGGGCGTAGGCGGGGCTGTTGAGTGTGCCAGGGTACCCCAGGTGGGCAGGGGGTGCTGCAGGAGGGCTGGGGCACCTACAAGGGCCACAAGATACAGTAGAGGCGACGCGGCATCACACTCCACCTCTGATCGATTGGACAAATGGTAGATGATTGAATGCAAAATGAATTCACCTGCGTCTCCCACTCACCTCTGGACGTCACAGGGGTCGCCAGCGTCCTCCGCGGCTCTGATACTTCACCGTGGCGAGTTAAATAACGCACAGGCACTACTAGGAGGCTAAATCAACACACAGACAGTGAGAGTAACAAGAAACACCACCTCACTCACTGGCACTGCGAGCGACACTCCGCCATGTTAGACACACTGTTACCATGACCAGTCCACTAGGGCGTCTATATCTGGTGATTATTTATTTTTTTCTAGATGGATAACAAGAAATTAAATATTTTTTCTGAATATATTTTATCTTTATTATATCTGAATAAAAAATATATACGTGTTACCAGACTCTCAACTCATGCCAATGTTGAAGAGAGCTGTGATGCTGATCTGGTAACGATAGGGCGGGGCCAAACGAGTTGTTCCGAGGCCTGCCATTGGTCGGCCGCGTCACTGACACTAAGAGCCTAAACACAACTTATTTATCAAACTTGTGCTAATAAAACACAACATTTATCACTATTAACACAAGTTTGATTTCCATATACGGCTTACTAAGATGACTTATTAGTATACTTTAAAATACGCACTTTACCTGCGAGAGATAGATGAAAATATAAGGTAATCAATAATATATTAGAAAGAAGTGCCAGTTTCCTGTGATCAATAAAAGTCCCATTATGACATTCGCATTCTTTATACCTCTTGTTCTGTCACGATGAAAGTGTATAAAAAAAACGCCATTTGATGCAGAATATAATTCGACACATTATGATACTTATTATATTTCATCGGAAGAATATTTAAATAAAAATCAAATTTCAATTCAAGGAAATACCCGTTTAAATGGAGCTGTACATTGTATGTTAATTCCATGTTAATCCGCGTATTGCCTCGATATTAAAGATAGGATTCAATTAATTTCCATACAACAGATGCTAAGATTACGAAAATGTATGATTATGTTCTTGTACTGTACTTATGTAGCCTATGTAGTAAGGTAATATGTCTTTATGAGCGTATGTGTGTGTCACACGGCCGAGTCGCCGACACACGAGTTCTACACATTAACACCTCACCCCCACACATCATCAATTCACACCCCCCACATCATCAGTCAACATCCCCATTCATCGACATCATCACACATTACTACTACCAATACACATCACCGTAAAACATACCACTCCGACACATCCCACCTCAACACAGCACCATAACACGTCACCCCATCCCCACACACCACCACTACACATCCCATCTCACCCAGACACATCACAACTATATAATAACACCCCCCATCACCACACATCACCCCAACCCCCACACACCACTACCACACTACATCACCAGTTCACCACACATCACCACCACCACACTACATCATCACACATCGCCACCATCACCACCACTACCACTCCATCATCACACATCCCCATCACTACACATCACAATCATCACAATCATTACTCTATTTACCTGATGGCCAGTTGAGCATCCACTAGAAGTTGTCATGTCGAAGGAATGAGGCCAGTGACCTGTGTAGCATCCCTCCATTGTTCTTGAATAATTTTATCAAGTGCTATTATTGAAGGCCAGTGGTGTTCTTGCGTCCACAGCTTGGGATGGTAGACCGTTCCATAGGTCTACCACCCTTTCTGTGAAAAGGTGTTTTTTTGTGTTCATTCTGCATGAGAACTTGGAGAGTTTGTAGTTTTATCCCCTCGTTTTGGTGGTGCGTGACATCACAAAGAAATTACTCAGGTTCACGTTTTCCATGCCTTTCAGGATTTTGAATGTTTTAATGCCCCCCCACCCCCAACCAAGCCTCAGGAAAGATTTTGTTCGGAGCGCTCTCCCCCTGTAAGAAAATTTTATATTAGAGTGAAAGGCCTACGGCATGTAATAATCCTATATATCAACCATGATAAACAGTGGGATATCAAAATTGCAAGGTCGGCATGCCCTTACGGGAGCGGTGCGTGTCCGTTTGTCCATCTGTCGTTCATCATCAAATATGAGATGAAAGGTCAATTTGAGAGCATTGTTACACTGCTGGAGACTGCGGTGACCTTGTCTTTTTTTTTTGCATATTGTCAAATTTGACCTGGATCTTAATTAACTGCGATTTTTTGGCAAACCTGTCTGTAAGGAACCAACAGTCTCTTTCAAGGAGATTAGGAAAATCTTCAAAAATAGACAATCTTTAAAGATATATTATGGACATAGTGAACAGTAATTCCCCAATAAGTTATACGTTATTTGTCCACACTAAACAACTAATTCCAATTAAGTTCTTTTTGTTTGCTTACTCTTTATTTTCCTAAGTTTGGAAAACACTTCATTTGTTTTTTTCTCTTTCCTTTACATTTCTAGTTAATCCATACGTGTTCTCAATAAATGGTTGTTGTAGCCATTTTTTTCTTTCCTTTATTCTGATATGTTTGGCAGTAAAATATAAAATATTCCAAATCTTTTAGTTCATTGTTTCACTTAATGCGTTTATGTGATTTCCCTTGTGAATGATTTTCCTACATTAAGTGGTAGCGTTTGGTTTTGCATACAGTATACGCTATTGTCGCAAGTATATTATAAAGATGACTTTTTATTGCTACAACTTAATGCAAATAAATTCGTATGAGGTAAAATTCCTGTGTACCTTCGTAACAGAACCAAATTATACTTAAAGTAGGTTAGGTGAGGTGAGGTTTTCTATTAAGTTATTCAATTCATTTATATGTATGAGTTTACTGATGTTCTACACTTCAGGGGCTTCCAAGCATTTTCCAGTGCGATCCTATCTATAGTGATGACGTCTCCAGTGTGACCCCAAGACACAGACAGAGAGGAAGCTGTTCGAATTAAACGTCTTCCTTACACACACACACGAGATAGACAGAGGGGAAGACGTTCTATAATAAAAGTCATCCACACAAACACACCCAGGATACAGAGAGATAAGGCGCACCTTCCTAACATGATTCAACCATCCTTTAACCAGTCCCCAACCGGACACTTCCAAGACACAAAAACCTCAACATCCTGAAGCCTTCTTATTATTTCACTACATAAACAAAGAACTCTCAACCACCAAAAATGCACAATAAAAAAAAAATTTCTCCCATGTTATAAGATTATTCACGATTGTATTGGCTTGAAAACTATTAAGTGTAATAAAATAATAATAATAATAATAATTATAGGTTTATTAAAAAAGTTCTGCAGCCCGAAGGATGAAAATATACATGTGTGTGTGTATGTGTAAATGATGAATCAGTTCTTGACATGTTTTTTTGTCAGACAACTTTACTGGGGATGCATAGAATAAATACGGCATATATTTATACGTGTTTAACTGTAAAACAAATAAGGAAAATGTATTACATAATTGAGAAGTGCAGAAGTAAACACTGGTTGAAACAGGTTACAACTAGGGCATGTCTATAACTGGGGTATAATTAGGGGCCGTGGTTAAGCAACTTAGCCTACAGTTTTTTATAATAGGTTGGTTTGATTATACGGTTACGGTAATATTTCGTATATAAACAGCCGGGAGTATTTTCAGGTACTTGGTATCATTATAGTTTTGTGATAAATAATTTAATGAATAAACTATACTTAACCTAACCTAACGTAACCTAACCTAAAGAAACGTAACCTGACTTACCTAACCTAACTTCCCTAACCTAACCTAACTTACCCAACGATATGAAGGTCCCTATATACCCCACGTCAGTTCAGGTCACGCACTTGGTAGACTGCACGCTATATTGGCACCAACAATACTCGTAATAGTACAGTATTTATATACCTGTAATGGAAGACGAGGGGGGGTGTCCAGTGCCTCCCACCCTTCCTGCGGGCTCTACTGCCTTTACTTAATAGTGTCTGTGCTGTATTGCCCACTGATGACGTCATCTTGGGTCAACGCCGTAACTCTTGTATACCTTGCTGTTTAACACTGATGATGTAGCGTGGTGTATGTGTCCAGTAGTCTAGTTTCTCTTTGTTGGGCTCACATACATGTAGGAGATCTCGCACTAAGGATAGAGGTGAGAAAGGAAACTCACAATGGCGTTTTCTTTATATATACGTATTATATGTAGGCCTACAGAGCAGTCAGGTGCTGGGAAGTTGCGGCTTGGTAGAGGAGGTCTTCTCTGTTGTCTGCCCTCCTGGCGAGGCATGGGGGTCTTTACAGTATATCTTTCTGCCGGATCGAAAGTTGAAGTGCAAAGATGAGAAACTCTGCTGATTGGCTGATATGACGGCGGCAACTGACCAATCACCGCGCAGTTTGAACGCAAGGGCTGATTTGTGGAAATCTCCGCTGATTGGCTGGGAAGCGGACGGCATGTGGCCAATCAGCAGCTGTAGGGGAGTTGTTGAGATTGTCGGACCATAGTCCGACACGGGCCTTTGGCCCTTTGCCTGTAGGCGGCCCATTTGGTGGTTCCGGCTAGAGCTCTTGAAGCAGCCAGACCGGAATTGGGATTTGGGGATGGAGGTTGTCCTACCTGCAGATATGAAAGGATACTGCAGTGCGTGCGAACCCTCAGTCAGTGAGCGCTTACCACCAACCCCCACTCTTAGAAGTGGTCAGTTTCGGAGTGGCGCGCCCCCCGAACTGGGGTCCGCACTTGCTGGGGAGGATACTTCCAAGCTATCTGGGTGGTGGGTATCGTGTGATGACCAGGAGAAGGAGGTGAATGTGGTTTGTTTTGGCCTTTCGGGTTAGAGTGGCCGCTTATGGTCAGAAATCTCACCCCTTAGGGGTGAGAGTGTGTAATGGTTACCCTGTGGAGGCATGGGATGTTTGGTTCACACTCAGGATGGGATGGAGAAAGGAAACTCACAATGTGCTCTCTGTATACATGTTGTATTGCAGCTTGGTGCTGGGAAGTGGCAGCGTGGTTACAAGCGTGATGTAGAGAGAGCTGGTTGGTGAGGGTGCTCAGAGGACAGCTTGTGGGTCGCCATGCTCGCCGGCGGGAGCGAGGGCCGCCAGGCAGCGGCGGAGGTGGTGTAGCTTGCTGCGGCTGTAGCTAGAAGAAGAGAGAGGTCACCACGAGGTCAGGTCTTAAATAGCGGGGGTAGGCGTGGCTTAGTAGTTGACCTCCGTGGTGTATGGCGCCGCTGGTTGACCCAGACCACGAGGCACACACTGGGGAATTCACGGGGTCGGCTACTCAGCGACAAACAGCGTTTGTAGGGGAGGAACCCACTACAACCCCATAGTGGGCAGACGGTCATAATGACAATAAATATAATTTAACCTGATGTCCGAGATCCGCCATGCATAAACAAACGCATATACGTAATACACAAACATCCTTCCACACCTTAACAGACTGACATAAGCCCAAACAATAAACAGTTACGCTGACATTTCTGTGAGAAGGGTGTGACGAACATAGTGATATCATTCTTTTATAGTGTTATATTATCAAAAAGTTTATTATATTTTAAAATGAATCTCAATTATTTTTTAATTAATAATATTATTGCTTATATATTTACTATTCTGATATGCTTTTCAATATTTTTCAAGAACAATTATTTTAATCTTAAATATAATAAACTTAAAGGACGACACCTGCAGCTGGCTCTCGCAGAACGCGGCGGCCAGAAGCGACCCTGGAAAAGTGTAAACAATTATTGACTATTGGCGCCTTAGTGAGGAATTTCGCCCAAACTATCAATGTAAGACAAAACTTTCCCTACATTTTATCTGTCTACAAGTTTTGGAGTTATTTTAGACTTAGATTGCTGCTTAGATGTGAAGTTTGTGTACAATTAGCGGTCATATTTATATAAATTCTTCTGGCAGTTCCTGAAATCCAACTGTTGATATATATTTTTTTTCCTGAAGTGACATTTAGATAAACAGTGTGGTAATATGCTTAGATTTTTTATTGACTTATTGATAATGCTAAATTTAAAGGGGAAGTGTTACTAACATCTGTATTATTTTACAGGGAACTAAAGCTTTGACCTGTTGTGATTTCCATCTAGTAGACAGATAAGGTGAGGATAATATAGTTAAATGCAGTATTATAGGTGTACTCTATAACAGGTTCCAAGGGTACTCGACACCTTTAGATTTTTTTCTGTTGAAGATAAGCTTTTTTTTTACCCTTCCAAGAATATTCCTAAAAATGTAGTATTTGTAATTTTATTTTTGCAGTTATTTTGCATCCTTAACACTAATCTATTTTGGTTATTGTCCATATTAGTTGTGCACCTTAACTACTTACTGTTGGACATTTTCCCATAGACTATAAAGGCTTTTTTACTTCATGAAATCAATGAAAAGTGCACGAGTAATATGTTTTGAATAATATACATTTTATGATTTTTTGTTTCTGAATACAATTCTATGAGTGCTTCCTCCAACCATGTGACTATGACTCTCTCTATTTTCCTGAAGGCTGAATGGCTCCTTTCATAGATGTATTTTTTGTTGTTGTTCCCGCTAAGATGTTAATAGAAAATAATTTAGTTTACCATAGGTTAGGTTTGGGTATTGCTGTCGGACTGTTTTGATTTGGGAAATTTGTAAATTAAGTTATCTGTTTTATCTTAGCAGCAGGATTATCTCCCGTGTATAGGTTTATCCCATACAGTAGGATAATGTGTTAGATCTATGTAACACAGTGCAATAATATCTCCAACCTTTGCAGTGTACATAAAATAAGGTCTGAGAACTTAGTAAAAAAATTTGGGAAATAATAGCTAAGCATGTTCAACTACTGTACTATAAAACACTTACATAACCACGTCTTCAAAGCAGTGTATTTATTGTTTAATATTTACGTGCAATTGTTACCTGTACAAGCATCTTAGGAGAATATTGATACCACAAGGGTTAAAGTAAACTTTTTGGATAATTTGTACAAGATCATTTCTTCCAGGAATGATGCCCCCCTCGCCGAGCAAGTCTAAAAGCGTCCACAAATCTTCGGGTAAATTATTCCGTCACAAAGACAAGGAACGCTCAGGAAGTAGTGGCAGCAGCAGTGGCAGTAGTGGGAATAATGGAAGCAGTAGCAGCAGCAGCAGTAGTAGCAGCAGCAGTAAACGAGATGAACCAATGGAACTGAAGGACTGTCCCCTGAGCCTACCAATAGTTGGGTCATTGGACCACGCTCGATCACTACCTCGTTACACAGCATGTAAGTACACAGTTGAATGTATTTGTATATCCTCAAAATGTGTTAGTGAAACTGGTACAAAATTATCCCACACTAACTGCACTGGATACAAGAATATACCATCATGGCTTGTTGTAATGAGGTATTTATATAATATGTTTATCATGCAGCTCCAATTGTATAGATGCGGAAGTAGGCTTCCATGTAAGTGGAAAAGATTTTCAGAGGGAGGGTCATCCAAAATCCATTTTCCAAAATAAAGGAAAATTCAACAAGTTTATGCCGACCATTTCATTTAAATTGTACACTTAACTTAAAATCCACTTCTGGAAATAATTGAAATTTTTTTCTGAAACTGGTGGTTGTAATCTTACCCAGCTCTACAGTACTGTAGATGCCATCCAAGTTTATGTATGATCATCTTAGGAGGAAAATAATGTACAGATAGACAGGAGACCAGTTCGGAATAGATGGCATCTACTCTAGTTCATTTTGGTGGAAGCATTTTTATCCATCCTGGCAGCTGTTAGTATTGTTATGAATCTTTTGTCTGATGCCTGTATGGACACCTTTTGTTTGTACTGTATATTTTGTCTTGTAATACAATATCTCCAAAAATTGTCAATAGATAAACACTTACGGTACTTTGCTTACACAACTAATACAACCTGCAGCTACCTTTCTTTGTATCTTCTGCTACCTATTGTGCATCTCATTTCCTGACAATTCTTGTTTGCCTTATTTATTGTCTACTCATTCTTTATTTTCCTCATTTCCTGATTACTGCTTTAACTTTCATTGTTTATTTACTCTTGGAACTCTCCAGTAAATTAACCCTCTGGTACTTATGGTCAGAAATCTCACCCCTTAGCACTCTTTTGATGCAGTTTGTGTCGGTATAAGGATTTTTATTTTTTATTTATTTTTAATTATTTTTTTTTTTTATAATAAACATTGGGTTGAGTGATCCAGACCCGAATTGCACCGTTGAAGATGCATCTGTCAGCCAACGAGGCTAGTGGAAGAAATTTAGGTGGTTGAGGGCAGGTTCATTATTCTGTTCACGGGAGAGGTGCTCACATTATGATAACCTAGGCATAATTCTTCTGCTGAATGTTGAGTGTTTGTCAGTGCATAACGAACATGTTGTTGCATTCATGTATAATAATTGTAACTATTTATTCATTGCACTGGTACTTACCGCCATGTTAATACCACAGTTTAATTTGATTTATAAAATACCAATAACTGTACCTCTCAAGATGCCAATCTCTCCACAGTGGTGAATGCGGAAGGGGTGTCCATGGAGGAACTAGACGGTCTTCAGTTAGAGCTGGAGTTGCTGCTGTCATCAGTCTTGGTTCGGCAAATGGCGCTCAACAACCAGCTGTCCATCATTTACCAGCTGGAGAAAGGCAAATATGTACCTAAGCCTGTGAGTAATGTTATGTCTTTATTGTATTCATTTTACTTATCCTCTTTGTTGATATTCTGTTTGTGGCTGTTATCATTGTCTTTGTTATTTTAGTTTGCATCTTTGGTTTGTCAATGATTTGTTTTTCTTCATCCTATTTATTTTTTTTTTTCATTAATTATTTTCTTTCTCCTCTTGGCTCTCTAAACACTCGGTAAACATTTGTGAGACTTATGAGATACCATTAATGTTTATAAACTTGGTAAATCTTATGTGAGTATTAATTTATTTTTGACACTCATGGCTTTTGTTTGTGACTCAGCCTGTGTCTCCGGGTAAGAAGATGAAGCGGGAGGACGGTGAGAGGCCGTCCAAGAAGATGAAGGACTCCAGCGGAAAGTCCCGAGATGTTCTGTCCTCGCCTGGGCCTCCTCCTGGAGTTAAGCCACCCAAGGTAAGGTTTATTGACACACAACACATTTATTTTGTTTATTCTCATGGCATGTTCATCATGCTGAAATTGATACTCGGGGAAACTTGAATGAACTAAATTTTCATATTATGTTGATTGATTATGATAAATAGACAACTGAATATATACATTACCAGTATAATCACTATTTTCTAAAACTAATTATTTTTATGATAGTTTTTGTCATGTCATCAGGTTAAATGCTCTGTCCAGAAATATGAACCAGTATTTGATGTGCCAGACTTGGGTCCCCCAGAGCAACCTAAACCGCCTCCACCAAAGAATGACATCACTAACCGTTTCTGGGCCTATGTGGAGCAGTACTGTCAGGAGATTACTGTTGATGATATAAAGGTAAGTTGTGTTGTGGTACCACTGGCTGTAATGAATTGCCAGTTTTTAGTTTGTAACAACCAAGAATATAACATTATCCTCCTGATGACATATGTTCAGGGAGATATAGGTGTCTCTCTGGCTGTCTGTCTTTATATCTGTACACAAATAGTTTCTTTACATAAACTAATCTTATAAAACCTAGTTAGAATATATTATTGGGCATCTTTGTTAGGTGCATTAAAATATTGTCTTTGGTAGTTAATTAAGTTCCTGTATAGGTAGGAATTGGAGTGCACCAATAATTGAGTACAAACATACCAATATATTCTTGGGAGTGTTGATGCAGTATTGTTGTTCACCAGGTACTAGAGGACCTGATCAACAGTCCTAATGATGACAGCGACTACTTTAAGACGCCTCCACTAGGGCGTCACTACACTCTGCGCTGGGCTCAGGAAGATCTGCAGGTGAGACAAATTGGATTACAGTACAGTACTTGGGACCAAAGCTGTGCCAGATTTTTAAAGGGTTTTACTTTTCTCACAGTATTTTTTTACTTGCTTGGCAATATTGACACTGTTAAAGTTATTAAGTCTTTCTTTTCTGTAGAATTAACATTAATATATAGAGCTCTATCTATATACACAGATATGTAGATTGTGTGTACATTATGAAAGGGTACTTACAAATGCTGGGCTGGAGAAAGACTGCAGGCTCCATTTACTATAAGAGTAAACATTCATGTTAAACTTAACTATTTTGCAACATGGTGAATATAATTGACTGAAGTTCAGATTTCTTAAAAATAATTATGTAGATCCTTGAAAATTCTGGTTTGTTAAGTGTAGGATATTAAGAGTATATTGTACAACAGTTGGAGAAAGGCAAGCACTTAGAAGCACCATTTTCTCCATCCTACCTGGGGCATCCATGTTAAATTTAGGTGTACAATTGAATTTTACAGTACAGTAGTGACAGCTTGAGTGCTATGAACAGGCCAAATCTATTTTCCTCCCCAAAACATTATTTAATGTCTTTAAAGATAATAGTTATGTTCATTAAGGTGTTTTTCCCCAGGATGAACAGAAGGAAGGAATGAAGCTGGCAGAAGGGAAGAAGAAGGGCGTCAAGGGGGATTCGGGTAATTCTGACTTGTCTGACAAACTCCTGAAGGAAGTAGATATGAACGGGTAAGTTCTACTTGTGTGCGGCTGCTAGGGCACATTTGTGTAATGCGTACATCTATAAGGTGAAGGACACTGCTACCAGGACTTTCTTAAACCATGCACCAAGGCACACTTGTAATATGCAACATCAAAAACAAAGGCACTAAGACAGTTTCTGTTTGGCATTCACCTGTACCCATTTTGCTTCCATCTGGTACATTGCTACTTTGTTTTTTCTCATATCCATGAATTTCACCTGCTTCCTCTCTTCTAGTACTGGTTTCTGATACTCTTGAAAGACATTAACAAATGCTTAAGAGTTAATTAGCAGCAGTGAAATTTTAAATGTTACTTAACAGCAATAAGTTTAAATATCACATCACAGCAGTAAGAGTTTAAATGTTACTTAACAGCAATCTAGGTCAAAATATTATGTAGCACCAGTAAGAGTTCAGATGCTAATAGAACTAGTTTTACTTAAAGGACTTAATCACACTCAAGGAGACAATAGAAAGAAGCAGAAGCTAAAACTTACATACTTTTCACCTTTTAAGGACATCTAATATTGACTGTGTGTACTGTATTATCTTCAGGTGCAGTGATGACGTTGCACCACTTGGTCCCCTGACACAGAGGTTAATTGCTGGTCTAGTGGAGGAGAACGTCTTGGTTTCTGATATTGAGAACAAAGGTGAAAATATTTGCCTCTGTATTTGGCTTAGAGTACTGGCTTAAAATTTTATGTAATGTTTTCAACTAACCTGGATTAATATTTTTAGTGTGCATTCAGCATATTACTGAAGAAAAAAATCTCTTGCTTCATTTAGGAGATATTATTCCATTTCATATGCTCACATTATGTTAAGATTGAAGGCAGAATTTTTTCCTTTTGTAGACTATAAACAAATCCGATATTTAAAATATCCATATGTGGTAAAGCCACCTAAAAATTTCACTTATCTATTTATTATCTTTGCTATTCTTCAACTTTTTTGTTGGGTGGATCAAGGGGCACAGGAAGTACAATGAAGGAGGGAAATAATAAAATGGTGTAAGATAAATGTAGAGAGCAAAAGGAAAGGGATTGCATATCAAGAAACTATATTGTATGCTCTACAAATTTATAAAATTCCTTTGCATGAAGCTGACTGGAAATAGTGTCCCTTAATGTTTGTGGGTTTGATTTGATTCTTTCATAAAACAAAAATTTACTTTATTTATCAATCTTCATAAAGTGATTTGTCTTTCTTTAATTTTTGTGGTACCTTGAGTATGTACTGCATGTACAGTACAGTACAGTACAGTGCTGTACAATACATGCTTATAACTTACATTTCAGATTTACTTTCAGAGATGCAGTGATAGAATTTATAGTTTTATCATTTGCCTCCTTTATAAATTTTTGTGTTCTTTATTTTTACAGGAGTTGATGGGTTAGGCCATACACGACCAGGCTTAATCAAATCGTTGGGTCTCGGTAGTGCATCCAGCCTGGAGAAGCGAATAAAGAAAGAACTCCAGGAACAAGGGGTTATGGAGACAGACTATGGAAATGAGGTCAGTGTGTGTGAAAGTGTTGGGATGGATTATAAATAAGCTTCAGTTCCTAAATACATTTTTAAGGTTACTAGAGATCAATGCTGTGAAAAATAGCCATAAAGACCCATCAAGGGGAGGGTGCGTGACTGGGTACCCTCCCCTTAAGTATGTGCCTGACTCATAACTATACAGTAATACACTGTAACTGTGGAGTTAACAGTTTTTAGTCTTGGATTTAGTGAGCTTACGTAATACATTTGGGTACTAGAACACCCTATTTTTTTCTCATAAACTATTAACTTTCATTTTTATTGATTCCACTTCCTCAACATTCACTAGGAATGTCACCTCCATGTAATTAGTAGTTAATTGTACAGTACTGTGATCCAAGTTATTGGGAAAGCTTGATATGTATCCATTCTGATTTCAATATGAGAAGTAACTTGTTGTCATACACAGTATATATGTGGTTTGTGATTTAGTGTAGAGATATATAGTATTAAAGACCTTTTATACATTTCCAGGATGACGATGATGAAATTCTATCAGAGCTACGGAGATGCCAGTCTGAGCTTCGTGCAGTTTCAGCTCATAATGTAACACAACTAACCCGCTTGCTAAATCTTGCCCGCGAGTCGCTGGTACGCCATGATCTTAAAAAGAGACTCCGGGACTCAGATCAGAAGGTGAGGTGATTGGGCTCTTTAAAACAAATTCTTAAGTAATGAGGTAATATAAAACAACACCAAGAGGCAGGAGTTGTAATAGCAACACTAACTCAGGAATTTCAGATTGAGAAAGAAAAATGAATGATGCTATCAGGACCTTAACCTTAACTAATTTAAGGTAAGATATTAAGTAGTGTGGAAGGAGTTGATGTGGAGAAGTATTAGTTATACCTGCAGAAGGTCAGAGGAGGAGAGAAAATGAATAAGAAGAAAAGGTGTTTGAGGAAGTGAGGACTCCTGGGAGGAAAACTCCATATGGAATCTTTTGGCAGGCAAATGAGAAAGATAATACCATGACATGAGGGAATAATAAAGAATGAAACTGGTGAGCATATGGGAGGTTGGACCAAGGAAGAGGATCCAAGAAGGTTCATGTGAGATACTGAAATATAGAGGAATGTCAGTTATTGTCCATCCTGCTGCTGTACTGAGATGTTGTGTATTTGATACTGTATACATTATTGCTAGATGGGTCACTGCTAATAGAAATTTGAGTAGTTTGTGCCATTGTGGATATATTTTAAGAAACAGATGTTGGGAAGATAGAAAAGAATTTAATCTCTGTTGTAAGCAGCTTAATGTTAAAAAGGCATTCCTGTCTTTTATATTTTCCCTCTGTCTTTCTTGATCTTGTAAAGTGTAACACAGGGTGATGAGATTCAAGAGCAACTCAGTCTCCTTTAGTCACTGTCATTAATTTCCTCAAGCTGCCTTATTAAATATGCTCTGCAATGATTTATCCCTTCCACAATAAGTCATATGTAGTTTTTAATTACAGTACAGTACTTTTGTTTTATTTTTTCAGGTGCTGGAGGCATACCGTACAATAGCAGCAGCTCGGCAGAAAAAGAAGACTCCCTCTAAAAAGGACAAAGATATTGCCTGGAAAGCTCTAAAAGATCGTGAGGTCATTGTTAGACAACTAGATTTAGCTTCTAATAATAATTGCTAAATATAGTAATATATTATGAATGTCAGTCATCTTTTGATTTTTTAAGGTATTTAATGTTATTCTTCTCATCAGTTTATCATGGAAAATTCTTGTCATTTTGACTGAGACTGAAAATTTTATCTTAACTTCTTAGTAGTAAAAAAAAATATATCGACAGCTTCATAAAATGTTTATGAGCAAACAGTTCTTATGAATCTGTCTATTAATACCATTGAATGGAAAAACAAAAATGAGACAAATAAATAATAAGGTTTGTAAAATGATACCGGGTATGTTCACAAACAGTTACTTTTGATCATTTTAATACCATAAAAGAGTTTACTGTTGGGTGCTCTTGGGAGTGCTTCACTTAAGCATGTGACGGTTACTCAGTATAGTAATTTTAAGTAGATGCTTCTTCTATTTAAATACAGTATGTAAAATAATGCAATTATTTTTTTAACTTACCGCATTATACAGTCTATGTTTATGTATAGATTAATTAGGATTTGTAAATTGTGTGTATAGAAAAAAGTGGCCAGGAATTGACCTCTTGACTACTGTACTATATTAACAACTGTCATAACTCATAGAAAATTATTGGTTGCTCATTATCATTTACTGAATAATTTTACTAATGCCACTCCATTGGTGAATTCCCTGCTATATTTTCTTTGTGCTTTTCAATGTTTTATATAATCAAACTTGATATCAAACATGAATAGAAAAAAAATATTGCAGTGAATTTACAGATGTGGCATCACTACTGTACTCACTTCTAAACCACTAACCAGTCAATTTGTGTGAATTATGTCAGTAACAAAGAAAGCCAAAAGTGGGTGGAGCTTAGTTGATAGGTCAATTGGTCACAAGGTGTATCCATGTGGACTGTTGAGAAAGTTTTCTCTCTGACAGTCGAGTCATTCAGGGTTGATATTCATAGAACTGAGTGAGGAAGCATGAAAAGGGAATAGAGGATGAATGTGTAACGCTGGTTGGTTGTGAACCAGATTATCATAGAGACTTATTGCATCCTGGACATTGTTCATTTAACTGTCTATGAAACAATATAATCACCAGGGGTTATTTGAACAGACAGTTTTGTGAGGAATCATTTGTCTTATGATGTAATTAAAACTTTAAATATGCAGGCTATAGTATTTTTATTATGCCTTTATACTGTATGCAGAGAGAATCGGGGGTAAACCAGATTTTGGGCCTTGATGTGGATGAGAAGTACTAGGGCAGAACACATCTCTTGATAAAGGAAGAATGTTTGTGTTTGTGAGCTACATTTGTCATGGTATTTTTTTTGGCAAACTTCACAACTTTAGTAAACCTTTGGACTTTACCTTATAAAACTCGGCTCTAAACATTCTCTTATAAACCTCAGAACTTTCCCTATTATACCTCTAAAGTTCTTAATGATATTTGACATATATATAAAGCTCCCTTAGTTTATCTATTAACCCTGAAATTTATTTTTAAATAACCTGAACTTTATTATTATTAAGCTTTTGTGTACAGTCCAGGATTTTAAGACTTCATTTTTTCTGGTAAGCTTATGAACTGTGAAGCATAACAGGAAGATTTCTATCAGCTCCAGGAATGGTCAATTGAATGTCTGCTAAGATTTCAACAATATGAAATGGAAGATGATGCACCAAGGTCATATAAATAATAAGGAGGTATTATATCACATGTTCCAGCAGGATGAAGAAACCTCATTAAATGAAATCAAATGTGAAAAGGATCTAAGTGTGCAGTACTGAAGTTCTTGGATCCTTTTGAGAGGTGAATCATGCAAATGCAAAGATCATACACATACTTACAGTAGATGGTCCTTCCCTCATGAGGCTCTTCAGTGGTGTGGTGATCCCCACTTGGAGTACTGTCTGGTTCCTGAAATATACTAAAGACTGTCAGTTGATTGAGCACATCAAAAGAGGGTAACCAACCTGGTACCAGCACTTACATACCTCGTGTACCAAGATAGATTGGAATACTTTCAATTTCTTGGTTCATACTACAGATTGGCAAAGGGTGATTTAGTAGTTCATAAGCACCTCAAAAGACATTAATCAGTTAGGAGTTTGAATCTGGAGCTAATGGATATATATATATTATATATATATATATATATATATATATATATATATATATATATATATATATATATATATATATATATATATATATATATATACACAGCTCCTCTCTGACTTACGACCTACTCCTACTCGACTTACGACCACCCACACTTACGACCTGCCTCAGTCGTACCAAAATTTTGTCAAATTACGTATTTTCGAGTCCCAACGTCAGTACTGCATAGACAAAATTTTCGTTTGTAATTCACTTTAAAATGGCTGGCAAGCTTAAAAGTGAGAATTTTGTGGTGCTGAGAAGAAAAAGGGACACCCATTTCAGATTTTCTATGCATTATTTAAGCATGTACTGTATAACATATGTTTGTTCCTCATCAATGGAGAGCCTTGGAGGTGAGATCGACTAGTAAGCCGTTATGTGGTGGAATGGTTAATTAAAAAAAAGCTTAACATACAGATACTTTACTATTTTCTCCTCTTTGCCAATGATCGGCTTGTTTAACTACTTGGGCAGTGGGTCACGCTCTGTGTCAACTGACAAGTGCAGATACATTCTGGAGCCAGCAGCACAAGCAGTACTTGCCAACAGTCACCCAAGCGGCTAACGAGCCGATCTGTGGCGAAGATAACAAAAAGTCAGTTGAGGTATAACAAACAGTTAACTTTGGGCTTTTAATGTTAGTTCATAAGAGTACACCATTGTCTCCCTGTGGTGTAACTTACGCCACAATGAGTAATACAAGAGGAAACAATACGTATGGTGGTGTTTCAGTGCATCCTGGGCTGGTTTGCTTTATTAGTTTTATATTTTATGATTGGATTATAATTTCTTAAAACTTAGCAAAAGAAGTTTTATTTTATTTTACGACTAATAAATTTAAGATAAATAGACAATTCCTTGGTATGCGTGGTAAAAAAACTACCACATACAAATTTTTTTTTTCACTTGTTTAGCCATGTCAATACTGTATTGTTATTATTATCCACTGTATTTTTCTTACTAAATAAGCTGTGTCAATATCAATATCAGTATCTGTTGATGAATGATTTTCCGTAGTTGATGTAGCACACAGTACAGGTATACAAAAAGTGGCTTTATACTTAAATTATTATAAATTATGACTATCTTATAATTTTCGCCACATGATATAGACATTCTCATTCTTTTTATTCATATTTTTTTTTATTTTATTATAATAACAATTTCAAAGCCTTGACAGTAAGTCGAGACACAGGTAAACAAACCTTGTGTTGGCCGGGTGAGGACAGGAGGTGACGGTGGTGCGCCTAATACGTTTTGTGCACAGAACCAACCTATACGTTTTGTCGTATAACATTTTTTAGGTGAGTAGACACATTTTTATCACGTTCCTCAGTGTGTGGAGTAACAAGTATAGCATAACATCATCATGAGACAGGTGCAGCAAGTGAGGAGGGATCGCCTTCGTCCATATCACCTCCAACCTCGTCTCTATGATAAGGCTCCTGCATGTGAATACTCTGCAGTCGAGTTATGCCCATCGTTTTTTCAACCATTCCTTGGTGATTATCATGTTTTTATTATTGAGTCTTTTTCTGGTGAATTTATAGTAATACACTGGTCTTTCTCTCGCTGTTATTAATATGTATTTCGTAATGTTTAGACAATTATAAGACACTTTTCTAATGTAATATTACCGCCGGAAATTAAGGATAACCGAGATATTAATTGTTTCAATATTATTAGATTTGCTCAGTCACAAGTGTCGCCATGATTTGTTCCCTATGGGCGGAGAAGGTCTGACCGGGTCTGACTAATTACCCAAATGTACCCAAATATAGCCGGAATGAAGTCAAATAATGGTCCAAGATGAATAAATCGGACTGCCAATCACTTCTCGACTAGTATTTGGTGTCACAGTCACAAAAAATTGGTAAACTTAATTTAATCTGAGTTAATAGATCGAGTGCATGTACCTAACTTAACCTAATCTCACGTCGACTAGTATTTGGTGTCACGAAGTCACAAAAAATTGGTAAACTTAATTTAATCTGAGTTAATAGATCAAGTGCATGTACCTAACCTAATCTAATCTAACCTAACCTAACCTAACACAACATAACTCAGATTAAATTAAGTTTACCAATTTTTTTTTACTTTATGACACCAAATAATAATCGAGAAGTGATTCACAGCCCGAATTACGCTTGTACGACCATCATTTGACTTCATTGCGGCTACATTTGGGTAATTCCTCGCTCCCTCGGTACATGCACGCGATCTATTAACTCAGATTAAAGTAAGTTTACCAATTTTTTGTGACTTTCTGACACCAAATACTAGTCGAGAAGTGATTAGCAGTCCGATTTATTCATCTAGGACCATTATTTGACTTCATTCCGGCTATATTTGGGTACATTTGGGTAATTAGTCGGACCCCCTTCAGCCAGTGCTACTTACCTCCGTCTTACTATAAATTGGCCGTTTTACATAACTGTAGGAATGCCTATGCTTTGGTTTGTGTGTTGCTGTACTTGTGGATTTTTTTCAGATATTTTAATATCTGAGAAGGGGGACTGGAATGTTTTCTCTTCTTGATATATTTTGCATTCCTGGACTACCAAATTCTGGACAATTCACCTTAGAAGATAAATGCTTTCTTTCATGTCTCCTAATGTTAGTTTTATGATTTTATGTTTCTCCTGAACATAAATCTACTGCCGTGTCATCTGCCATAGCTCATTCTTTGCGTCTGTTAAGCATGCTCGATGGTACCTTTCATCGATAGGATTTTTATTCTAAGGTGATTATAGATGATACTGTAGCTATTATTTTAGGTGAGGTTATAAAGATTAATTTAGGTAGGTTAGCTGAAGTTGGTTCACTTTATGAAAGATTATTTATTACAATAGTAGCTGGTATGTCATAGACAGGATTTTTTTTATAAATCAGGAGACCTTTATGTAGTAATCAGTTACATTACAAACAAGAAATCAATAATTTGCCAAAGCCATCACACAGTTATTATATAATTTGTATTAAATTACAGAAAATAAAATATGAATTTGGGCTTTAAGAAATATAAAACTAAACTATATATTCAGACAAATAAAATTGAGCAGAACAATAATTCAAGTAACATTGAATTATGTTTCACATTCAGCAATACAATAGAAATTGTTACTAAGACTCGCATGAAATTCTACTGAATGTCCTCTGCAACCTTTGTGAGATCAGGTTCATATTTATTAAAGACCACTTTCACAAGTTCTTTTTTGTGATTACGTATAAGTAAGCTTTCATCAGTACAGCACTTTTTCTTTACATAAGTCTCCTGTCAACAGCAGGTTGAACCAAGCATTTGAAAAACTATGAAATTTACACATTTTATTGTTACCTAATTCACCTTTTTCCCCCAAAGTCCAACAATGATTGCTGTTTTGTGAGTGTGTTTCAGGATATTAACCTGCAGGTCCAGGCAGGGTTGGTTGGACAAAAAATCACATAAATCTGATAAATCAAATAAATCTGATGTAGATATATAAAATCACCAACCCTGGGTCCAGGCACTACAGCTGTGCATTACAAAGATTTTCGTCATCAATATATGGCTGACAATGATTGACCTCGTCTAATTAAACAGAAAAGGATTTAAAATAATGGGAAAAATTTTTTGTAATCTGAATCACAGAAAAACTACCCCAGTGTCTGTGAATACCACCTGTAACTGTAATCATTAAAATAGTTTTGTGTAGACGTGTGTGTGTGTGTGTGTGTTGTCAGCTGCCAAGTACAGTATAATGTTTACCAGTCTCACAAAGTGTGTTAGATAAGGTGTTTGTTGCATCAAGTGTTGAAACAGCCTTATCAACTTAACCGTCATGCTGGATATAAATGGTACAGAAATATGAAAAGATAAAAAAAATTTTAGGTTTGGTTTTGTGGGTTAGATTGGTTCATTTTATGAGCAAATATACCTGAACCTTGGTGGCTGAGACTCACTGGATGTAAACAAAGGAATGATGGCAGTTTGAATCTCCCGGCCGAAGATGAGTGTTCAGGAGGGAAAAATTAAAAAGTATCAGTACGTACTATATTACAGGGAGTATTTTCCCCATCCACTTTTTGGTATTTTCATAAGGTAAAAAACAAAACATTTATTTTCTATAATCTATGGTGAAATGTCCTAATGTTGGTGCCAGTGGTTCAGTACACTAAGTGATGTATAGATTTACCCTTTGCAGTGCATCACAGAATTTTTATGAGATGAAAGTAAACTTTTGTCAAAAAACTTCATCCATAATATTTCAGATGGTGTTTAAAATTATGTCTTCATGTGGGAGCTGAGCAAGAAGTGGATGTGGCTTCATAATAGAGAGATAATTGTGGTTGTTAAATTAAAACTACCCTGGTAATCTATACAGTATAGTATAAGGAAAAAATATTTCCTCTTTCAAATTCAGATTTTAAAATATCAGTAGAAACATAAATGTGGGTATGAGTTTACAGTAGTTACAGTACATTGACTTCCACAAGCTAGCAATCTTTATTATAAAGCCTAAGGTGTAAAATCTGAGAAGAATTAATTTCTTTAGTATTTAATGAATTATGTCATACAGTGTGTCTTGCACACACTCATCAAAATAGGAGAGAGAGGGTACTGATGTGGGCTGCCAAGTAGGTCTCCCAAAGATATTCTGTTGGTTCACTGGCCTAATAGGCCAATGTGCCCTCGATGTCGGGTAACTCTTGCTGATGCAAAATTGTGTACAGGGGGTCCCCTGGTTACGAACGGGTTCCGTTCCTGACGACCTTCCTAAGTCGGAAATGTACGTAAGACGGAACGCTTGTTATGTGCACACCGTACTTACAGAACAACGTTTAAAATCCCACTACTGTATATAATAGCCTAAGTCCTTATATACATTTAAAATCACTTAATTTAAGGGAAAAGAAGAAATATAATGATAAAATACAGTAAATGAAAGTAAAAAATAAGTCATCAGGGAAATAAAATACTGTTCTGTAAATTTAAAGTTTAACCCTGTTCATATTGGCGGACGTTCATAAGTTGGGGACCTCCTGTAGTTTGGAAACATTCCATCCCCATTCTTATCTTTTGTGTATACACTGTGTCTAGCTTTTCAAAAAGAGGTTAAAATTATTTATAAAAAAAAGTGCTTCTGGCAATTAAGTGTTCTTATGCATCAGTCTATGAAAATTAGTTTTGGGTTAATGTACTGTCAAAAAATCAATAGCATAATAATACCTAAGGTTATACTGTACAGTATTGTATATGGTTGACAGCCGTTGAGAGGATTGCAGCACCATGACATGGTTGTGGTGGCGCTGCTGCTTCTGCTGGAAAGACCAAGTGAGGGAGGAGGAGGAGGACCAAGAGGAGATCTGCGCCGCCACCACTACCAACTCCTCAGAGTCAAGCCTTGGTTATGATAATTACAGTTTTGTACTTTAACTCGTGGGCTTTGGGCTGGGTTTGCATTGAGGTGCTCTGATGATAAATGCATCTGTTTTATACAGGAGCTTTGCATCTGCTCTTGTGTTGTCCCTGGCTATGCTGCTACAGTCCCATGCTAATTTATACCTCTACCATTTATGGGCTGATGTATGCCTGATTTTTTCTAAAAACAAATATAAAAACATAATTCTTATAGGTTTAAGTATATACTACTGTACATGTAAAAGCATTAGTTATAATGGTCATATCAAGAGAAATTAGTATAGAACCATTGGCAATATAAGTTGTACTGTAGAAAGACATGAATGGTGGTGGTATACTGTAATAATTAACTATCATACAAACCTCACCACTCCCATGAAAAATGCTGTCATTCCTTAATGCAATTAATGAAATGCTGTAATGTAAGATTAGGCCATGATTAATATCAATACAGGTGTACCGTGCTTAACATTAATACAATATTGTATTGCATAAGGTTAAGTGAGAATTGTCAGACACAGGCCTTGTCCCTCACAACTTTGAATACAGTATGTATGTATGTTACATTTTAGCATCAGTTTTTGGCGAAGAAATATAATTTGTGTACAGTCCTTACCAAGAATACTATAGTGGGTAAACTACTGCATTCAGCAATGGATGTTAGTAATTTGTCAACTACATTACAGTTCAGCAAAGCAAGTGGTACATTTGGCAGAGAGATGTGTTGTGTTAAGCTTATCTGTAGTACAAGGAACATTTTTTAATTTCTTTCTCCTTTGTATGAACAAGCTGTAACTGGTTCTCTTTTACAACATCTAAACTTACCAAATAGAGTTCTGGAACAAATGACAAATGTGTTTCTTAGTGGTGCCAGTGATAGGAAGGGGATGTACAGTACATTCAGGAAACAACAGTGTGTGAGTTTATCTGTTAACTTAGTGACAAGTGGTTTATGGGGTTGAAATTACTGCTGATGCATGATGTTGAGTTGTATAAAGCTACAAGGTAAACCATATTGAAGTACTATATATATATTAGGGTTGTGTTGTGGATGGGGACAGCATGACAAAACATAGCTGGTATAGTTTAGAGAAAATAAATGATAGTGAATGGTGCATGGGACTCTTTGCTATGGGAGGAGGAGCTTGTGAGAGTGGAAAAAAATTCTTGGGGGTGTAATATAAAAGTTATGGAGAAATTCAGTGAACGTCATGTTTCGAAAGGAGTCATTAAGGTGTTATCCCATAAAAAAATCCAGAGGGAACAAGCCATCAAGGTTATACTGTACTGTACTGCATATACAAAGGGATGAATAGAAATAAATTACATTGCTGAAGGAATTAAACACTTCTAAATTCCACAGGAGGTTTGGGTGACAGTATTATGCTGGACCCTCATTTATTTGACAAAAATCTAAAGTAACCAAGTTCGGAATATTTTGACATTATTTGACAATTTCCGAATTTTTGGTATTTGATTATTCGTTCGTTTTCTGTTCATTTTTTAATTTGGACATGCCTTGGCTGCCACAAAGTAATCTATTTATGATTACCGAGCAAACGTGATTTTTTTTGAAATGTACATACAGGTAATGAAGCAGGAGGCGAGGTGACATAACAGTACATTCTGGAAAATTCCAAGAAACTTTTCCCAGAACCCGTAAAACCTCCGGGGAGGAGGGATTTTTTCCGGGTTTGAGAGAGTTGTCTCATTACCTGAGAATCTCTCATTCTCGGCAGTGCTATCCACCAATTGTTCCGGCTAACAGGGATATCACTGTACATGTATCCAACAGGTTTTCATAGATTCAGTGTCCTTGGTTCATGTGTGTTTTGTTGAGCACTAATGTGTTGTGTTGCTGATGCTTGTGTCGTGTTGCTTTTCAGCCACATTTGTGATATGTTGACAAAGGCATGTAAGGGGTAGATGATGCACAGTGAAACCTTCATATAATAGACTTAGCTCTCTGTATAATCCGTTAGTTAGGCATCTAACGGTCTTTCATATTTATATATACCGGTAGTTCATTAGATGGAGGTTTCATATCTAACATACCCTCGATACAACGGACTTTCCTCTCCTTATAGTCCATTAAATAGAGGCTTCACTGTATTGTTTGTAACACCAGTTGATAGAAAACCACTATCTCCCGTGCAGGAACTACCCTCTATCAATACCTGTACAGTACAGTACAGGGTGTTCCAAAAATCCATGGACAACTTTGGATGTTAACAAATTTAGAACTACAAATGATAAAATGTCACTGGTTGTTTTATGTAATACAGAAACTCATAAAGTTCTGTGCACACCATCAATACAATTTGATGTGCACTCTATTTGCCGTGCGCAGGACATTAAGGTGGTACTGTACCCGAGTTCTTGCCATGTTCGGCTCATCATGTTGGTGTCCACCTGTGTGAAGCAGCTGTGATCCAAGCACTATGATCCTGCAGGCTTGCCACATCTTTGACAAACCCCCACAGGAAAAAATCAAGAGGGGTTATGTCTGGTGATCTTGGTGGCTAGGCAGTTGGTCTGCTTTGGCCAATCCAACGACCTTCAAATTTTTTGTTCAGGACAGCTCGAATGACTAAGGCACAGTGAGGGAGAGCACCGTCCTGTTGTAAAATGATTTAGGGTTACAGCTCATCAATCTGTAGACGCCAACAGGAAGTTGAACATGGCAAGAACTTGAGTGCCACCTCTATGTCCTGTGCATGACAGAGTGCACATCAAATTGTATTGATGGCGTGCACAAAACTTTGTGAATTTATGTATCATATGAAACAATTGGTTTCGTTTATCATTTTTAGTTCTAAATTTATTAACAACCAGACTTGTCCAGATCTTTTTGGAACACCCTGTACTGAGCAATGATCACCTGTAAAATACTTTAGAGCACTGCTTTTTTAACCTTAGTTTTGCATTTCCAAGGGACGGGGGAGGTATGCATATCACTCCTAACTTGATGAACATGAAGGGAAAATTCAACATCCTGTAGTACTGTAGTTAAAATAAGACAGACCTAGTGAGGGGAATGTAACCCCTGGAGTCTCACTCCCAACCACCACCCCTGGTGTGTGTCATTCTTGCACAGCAGTTTTATCATCCATATGTAAACAAGCTTCATAACTGTTACTGGTACTGTACCTGTTCTTGTAAATTAAGACTGTATAAGAGACAACTGAATTGTGTAAAATGTAGTTATTTGCAGATATTTAGTCAATATCATTTTATTGTTGTGCAGTATAATACTGTACAGTAGTTGATTTTCTGCAGTATTAAAGCAATTTCATGAGTTGCATTAAGAATCCTAGATTGATACACATATGTTTATGTGTATCATTCATACTGATATTAACACATTTTCTAATTGAATGATATCTGTTTCCATCTGTAGATGTTGCAACAACAGAAGATTCTGTAACTATGGGACAGACAGCAAGCCGAATAAATAATTTATTCCGGCGTAAGTGCTCGGCAACCCCATCACCTGATCATGAAGATGATGCCCAGGTGTCCCAGGAAGACACCACCTTTCTTATCCCTTCTGCTGTTGTTCCATCATACCCACTAGCGACTCCTCGCAGCCCTCTCCGCCGTGGCACCAGGCCTCTCGATTTGTCTGAAATCTCTCCAGCAAGACCTCCCTCAAAGCGACTCAAGGGAGATATCCAGTACTTAGATTTTCCCGTTTTGAAAAGTGATGAAACAATCAAATTTGTTCAAAACAGTAAGGTTAGTATAAACATGCAATTAAATTGGTTCTAAACAATAAGATTAGTAATGTACTTATAGTAAAACAATTAACCAAGCTCTTAAGAGTAATGTTAGTACAATACTGTACTGTACTGTATAGTAAAAAAGTAAGTTTATTTTAAACATGACAGTACAGTATATGTATTAGTACAGTATGTACAAGTATTCTTCAAGTTATGGACATTCACATTAACATAATCTGAAAGGTGTGGAATGATTTTTAAGATGTAGAAGAAAAGTGCTGGTTGATGGTCCTGCGACAGGATTTTGAAGATCTGATGGTTCTTTGTCAGTAACATATATAACCACTCTTCTCGGTGGCTTACTTGAAAACAATAGTGTACCGTACGTGGAGCCGTCAGTTTAATATGACTATGGTAATATTAGTTGCAAACGCTGCTGGTATATGAACACTTTGTATTAATATTATACTAATACAAATAAATACTGTGTACAGTAGATAAAATAATCAAGGTATCCCCCAAACATATACTATAACCGCTTGCGAAAGCCCATTTCTATTAGTGATTTACATACTACTGTATATAGTAATTCCTTCTCATTCATCTACTACAGTGCATTATTTTGTATTAAGTGAAATAGTGGAGGTTGGCAAAATTTATACCCATATTGCTCATTGTTTCCCCCACTTTATATTAACTCTGGACCCCCCAGGAATATTTTCTGTTAATGCCAAATTTTTGTCTACATATTTCAAAACTTGTTTCTTATTTTTTGGAATCCATTAATGTGAATATCCATAACTCTAAGGATACAGTACCTGTAGTGTATTTCATTCTCATGATTCAAAGGGCAAGAAACTTACCATAATTACTGTGTTGACAGTGGTTGAGTAACTATGACATAGTGGATAGATCAAGACCAGAATATGCACACAGATGAGGATCTAGACACAGTAATAGAAGTTTTGTTCAGATACTCCTAAGTAAGAAAGAAACTACATTTTAATAAAATGTATTTTCATTCCTCAGATCATGTTGATTTTGAAGGGCATACCAGGATCTGGCAAGAGTTTCATAGCGCAGAAGATCAAAGAAGTGTATGAAGATGCAGTTGTATGCTCAGCTGATTCTTACTTCATGCGTGATGGAGAGTTAGTAGCCAAAGTTTAATTTTTCCAGTAATGTATGGTAAAATAATAAGTACAGACATACAGTTATTTTGGTATTTGGTTGACATTATGATTGAGAAAAAGTACTTTCTAGATACAAGTTCATCTCAGTGGTCTTGGAAAATTACTTTTTGGAGACAAACGGACAGAAGTAGACCACTGTACCTTTATCAGTCCAAGACATTATTTAGTGTATGCTTAATGTTTTTGTTATACCTATCAACTTAACATTTGGCTTAACCACTTTCCTTCATTGTATGTAGGTACCAGTTTGATAGAGACCAACTGAAGGAAGCACATGAGTTTTGCCAGCACACAGCTAGTGAGGCTGCAAAGGAAGGTCTTCATGTAATTGTCATTGACAATACAAATGTACGCAATTGGGAAATGAAATATTATCTTGATCTAGCTAAGGAGCACCACTACATTCCCTTGGTAATGGAAACTCAAACACCATGGGCAATGGATTCTAGGGAACTTGCACTGAAAAACTCACATGATATCCCACAGAAAATTATTGCTCAGAAGGTAAGTAAGCTAACTGTTATCATCTTGTTGAAAAGATTTTTGAACAAAAAATTACAAATGTTAACACTTACAGGGCAAAGGAAATGGTTAAGTGTGGTCATATTACAAGTACAGTATTTCTCAATCTGTCCTGTACAGGTATACTGTACATTAAACCCTTGTGTACAAAGAAATGTGTATCCCCTTTATTATATAGCCCCAACTTTCATCATTCTTATTTCTCACGAATCTTTTACTGACATCTCCCTGTTGAATAAAGAAATATCTAAATTCCATTAATTTCAAAACCACCTAACCTAACTCAAACTGATCTCGACTAATCTAATCTAACCTAACCTCATTTCATCCAACTGTACACCACCTAATGTACCCTCTGGTATAACCTGACTTCTCTCATAACTTAATCCAAAGCAGTTATAATGCCTAGGATCCTTCAAATTACTTGTTTTGTAGGTATTGGGAGTTGCAGAGTGGAAACCTACTGTAGTTCCAAAACTGTGTTTAGGAATAAACTTTCTGGACAAAAAAAGAGAATTTATATTTGCAAAACATCTCTCAGGGATTTTTTTTATTGAAAAGCTTTCTTGGAGATGGGGAAACAGATTCAGAACACCAATATGGAAGTTTTCCATTTGAGATTTTGGATTTCAATGGACATACTAAGATTTGATGTTTATAGGAAAGATAGTCAACAGATAGCCTCATAAATATTCTTGCAAGCTTAGGAACTTATTTTTCTCCTGACTAGGTCAAATCCTACCAACCAGTCCAACCTATATACTATGGCTGGTTCATTAATGAAGTGGACTCAAAGAAGATTTACTCAATGGGACAAGAATGGCTGCAGCAAATCCTGAATGTAGATGATTTCTTCCAAGACTTCTCTCAGAATACACAACTAGACTCCGGTGAAGGTACTGTACATATAATTACAGCAGCATGATTTACTCGCAAATAGTAGACAGTCCCATTGATATTCTTTGTCTCTAGTGCCATTAATAAGTGGTTGTTACAGCTGAGAATTGTAGTTACCAGTGGGATCTTTAATACTGTAATACAAGAGATCAGATTTCTTTATACAGTGCCTATTAATTGTCCTTGATGACTGGGGTTAAGTTGTGCCTTTCTGCCAATTTATCATCTGTGAAACTCCATTGATAGAGGAACCTAATTTAATACAAAGATTAAATAACAAATAACATGTTTCATAAATTTAGATGCGAGTATAAAGTACACTAGTGAAAAAATAATAAAGCTATTTACTGACTGTAACATTGTATTGTAGATGGTTTGAGAACTAAAACAAATAGATAAGCATGTTCACATGAGGTCAAATTTCTCAAAAATAGGTTGTAACCTTACCCATACACTCGCTGATTGGAAGTGTCCCCTGTTAATATTTTAGAGAAAAAAGCCACTGTACATCTTCCATGACTCGAGGGTAGACCACAATAATACCGAGGGCAGTGAGGAGAACATTATTAATTTGGTTCCCCTAAGAAAGACGGAAATATTTGCCTTGAATTCTGTCTAAATCTTCAGTCAAGTTAATCTGTATTTCAATGAATTTAATGTATATATAATTTAACATAAAAAGTTTTATTAATGATGCCAAATATTAGAGGGCCACTAGTTTATAGTTATAGATAGATAAGTAGATCATCAGTGATGTTTTAAAATAATTCTGTATTGTAAAGGCAGAGTGTAGCACCAACTGTTGTTTGTTTTTCAGAGATATTAAAATTCTTCTCTCTGGATTCTGATGCTGAGGGCAAAACACTCCATGCTACAGCAAAGTTCACTGGGAGAGGTAAACAACATGGTGCAATGGAATATATGAAGAATTCAATTATCAGAAGGGCTATGGGCCAGTGTTTTCAACTACACATTATAGGATTTGTAATTACTCCTAGAACATTTGGAGCGAGATTAAAACTGACGTGGGAGGAATTAGAGTTGTGGGGTAACGATGATAATGAAGACCCTCCTGAGTCTGTATTTCAGCCTGTAGTATCAAGAAAAGATAATGTAAATTGTGAAGAACAGCCACAAGAATTTCCTAATAATATGGAACAAAATGATATAACAAATAAATGTAAAAGGGCTGGTTGTCAGTTAACTTGTAGAGTAGTGGATGCAGAGATTGGAGAGGACAGGTTTCACCCAACATCAGGGAATGGAAGTCGAGCACATTTGACTCTTGCTTATGCCCCTACAGTGAAGCCAGTATGCACAGGTTTTGATTTAATTAGTGCTGTGAAATGTGAACAGAGAGCCTTCAGTAAAGGAATGTCCACTGACAGTCAATTAGAAGATCAAAAAGTGGAAACGTATAATATTCGTGGAGGAGTGTTAAGAAACTATGGTGAAGGCACATGGGTTGTATACCCAGAGAAAGAACTTGTTGTCAGTTCTATGTTTTCAGCATTTTACTGATAAGAACAGTGTTGATGGCACCTGTTGGGTTCAAAATAACAACTTAAATTATTTTGTGATATTTGTGGAGTGGATCTTGAAAGAAGTGATTGGAATACCTAACTCTGTATTCCACCTGTCACACAGTGTTTATTAAGATAGTTTATAGTGACAAGACTCTGCAAAGCTCATAACACATATACCATATTGATGCAGTATTACTCTACAGTTGTTTTCAATTAACTTACGGTATGTGTTTTCTCTTTACTTTTCTTTTATTTATTTATTTATTTTTAATAATTTTATCTTCATGACACTGACTACTTAATAAGACTTAGTAGTACTGTGTCATAATCCAGATAAATCATTTTTGGAATAATATAATTTTAAATGATTTCTGGTGTCCTGATGAGTATGTCAATCTATTTTTCTTCATTTTCCTAAAGAAAAATGTTATGTATGTGTGTGTGTGTGTATTTGATTGTACTCCAGGGTAGACTATAGTATACAGTATATGTATAGGGGTTAGAATTGTCATGTGTGGTATGAATATCCAGTTTAAGGGTATCGAGTTTTTCAAGAAATATCACTGACCGAAATTGTCCATCTGTTTGATGTGTCATTCCATGGCCACTCAAGTATTTTGTGTAAACAATTTGCATCTGTGGGAAAATAGTTACTTTAGTTGAAATTCCAGGCATCCCTTACTTAATGGATGTTCGAGATCCAAAAATTTACTTATACTTATTTTGGTCCAAGCAAAAATTCAAATTGCCCCTCTCCCTCTCCCTACCAGTCTGAGGTGTGAGCTATGTTTTGGTTATTTATCAACTCATAATATCGGGTAGATTTACAAAACTGTCTTCTTCTTTTTTTTGCTTAGTTACATGCACACATAACCTTAAATACATAATGTCCTAGAAAAGTATAGGAAATAACTATCATAAGGTCAAAAACATAAAAGGAAATAAACATTTCTTTGTGTGCAAGAGTAGGAGGGGAGCAGTGTGGGAGCCCCGTTGCTAAGGGTTGGTAGAGGCAGCATCCTAGCTGGGCTGCATTGTTATGGCAAGGCCACACAGCCAGTTTCTATGCAAATGGCAATTGTGGTAAAATTTCATTTACCTTTCCATAATGGTTTTAGTTGCATATTTTCATCTAAATAGTACTGGTATTTTATTAATGTTTTTAATGTGTTAGGTAGTAAATTACAGTACCTGTAGTTGTGTACTATTTTTTATTTTATTTATTTTTTTTTTTTTTCATGAATCGATTTCATGTTTTGGGGTTTTTCTTGTCATTTGAGGATCTGAACCCTATTGTTCCCATATATTCTATGATTCAAAATATGAAAATTCACTTAATGTTTTTTTCAGGAACGTAACCCATTCGTTAAGCGAGAGATACCTGTATATTAAAATATGAGTGACTGCATCTTTAGGAAAGCTAATCTTTGCATCACAAGATATAAAGGATTACAGAAAGATAGAAACAAATGGACATTGTAAATCAGTGACCTCTATATTTGAACTTGACATTGTCACTCCCAAGAGGAATAATCTCTAAATACAAACATCTTGGTCCTAATTTTTCGACATGAAGAACATGGAAAGACACAAAAAAGTGGATGGAAATGTCTCCATTGCATTGTCTGTATTGAGGATGAAAAGGGTTTTATAGATGTTCTGTCTTCAGATCTTATTGTAAAATTATATTCATCGTTGATTTTGTTGAATGCTAAATTCTTATACGTACCAAAAAAGGTTATTTTTAAGTACAATTATTGTCTGCACTGTAATGACAATGCTCACACTGTACCTGTTGATCCATATACTGCTGTATGAGCCTTACAGAGTCTTATTCACACACCACATCCATACACATCACAAAATCTCTGCTAACTCAGCCATATAAACACTTCACTTATCATCTCCTTTCACCTTTAATATACAGTGTTGTATTTATACAAGCAATATTTTAAGGTGGTTCAGTGTACTGTTTCATCTGTCTTTTATTGTATTAGAATGAGGTAACACTCATTATGGTGTTTTACATAATGCAAAATTTGCTCTGTTGGAAAAATGCAGTAAACAGAACTGATAAACATTTTTAGGCAGATGACACAAACCAAGAGAACCTAAGCAATACTTCCTTAGCTTCTTGTTTAGGTTATTAGTTTGTGTTGCCTGAAAGATAGATGGCTTAACAGTCCTGTTTGTTGTACAGTACTATTCTAACAAGTGCAGTACATCTTTACTTAAGAACCTGTCAAGGTCACTTGTCACATTTTATTATTTCTAAACCATTAACCAAGTTTATTAAATTGGTTATCAAATTATTTTTAAAGAAAAAATATGTGAATTTGCAGGTTTTTAAAATTAGTACATATTATACTACAATACTGTACTGTACTTAGGTTTCTCATTATTTTATACAATGGTTTCTATGGTCATAATTTTTTTGTGTTTATGGAATATAAATTCATTGTTTTTATTTGGTTAGGAATACTGGAGAGGGTTTCTAAGTACTGTACAGTATTGATATAATGTAAACATAACCCTCTTTTTTCCATTTTATGTTTAAAAACTGAAGTAGTGTACTGTACTGTAATATGTAATTGTTATTGACCCTCATTCTAGTTGGCTGATTTTCTGAAATGCACAACCTTTGTTCTGAGAATTTTAGTGTGACTAATCATTTGTAGAGAACTAATGATTTCAAAACCACCTGAGATCCTGTACAGTATTCTTTTAACATCCCATAATTTATATATTTTTCCCATGTTTATGGAGATTATAATGAATGTAAATCTTTCTTTAATTTTTTTTTATTTAACACAGTATCTCGTCTATGAAATATCAGTTAAAACTTATAAATATTCTATTGGTGGATGTTTTAATGATATAAAAGACAATACTGTATTTTTATAATGTGTACAACATGTTTGCATTAATAGATGAAAGATAACAGAAATAGCAGCAGTCCCTCCCAGGTGTAAGTGAACCCAGTGTTGGTTATGATGGTCACTCAAAACTGTTTGTCCTGGTGGTGACTATAGGAACTAACAGTGTCGGTCCTGGTGGTGACTATAGGAACGAACAGTGTTTGTCCTGGTGGTGACTATAGGAACTAACAGTGTCGGTCCTGGTGGTGACTATAAGAACTAACAGTGTTGGTCCTGGTGGTGACTATAGGGACGAACAGTGTTTGTCCTGGTGGTGACTATAGGAACTAACAGTGTTTGCTCTGGTGGTGACTATAAGAACTAACAGTGTTGGTCCTGGTGGTGACTATAAGAATAAGCAGTTATATAGTACAATAATATTTTAGGATGTTACTGGAGAACACTTTTGTGCCTCAATACCATATACTGTACTGTCAGGACTTTGTTTTGCTATAGAGAAAGATTTGTGGCCTTGGGCATCCACTGGGCAGAGGGGTGGGGTGGGGGGGGTGCCAGTTGCCCTTCTCTGGATCAAGTCTGTTACTGAAGGGGTAGACTTTAATCTTTAACCTTACCACTCACTACCTGAGGACCTTAATACAGATATCTTCAGATAGACTCTTTCTCTCTTTTTCACAGCCAGTGTATGCTCTTAAGTGTAACATATAACCTTCCCCCCCATTTACCTCTGCTGGGTAGGGGCCAGACATAGATAGGAACACTTACTGTAGTTCTGTTATATATAAATTGGCAGTCACTTGACACTACCATGGCATCGTGTGAACTTACCCGTATATTATATCCTTAAAGAGTGTAGGGATGCTCAGTTCTCCACATCACACTGTACAGTATTATGGTAAATTACCTTCCTCCCAGTCTTTTATCCCACCCCAATACCCAATTTTTTGGCCCTAATAACCTACCATAATCAGAAAACTTGCACAAAAATTAACACTTACAGCACTGCAGGCAAAGGATAAGGATAATTTAAGCTTGTGGTGCCATGTGGTAGTTGTCAGAGGTGATGGGGGGCCCCCGCTCACTGCACTACAGTACAATTCTGTAGTGTAAGCCCTTACAGCACCAACTTTAAACTTTATTATTCACTTAAACACCGCTGTTCATGTACTGTGTACTGGTTAAATTCTCAATGCAAATGAAATAGGACTTTGCACAAAATATGTAAAAATAAGTAGTCACTGCAGGTGGGTATCCTCTCAATAGGCCTACCAACTCATAACTGGGCATCATCATATCTCGGAATATTGTGAGTTATGTAAGAAATAATTACAAAATAATTTACTACCACTCAAGAGTATATCAAATTACAAGTTCCAGCAGATGCCCATATTTGTGGCAGATACTGCTCTAAAATTGGAGTATTGTACCTAGACTATGGATGAATTGCACACATATCAGATTGGGACAAGACCCATACTGTACAATGGAAACTCCAGTTTGGGTATTGTTGCAACTTCTTAAGTGTTCATATTTAGTGGGGTACAGTACTTTGTATCCAGAAAATGTAGTTGACTGTATTATACATAACTGCATTGAAAAGAATGAATGTGCAGAAACCAAGGATAGCAATGAAATGGTATATCTATAAACTATTACTGTACTGAAATTAATTCATAAAATCCTCTTAATATCAAACAGTAGAGTTTGAGATAACTTTTATAACCACTTGTTCAAAGCTTTCTTTTGTCATACTGTAGTATGTTAAATAGTTCCCAGAGGAGTTTTTATGCTTTTTTTCTTGTTCTTTTTAAGTTTGTGTTTTGAGTTGTTCTGAGTACTAAGACTCACTTAGGATTATTTATTTGTTCTGTGGGGTACCATAACTTGAAGAAATTATTTTATTGTCCAGAAGTTATGATGTTGCTGGGAAAATAGGGCTGTGATTAGCTGTAATCTGTAAGATTGATCTCAATATTTCTCCTTCAATTTTCAACTAACAATGCCCATTGAATTATATAGGTTTCCCCTTTTTTGTACTCCATGTTGTAATTATTTAGAACATCTAGGTATGAAAGAAGATAGAGGAGACCTTGTATAAAGAATGGGAAGCTTGTCCAACAAGGGGTCACAGCTCAAGGTTGAAGAAGCAACAAGTCCTGAAAACTGTTAGGGCAAACTTTTTTGGAGTGAGAGTTGTGAAATCGTGGAACAATCTGCCAGTGAGTGTTGTGACGGCACCGAGTGTGAGCTCTTTCAAGACCAGACTTGACCAACACTGGAGCAGGTTCAGATGCATTCAGGAGCCAGTGCATGCCCAGTACCCGCCATCAGCGCATAACAGAGACTGACCGACTGCCCCAGCGGCTAACGAGGCGATCAGTGGTGAAGAGGATAAAAGACAATAATACAGTACAGTATACAGGTACTGTATTGAATTTTTTTGGTACTTTTTATGGTTCTGCTTTTGTAACTGTGCCAGAATAACAAGTTTTTTGTGATAATTAAATCAGCCTTTCTATACAAATGCAGTGATTCTGTACATTTGTACAATAAAGATAAAAATGGCACCTGTATAAACTTCATCTTTTTATCCTAAAACCCAGACACATGCAGTACTTATATATGTCTTTTTTAGCAGTAGAAATTATCCTGCCATCTCCTAATTAACTAACTCCCAAAGTGTTCATTTTAGATCTGAAATCATATACCTATAGTCATTACATTACATCCTCCTCTACACTGAATATACAGTTGCTCGTAAAATAATTTTCCAATTGTAAAATTGACAATGAGCCTGTTCTTTGTGCTGCAACATACTGTACGCTTATGCAAATATAGATTTATATACTGTAAACAGTACTGTACAAGTATTCCCGTTCCACGATATTTCGCTTTAACAATGGTTAGGTAATTAAGATGTAAAAAATCCATATGAGGGATGATCATTGTTCAGCCAACGTGGACGCATCACTCTTCACTTCAGCTACTGTCTACCCATACGGCCACCAGGCCCACTACAGGACCAAAGTTTGTTCCATGATGATCGCACATGACCAACATAGTGTTGGTCAATGATTATCATTCAGTATCAGTGCTGTTACTTATTGTTTGTTTTTTTGTTTTGTTTTTACCTCAGAGTGAGAGGACATCGCTACCATTCACATTGTACTTTGTTTTGTCGACTGTGAAATGATTTTTGTTGTTTTTTGTGACTGTAAAGTGTTTTGCTTCTGTTGTTGTGAGCAGTGTTGGCTGCAATAATGTTATCGTTCGCTCTGTTTTTGTGACTGAAGTGAGCAGTGTAACTTTGAAAATGTCTGGGAAGGCCAAGGCACCCAGGAAAACCATGTCTCTGGAGGTGAAGCTTGACATTGTGAAGATGAGACTTCCCAGGGGCTGTGTGGGAGTCAGAATGACGTGTTCACTCCACCTACAAGAGTCCCCTTAGCCTCGAAGGGGACATGTGATGACGACCAGGCTTGTTGTTAATGATGTGGTGAGTGTTGTTTAATTGTATTTAAGTAAAGTATTACTGTAGATTTTTTTGGGGGGTATACATGTGGGTGTCCAACTGGCTGTGAATGTATCCCATTGAACCCCATGTTATGATGATCCTGATTTACGTTATTTCGACCTGCGATGGGTTTTTAGGAATGCAACCCCATCGTAAATAGGAGGATAGTTGCACATAGTTATATTGCATACAGCATGTGTACAGTAATAACATAATACAACAGAGTTAGCACCTTGACTTAGATACGAGAAGAAATCTTGAACCAGTATTTACATAAGAAATTTAATTACCTTAATTTATGGCAAAGATGTCAATACAATTAACAAAATTATGAACATTGTTCCATCAAGTAAATATGGGAGGAATTCTGGTAATGCTGATGATATACGATAACAAGAAAAATATACTACTACGGGAATGCAAGTAAGTGCGGAAGTCTACAAGTAGCTCTACCCTTTTTCTACATTAATTTTCTAAGGTCTAAACTATACCTATTCCACCTTACCACTTCTCGTCTGTAATTGATAAGTCGGGGCTAGTCCTGTTTATACAGTTTCAACTAACAACAGTTGCTACTTTGTCCATCTACACCTGGATGCAGAATATTCAAGACTATATCATAATGCAGAATAGTTAGTGGGGGGTGGGTAAACTGCTGGGTTGTGTAAAATGACAGGTAAAGTGGATGGATACCTTGGGGCCATGCTGTAGAAAGAGAACACCAGCGTAAAACATTTTACAACAGCTAAACTGCATAAACAACATTCAAAGAGGCAGACCTTGTGTTGATCTTGACTTCAGCCACCTAATGCTGTAGCATATAAGAGCTTGCAGGGGTAACATTAAAATTTAAACATGAGTATAGAAATATATTTGTGAATTGATACTGATGAGTATTCCATTAGGTGATGACTACAGTGTATCTGTAGAATTCTTCAATAAATATACCAAATATTGCCTTGAATCCTTGAAAAAAATTGAGGTATATTTAGAAAAGATTATGCAAATAAACATAACATCAAGGATACAGAAAAGAATGGTACTGATGCATGAAAATGGCATCAGAGGCATAAAAGCCCATCTGCCAGTAAGTGGTCTGTATCAACACATGCCCCATCCTAATTTGAGTGATGGTAGTGGGGATAAAAACAAACATGAATTTTGATATATTCTTTACTAATTGATATCTTATTGTACAAACATAACAAATGAAATGTGCAACAAATTGTGCAAACACAGTTTCTACAGAAGAATCCAAATAAAACCCTCTCAAAGATATTTCTCTATCAAATGTTTTTAAAATATCTTACCCAACATTCAACATATTCATAAAAGCTACACAACTGACTGCATAATATATTGCATATCAAGTCCTTTCACACTGGGGCAAATTTACCAAGATATACAAAAAAAATTATTAAGGATCCCAATTGATGTACAGTACTAGAGAGGAAAACCCAGAGCCCAGGTTAATTTGTGAATGTGGTGTCTTCCCTCACATTATGGGCAATGGGTGTTCTTCATTAACACACACAAAAGTTTGGTGAAGCCTTTGCTCCAATGTTTACCCTACAAAAATAATGGAACTTCATATTTAACAATCACATATTATTACCCCAGTATACAGTTGGTCTTCCAAAACCAACATGAACAACCTGCCTTCACTGAGGGATTTTTAATTCACTCCAATCTACCATTCGTCAAACCAGCTGCTCGTGCTCCCAATCGTGCTACCATGGCAAGACTGAAAACCATGAAACTGAATATTAATATTTCATCCATATAATAATAATTTAATAGAGATAACACTCACTCTTATTTCTGATGTGCATAGCAAATATAGAGACCAAAATGAACACAGAATTCTTCTTCACAGAGTACAGTATGAATTATGCATACATCGATACAATATAACAAATACTGTACCGTACATCACATTTTATATTAAGAGTAAATTGTATGGTGCTTTTAACACTTTTAAAAACTATGATAAGTGCAGATTTTGAAGCAATCATTCATAAGAGCAACAAATTAAATGATTATTTGTACTGCTGATCTATGAATGTTGTCGTGAAAGACACCCACCAGTCTCAGCAAGGGTAATGTAATACTCTACTCGTCATTTTTTGTAGTCAGACAAATTTTTATACAGTATCTAATTTGCAGTCATTGGATTACTGAAGGATCCCAATGGAAATAAGCCTTTTAGTAGCTTTCTTGGGATATCCTTGGTTGAATTGGCTTATTGTTGACCACTGCTTATATGCCTATATTGTACTGTACTCTCTATGTACAGTTGCCTGCAGGAGTAAAGTTCCACTCCTGTAACCCCGTCCCCTGCCACTGGTGATGACAAATTCCATCACTTGACAAGGGATGAACTCAGCCCTGGTGTTGGGATGGCTGGATTAAAAAAGTGAGATAGGGCCATGAGAAACATAGGGAAGGGTTGGTAGTGTGCGAGGCCTAAAGGGTTTAGCCTTATAATAATGCTTCCTATCTAAGAAAAAAAAATTTAATATCATTCACCAGTGTTCTTAAATCATCCTTACCATTACAGCACTGTACTACCACAACACTGGTAAATAATCTACCTTCTTATACAGCACAGTACTCATATCACAGAAATGTTACCACTCACCTGGCTGTGTATACAGTCAGGTTGATGTATGCTGACTGATGTCTAGTACTATGGAGGCCACAGATTAATATGCAGTTATATAAAAGATTCTTACATTACTTAGCATTCATTTCATTAAGAATTTATTACTTAGACACTATTTATACCCATACATGAGTGTACATTCAGTATGCCCTGTTATAAATAAAACGCCATCTTAATTGTAGTAGGCAACTTGTCTCATTCATCAGTGTAACTTTACCACCTGTACTGAACCGCCACCAAGGGTTGATGTAACTCCTGCGGGCAAGTGTACAAGCTAATACAATATAAATTTTCTGACGATTTTACAAAAGACAGTATCTAACCTACCTACCTACCAGTACCTAATACCCTGTACTCATCTTACACCTTTATTCTGACTCTATACTTTTGGGAATGATCTTCCACACAATTGAGTTTCATTATAAAAGACTACACCATATTACTAAAGTCTCACTCCAACAACTAACACACAGGCAATAACCTTACCTCATCACTGCAATCAATCCAGGAGGCATGAACTTCCCTGAGTTGAGGAAGCGCATCCCCATCATCCCCCCGAGGACAGTGCTGGTGCCCAGGGTGAGGTAGTAGTTAGCTGGGTTGGCACTCAGTTGGTATGCACCAAAACCCAATAATGAGCCAAAGAGAAGGCCTGCCCCGAGTGAAGGTACACTGCCTGTAAAACACACCATGCATAAGAAACTAAAACTAGATTGAAATTTGTTTGAAAAATACGAACAAGTCGATTGCTCTTCCTTGTTCCATATGAGATATTTCATTCATTCTTACTCAGTCTGTAGGAAATTCATTCAATTATTCCTGATAATAGAGACTTGTTCTTTCTCCAGCATCATCTGTTATATATTAAGAATGTTGCGTCAATCATTAATGACTATTCTTCAGTCAATTAATTGATTCTGGAGAAATACTGTACATAGTTTGGTTAAAGTTCAGTTATGAGGAGCTGTTTAGTCAAGTTCATATTTCTCAGATAAAGTCAGCATAACTCTTGATAGGTTAGGTTAGCTTTGGGTTGGTGATGTACAGTTTAATTACCATAACTGTTTTCATAGGTTAAGTTAAAGTTTGACTGCTGACTAGTTAAATTTGGGTTAGATGTACCAGTTAGATTAAATTTGAGTTGATTATTTAACTTATGTTGAATTATGCAACGTTTCAATATACTATGGTTAGAAAATTATCTCACATTAGAACTGCTTTTGTAAATTTGGTTAGGTTTACATTAGGCTACACTCAGGATAGTTAAATAAACTTTGGATAGTTAACCTTCGACAAAATTTGGGTTAGTCTGGATAATTTAGGATAAACTTTCAATTGATTAGGTAAAGACAGGTAAATTTTTTGTTTGGTTACCAGTTAAGTTATATTTAGGTTGGTTGGTTAAGTTAAATTTGGTTAGGTGAGATATTATTAAAATTTGGTAACATGTATCAAGGTAAACGAGCATTCAGTACAGGTAGATAGATAATGGGTGGATTAGTTTTCATTTGATTAAGTTAAACAAATTTATAGTGCTACCATAAAAATCATAAAGGAATTCTTGTAAAATTCTAACCTAACCTAACCTAACCCCCTTACATAGTAGCATTAGGGTGTTTTATCA
The DNA here is from genome assembly GCF_018991925.1 of Homarus americanus. NCBI lineage: Eukaryota > Metazoa > Arthropoda > Malacostraca > Decapoda > Nephropidae > Homarus > Homarus americanus. The sequence continues at coordinate 5,476,930 of NW_024753828.1, read as the reverse complement.
TCAGAGTTTTACAATATATATAATACCTGTAGAAACATTTAATTAATTCATAGTAACAATATTTGTCATAAACACGTGGGGTAACTGGAGTTAACTACATAATACAGACGGGATGAAGGGTAGTGAATTAAGTGCTGTGAGATATGGATGACAGATAAGATATTACTAAAGAATTTCATCACTGATACTGACCAGCTTTAACGTAGCCCACCACACCTCCCATGGCCACAGCGGTAGCGTAGGCGTAGCTGATATAGTCTATCCCCATCTTGGAAGTCTGAATTTTAAGTAACGTATTCCTTAAACCTTAAAATACCTCCTCAGACTCCCTTCAATAGTCTTAGTCTTTCCTTCTCTCACTCACGGTCAGGGAGCCAGAGGTAGATAATGTTAAAATATTATCACGAACATAACAACGAACCCATTTAATTTTACAAGAGACCTCACCCAACTATTATTAACCAAACTAAAGACTACAATAAATTATTCATATTAAGTAAAAGTTACGTCGTCTCCATTAAAAATAAAAAATGGGTTGGATGTCTTGTTTGTGGTAAGTTTCTAACAATAATCATATGTACTGTAAGCTGGGTCGAGACTGTGGTCAAGGAGCCTCGGCCCTCGGGTACCTGGCAGCCAGTGACGGCGGTGTTAGTTAAGGTCAAGCTCTCTTTGGTTAAGGTCATTTTCCTCCAGTGAAGGAAAACTTGAAACGTAAAATAAAAGTAAAGTGTAGGTAGGTAAATTAGGATGCAAGGTATGATAGTAAAATTAAAAGTAAAATATAGTTTACTTCTCTAAAATATCTTTTAATGAACAGATGGATTCATATAATTATAAAAGGTGTATAAAACTGGAGAAAGCTATTTAAAAACCGACACATACATATGGTTTAAAAAAAAATTTAGGCTCATCTTCTTTAAATAATTAATAGTTATTATTCCTCATAAAAAAACAACAACATATACTTTATGAGACTTAAGTAATTTATAAACATAGATTTTAAAGTATAATTAATTTTCCTATAAACAAATTACAAAGTGGTAAACGTCGCCAATAAAAAATACTTGTAGGTTCGTGTCCCGTCAGTTGGAGGAGAGCTATTGACAAGTGGGGAGGATGACCATTGACCAGTCACCCTTGTTACTGCTCAACTTTGGTGGCTTCTGAGTGGTTCACTGGCCCGCACACGGTGGAAATGGCAACTCCTGGGACCCAAGACCAATAACGAGCCGCCCATCACCACATCCTCGCCTGATTATTGACATTGACACAGAGGAATGGCGGAGCAGCAGCAGTCGTCAGGCCAAAACAACAGGCCAGGCGCCTTAAACATGTCTGCTGTGGCTCCAGGTATGACCTTAAATCTGTCTGCTTTACCAGTAGACAGGACCTTGAGTGTGCCTTATTTACTAATATATAGTATATTAGCACCAGATAGACCCTTAAGTATGTCTGCTGAAGCGCCAGGTATGTCCATTAACGTGTCTATAACCACATTAACTGGACGGTAAACTTGTCTGCTGGTTAATGTATTAGTTCACAAATACACCTATAAACACGTCTGCTGTAACTGGACATTATATATACCTCAAATGTGTTGATTGGGTAATGTTTGAGATTGTTTTTGTAGTTGCTAGTTAAAGTGCTGTTCCATTATTTTTGCACATAACTATTCCACGTTATTTATCACCGATGAAGACCTCAGTAAGAATGAAGTTAGCAGTACACAACAAAATATGGTAGTATTTAATGGTTCTTGTGCACCAAAACCTCAAATGTATTACGAGCATTATGATTTACGAGTCGAGCCTTGAATATATGGAAAAAGATAGACGCAGGATATATATATAGTAACTATATGCGGAACTTTGTCCATTGGTACGACAGTCTAATGTGCATGTGTGGTGGGCAGACTATACAAAGATATTTCCTAAGATGGTGTTCGTTCTTACTAACCTATCGTAAACCTAACTTGACATAATGTAAACTAACTTAACCTAACCTAACTTAACCATAACCATTAACAACACACACCATCATTACAGCTGCTGTACCTACATCCACAAAAAAAAATGTAATGATAAAATTATGCTAATATGCTACCACCATGCTTACCTATTTCACTAACTTATTTCATCAATCTCTTAATTTTCACTGTGTTATTAAGTTGACAAATAAGCTTTCTGCATGTTATCGTTCTCCTATTATAACTATGTAACTTATTCCTCAAACTCATGTTGGAACCAGTTGACTTAGCACTCACACAGTCACTCAGCCAGTTGCCTGATTGTCTAAATATTTCTCATTAACTGCCATGTGTAATATGTGGAAAATAAAAAAAATTAAAATTATTTTATATTTTTTAATTTCTGTTAATTATGTACAGTATCTCAAAAAAAGTATGTCTACACTGTGAAACATTAAGTGGCCATGGATGATAGATATTGAGACATACATTTACTCTGGTAGTATATAGTTTAACATCAGTAATGCAATGTGTGTTTATTTCTGCTTAATTAATATGATGTTCGGTTACCAAATGTAGTAGGATCAGTCTGCCACAGAGCCAGGCATTCCAACCCTCCCGGGACATCACGAGTTGCAGGTAGCATTTTGGAAATCATCGGACCCATCCTGGCAGATAATTTTTTGGGGTACTGTACAATAGAGGTATTGTTGTAAGAGACAGTGAGTGGAGCCTGGATGGTAGCTGGCTATAAACATGTTGTGGCTCTGTATACAGTCCTGTTATTTTTTCTCAAATGGTTTTAAGGCGCTGGTGTTTAAATATTTCAATATGTAAAAATAAAAACAAATTACACATGCAACAAATATTTTCATTTTACCTTGTGAAACTAAGTTGTATCATTGGTGTTTGTTCGAGGGCATTGTGAAAGCAAAATCAAAAAAATATTAAACAAAGCACAGAGCACACTGGGCATGATGCTTGAACCAGTGTTGGTCATAGTTCAAGGTGTCTAACAGTAACTTCAGTGTCTCGTAAACAAGTGGGAATTTACGTTGAAGCAGGAACTCATCAGGAGTTGAACATGGGATTTTATATTTTGTTGTAGATAATGTATGTCCACTTACATACAGTACAGTGTAAGGGAAACTGATGTAATTGAAGGGTATTTTAATAGGTACTGTATTGGCTTATCATTTCATACTTTCACTTTGTTTTTAATCTCTTCTATTTTCTGTTTGAGGACAGTACAAGTATAAACTTATTACAGTTGTTTGTATTTAACTTATATTTATTAGATGTCTTTAATCAATATGCACACAAAAAATTAATTATTTTCTTTTGGAGTATTTTGTGGCATTTTATGAAATTCTGGGAAAGAAACATTTTATTAGGAACATATGTTGGATTTCATAATGGAAATCTATGGGAATATGTGCATCATTTGACAAAAAAAATTATTGTATTGTATTGATCAAGTTCTTTGATACCTGGAGAAAAGCACAGATCAAGTGCTTAGATTGTTCCAATAAGGTAAGAAAACAAAAGATAACCAAACTTGCTGAACCTAATCTACTTATCCTAATCTAAGTAAAAGATATCACATCATCTTAAGGTTAGGTTAAGTTTGGTGGTTTGTTCATGAACTGTATAATGCAGCAGCATTTGTGCAAGGATGTTGTTAAGAGTTGTTTGACAACAACATTTGAAGTGCAAAAATGGTGGCGGATAAACGTGGTGGAGACAAGTCCATTATTGAGAGGGAGACAATCTACAGAAAAACTAATGTATGAAAATTTTTATTCCTGGACTTTAATTTGGAGTTTTCTAATGGTAAGAAAGCTGGATGAACTGGGAGTGCCTCAGGACCAAACCAGTGAGTAACCCTTAGGATAGGAGACATAGCTATGCAGTGTCCACTAGGTGTTGATGTACAGGAATTATTGGAATGTTTCTTGACACTTAACGGTAACTGTTTCAGGGCGTCGAAGCAACCTCCGTCTGGCTTTCCCAGGCCAGGGAAGACCCAACAACGACCGTCCACAGAACGAACTGGAATTCCCTGCATCTGGCTACCCGGCGACACCAATGTAAGCCTTAGTCACACCTTATTTTTTTACCTCAGTGGACGTAAGGACCTCGATAATTCAAAATGTAAATAAGTATACTGTATTTGATGTTAGTTTTTATAAAAATTTCTAAAACTACTCTGAATAGAGGAAGATCAGTAAATTGTTTTTTCTTTTACAAGAATACGGATTCCAAACTCGGTTATAGTTCACCCGTATAATTTTGTTTTTATTAACAAAAGGATGGTGCACATTGGTGCACAACAGAACAATTTACCTTATATTTATAATGGGAAATATAAGAGTTGTGAGGTCTCTGGTCCTCTTGGAGTAGATATTGATGTTTCTGTCATAAATATAAGTTATATACAGTATGTTTATAGTTTTTTCATAGTGTTTAGTGCATTGCCTTTTGCTTTAAGAAGTAAACGTGAATCAAACATGGATGTTTGTTTACTTTGAGAATTGAGATATACAGTACATACAGGTATAGATCGATTAATTTGTGTTACAGGTAACACTGAGTACTGTACCTGGTGATTACAAATGATCTTCCAGATTTTAAACATTTATTATGAAAAAAAAAAGTAGAGAAAAGCTCTGCAGACATCAAAACAGTATTCTGTTTCCCGCCATATATTTTGAAGTATATTATACTGAACTTTTCAACAGCTCTCATATTCTCTCAAAATTTTCCAATATTGCTGACATTAAAGGAACAAAAATTTAATTTTTGGATTGAGCTCCAGAGGAAAAAGTCAATGGGGCTGAGATCGGGAGAATGATCTGGCCAAGGAATGGGGCACCACGCTGGAAAACATTTAAAACTGTCATTATTAAAAGGAATTCCCTTAAAAATTCTTTATTAGAATCTCTGCTTTTTGCTGTAGCTTTGTTAGTTTTTATAAGAAATGTTTTTACATGGGGAGATCATTTATAATCACCTGGTATATTACTTCAAGCTTGTCAAAATTAGTACTGTATTGTTAATAAAGGAGGGAACTCTTCTTGGTACTTATAGGTCAAAGTGATACACTCAGTAATTGTTGTTATCGTACAGTAATGTGATAATGAATATATATACAGTAAAACTATGACAATACAGTGTACAGTACTTGCATTCTATTTGAAATTTTGATATTCCAATTTTAACTGAAGGTTTTATGGATTGACTGTCTTCATCCAACTGATCTGTATTTAAAAAGATTGGGAGACTGTTTCTTCCACACTAAAAATACACCTTATACAAGCTTTGATTCTCCAGAATGGTGTAGTTCAGCTGTTTGTATAATATCATGGCGGGTGCTATGGTATTTAGCAGTTGCCATGAGTGCTTCCTTGTTGCAAGTAGAATGATGTTGGTTGTACAGTTAACAGGATGATGTTTTGTATTCCACTATTTTTTGATGGTACAAAATTTATTATTACACTGGAATACATTGTTCACAGATGGTGATATTAATGTTAGTGTAAAAATTTCTGATATGTACTGTAGTAAAGGTCATACAGCATTTGTTAGAGATTTGATAATAATTAAAGATGTTTAATTTCACCATAAACTTGAATTATTCATTATAATGTATATATTTCCTTGCTAAGATTGTTATTTTTTTCTCACAATCTAGATAATACTTGCAGTCAACTCTAAGCCATTTGCACATTGCTATCACATCATGCCCCAGTTCTGTTAGACCCCAATCTAAGAATTTCTAATGGCATCTGATTTTAGGGACCCCAATTGTATAGGTTAGGTTAGGGCCCAGTCGTAAAGGACTCTTTATCCTTATTGTTAGGTTAAGTTGGTGTCTGTAACAGCTGGAGCCCTTTTGGCTCACAATCATCTTTATTTGGCTTCTGTTGCACTATTGATAATTGGAATTACTTGCATGATGATGATGATGTCTTTATTTCAGTGTACAGTATACAATACTTTGATTTTTAGTAAGATCATTTTTTTGTCAACATTTGGTAATATTCTTGGCAGGTTTGGGTCATTTAACTTTCAAAATTAACCAGTTTAATTTGTGAATCCAACCATTTTGTCTATATACAGTATTTTGATAATTAACTAGCTAGATTGTTAATATGAAAAGTTATCATAGTTAAGCTAATCAATAAACTTTTTGCTTTCTGTAGAACCACCATTATACGTAACCAATCGTGGTGGTACAGTACTGACATATTTGTGTGTTTTTGTCTCATTAAATTTCTGGATACAGGGTAAATACAAAATAAAATATTCACTGAGGGCCTCAAGCAGCATGCTTGAGGCCCTTTGTTCCTATGTGATCTGACTTGACCAAACCTGACACATCCCAGTCCCAGGAATTAAAATCATATTATTGCTTTCCGGTTTTGTCCAAATCTGTGGAAACAATTTGCTCAAATGACTGTCTTTCCTGATTTTGGCCCCTAGGCCATATGCCTTTGCCCATTAACTTCACCTGTCCATGGGTTAGAGGGTTCTAACAACCCTACCCACCCCCATTTTTTAAAATGGAAAGTTCATTGAAAATATCATGTAATTAGAGTTATCCTGTACAGTATTTTATAATTTAGGTACAGTACTGCAGTTGATTAATGTAATCAGCAAACAAGTATAAGATAATTAACTTAATCGACCCAACCTTTGTACTCAGAGAAATTCATTGGCTGTCATACTTTCATTCCACTGTATTGATATATATTTTACTCAAGTTTTGTTTCAGCTCAATATGTTGACTTTGATATACTGTAGGTATGAAATATCCAAAAAGGAAAACAAGTACTGTGTTTTATGTGTTGTGCAGCTTAGTAACCTTTCTTGGTTTTGTTTTTATTTCTTGGTTACTCTTTATTCTTTTATTTTTCTCCTCTTTCTTACTGTTTCATTGTTTATGTATGTGTCTCTCATATGAATCTCCTCTATGCTCTGTTTATATCTCTTATCACTCTCCAAATATCTGTCTTTATTTATTTATTTCCTTTGTGACTCTATCTCTTTGTATGTTTATGTCGGGCATGGACATAGGATTGTTTTTGTAGACCTGAGCATATGTCACCTGCTTGGAATATATACAGTACTGTACATACATATCTGCATGATCATCATTATTATATGGACCATCTTGAAATTTCCTAAAAGAGAATTACAGATACACTACAGTAAGACCTCTATTTACATTGGGGGGGAGGGGGGGGGGATGTGTTCATGGACAATTGAATCCTATTTTACCATCAACTTATGAGAAAATTTTAGGATGCCGATACATTCTTGTGAGCATCTGTGTCTAATTACTGCAAACTATTATTATTGGCAGAAAAAAAAGACACTACCCTTTTTATTGTTAATATTCTAATTTAATAATTATTGAAATGGATAGTGTTGATAGTAGACAGATGGTAGTGTGGTAGTGAAGGAAACACGGCTAAGAGATGGAGCTTTATTCCTGGTGTTTTGTCACAAGACGAAACGTTAGGAATAAAGCTCCATCTCTTAGTCGTGTTTCTTTCTCTACCCCACCATAGTGATCATACTCATGGGCACTATTTGTTAACTTGGATTTTCCTCCCAAATGTTCAATAATTGCTCCATATTATCTATTGTCTTTTATTATTCAAACAGCTCTTGATGGGGGTTCTCAGAGCAGATTATCTTATTTTATCAGTGTTAGCATACATTGTTCTCAGCATTTATGTTGGTGAGCCAAAGTCCCTGATGATGTCCACAGCTTGTTCCCCATCAGTACAGAGGCAACAATATCACTTACTGCTCATTTTGTGCTGGTGTTTGTTGTGTTTTGCTCAGGTTTAACGGGTGAAAAGTCACTATACTGTACATGTCCTGACACAACTGGATCTTAACCAGTATATGTGATGTTGATGTTGATGATACAGTAGTCTAATTCATTGATGTTGTAGCACAGTAAACAGGAACAATGTAAATAGAGTACTTACTATACAATATACTGGTACTGTAGATAAATTTTTACTTAAGATTATTACTTTATTTGTGGTCTGGGATGTAATACAAGCACTGTAGCTAAATTAAAGAATGTTTATTTACTATATCAACTGCAACATTAGAAGTGGTGCAAAATTAAGTCCAGGGAAAAGATCTTCACAGACAATGGTCCAACTCTGAAATATGTATCAAGATCCTGTAACTCGGGAACTGAGTACTGTATTCCATGATTTTTTAAATTATTACTCTTATAGTAAACTTTCTGATGATCTAAATTATGTTTTCAAACCACAGTGTGTTTATTTACTAATGACAGCACTAGAAATTAGTGAAATGCTAATGAAAACTGTACTTGGAAGAGGTCTAGGCTATGCTCCAAGTGCTTTCTGGCATGACAGATGCTTTCCTCTAATGCATTACAAATGAGAAAGATGAAAAGTGTAGTGCACTTCAACTTACATGCAAACCTTAGTGTGGTATAAACAAAATGTGGGTCTTAAAAGTAAACCATGGACATGTGAATTTGATTTTTTACGAAGTAGACATAAATTCGGATGACGTGTCTGTGTGTGTAATTGTGTAATGTGATATCCAGTGTGTGTATATTAACTTATGCTTTGAAATGCATCAAAAATTTTTGCCAGATATTATTAGTTAAGGGTGTACAGTACATGCTGCAGCTTAAGCAACTGCACACTTAGTGGCATGAGATATTTGCACTTTATCACATTTCACAAAAGTGTTGTTGCTTCTTTACTTTTGATTCCTCTGTGTGGCTCTTTGGTTGTATTGGATCCCTGAAACCTGATATCAAAGGTAAGCTTTGTGTCAGTACTTCTGTTAGATGTAATATGATACCAATAGAAGAATGAATAAAATTCTATGTAGTGGTTTAGGCTCCTTCAGGAATGATGACTCAAGCTCTATTGAGTGGGAGAAATTTTCCTCCTCTTGCACGTATGAAGAGAGTAAGCCCCCCATCCACTGTGCACAAGTTTATATACTCTCGATTCTTCATAGATGGTACTGGATTTAGTATGAGATATAGATAGGTAGTGATTTATAATTTTTGGTAAGGGGAGACAGCAGTTCCATTGTGAAATGAGGTACAGTACTGGGCCAACTGAATATTGTTATTCCGCCTGTTTGCCAAATGTACGATATTGATCATTCCCCCAAATTTCTGCCGATATATTTAAGGCTGCCGCCGCCACCACCGCCATCTCCACTTGTGCCCAGAGTTATGGTCAACAGCACCGCCAACAGGCAGGTGGTAACAAGTAGCATCTCATCCAGTAGCAGTCCAACCACTTCCAGGGCATCCAGTAGCAGTCCCACCACTTACAGGGCATCCAGTAGCAGTCCCACCATATCCAGGGCATCCACTAGTAGAGTGGACAACATTGCCACAACCACCTCTAGGGCTGTTCCTGCTGCCTCCATCACAGCCAGTACCAATTCAGGCCCTCCAGTCTTGGTTAATCCCCCCACAGCAAGTCCGCCAAATCTCCGGGAGAACAAAAAGAAGCTCTTGGTGTTGCATCTGCCTCCACCACACAATCACCATCACCACCACCACAACAACCACCATGCCCACCATAGTCAGCACCATCGCCACATGATCCACCATGATGCCCTTAGAGACCGCAGCCACAAGAGGTGAAGAATTCCTCTGGGGTTATGCTTGAATAGGATATTTCATAAGTGGTGACAGAGACTACCTTCTAGTTTCTTTAAACATTTGAGTCTTAGACCTCTCCACTTCTCTAGTACATTTGTGTGGGACTGACTAACACTGGGTTTGTCTTTGACAAAATTTTATGGTTGAGGGCCTTTAGGTTGATAATTCCTTCACAAGAATGCCAGGAAGACATTTTTAAAATGCCTACCCAAAAGCTCTCAACCAGTTGTTTGGTGTGGACTAATAGTGATGGTTTTTGATGTGGCTTCCATTATACTAACCCTAGTTGACCTGAGGATCTATTGTAAATATAGCAGCACAGTTCAGTATGCTGACACCTTTGTTATCCAGGTATCAAGACCCAAAATCATATTTAATAGTTTCCAATGGTATAATTTCTAAAGCCATTAAAATCTTGTTGCCTATGAGCAGCCAGATACTTTCCCAAGCAAGATTACTGACATGAAGTATCAGAAACTTTATTTATAATCACTTTTTTTATAGTTTACACTGTATCAAACCCAAATGAAATACTAGGCTGGTAGATTTTTATTCTTGGCTGACTGTACTGACACATAAGTTATTTTTATCTAAGCAAGGTAATAGTAATAGGGAGTAGAGTACCCCTCATGAGTGGACTCTGGTAGGTGTGGGGTACAGTATATGGTTACTGGAGGGGAGTATACAGTACAGTACTAGCAAGAAATATCCTTTATTTTTAACAGCACCTGATTAAATTTTGAGTTGAGTTTACTTATTAGACATTTCCCTCATTATTATAATAGGAACTTTTAAGTTTAGGGATCAGGGGTTACTGTACTAAAGAAAAGTGGAAATTGGAAAAATTGGGGGAACTGAGCTTGGAAGTACTGTAGTCCCTCTCCTTTATTTTAATAGTAACTCAATGAAGGGTCATATAGTTACATATGGGGACTATATTTATATAGATTGTATACAATATTCACTAGATCGCCATTTATTACATATTCAGTATACCCGGATAATTCGCAGATTTTTATTTTGCAGTCCTCTGTTATTTTCGGATGACACCCTGGATGTACCCAAGAATGTCTGCGGGTAGTTTTAAAGTTGCCGGCTTTTTCGCGGCTGGGACAGGGAGCCATTCGTTCTAAAGACATTAATTTCCTTAACCTGTATTGTATATACACGGGTACAGTATGTGTGTGTAGACACACACTCATTTTAACAGCATGGAGTAGACTCAAATTTTTATTAAATTTGTTTCTCATTATTTATGAGAGGGTTTTCTCATTTTTATTTATTTGTACAGTATGTGTTTTGTATGTGTGTGTCTACACAGACATACATACTGTATATACAATACAGGTAAAAGGAATAAATAATTGTCCTCAGGGCAAACACGTAAAGGGAATATACATTTCTTTGTTCACAATTAAAAATATATCCCCCCCACCCTGTTATTCGCCAATTTGGCGATTCGCGGCCATTTTGAGATCCTAACCCCCGCGAACTTGAAGGGCCCACTATACTGTGCAGTACAGTACTAAAATTCAAGTTGATAATTACTGTACTGTACTACATGTATTTATTCTCTGGGAATATATTGTTGAGCTTACCACATCACAGGCCATTACTGTACTTTGTAACTTTGATTTATTAATAGTAAATTGAATTAGTTTGATTGATAAATATATGCCTTTTTCAGAACCAATTGAGACTTTGTATGCATTTATCAATTAATCAGTTATGTGCATATCTCCCTGAAGCAGCTGAACTCAATGGAGGCTTGTCTGTTCTATAGGGCAAATGATCCTTTTGATCATGTGTTGGAAAATAAAAGCTCGAGTGACTGTGCTTTTTAAACAAACTTTTGGTGCTACAGTTGAATTGTACGATGTGCTTTTTCTTCTCGTTGGTCTCGTGTAAAATAAAACACATGCAGTTATTATTAATGTATGAAGATTATGCTCACATTCTTTGTAAAAAAGATTCAATGTTTGGTGTAAAATTATTATTTTTATTAATTACAGCAATTTTAATGAGCTTGATATTTCTAAAAGGGTTGGTGGAGCAGCTGTTAGGTTTCCTCTTGTAGAGTCCATATGCACTTGCAGAAATCATGGAAATATTCTAGTACAGTAGTCATTGCAATCTGTGAAAGACTGGGGTATTTGGTAAATATAAAGTAAACCAATCCTGTGTGTTTGTTGACTCCAAGATGTAACTCTAATGGCTACACCAACTGTCATAATCAGTTTAGTTAACTGGTAAAAACAAAATTAAATTTCTCTATGGCCTTCATTTATTGAAGGGCATGTGTCCTCTCCATCTTTTCATGTAGTTATCCTATCAGACAATGGGGTACAGTACTCTCTGTGAAATCAGCTGCATCAGTTTTCCATGAAAGAATATGAACCTTGTCACAAATATTTTGGAGAGATGGTTGATGTACATACCATCAGGTTATGACCCCTTATTGACATTGAAAATATATAATAAAAAAAATGTCACTTCTCACATTAGTGATGTGTCATGACATTTAGTGATGGGGTACATCTGTTTGTTTACTCCTACACCTCATCAAAAGTACTGATGGTCATTGTGAATTGGATTGTTACCTAACTCTTGTCTGCAATTGATGACTTCCAAGGAGACTGTCAAAACATAAACAAGGAAACATATCCTCTGCCTAAGGTTATGTGATGGCTGGGCTTTCATTACATCCAGTAAAATCTCTGTTTTTAGTCCTTCTGGGCTAGTGTTGAGTGTGTGGTTTTCCACTAATATTTGTCCATCGTTGTGCAAACCTTTTCCATAGCTACTTGACTTCAAAAACTACTGTGTTAGTTTTATTGGAATCTGGCAGATATGTTTTGCTTGGTGCTTTTCCTTTTTAAATGTCTGATGTTAGCATATGCAATTAAAGATGGCTGCCTTTACTAAAAAGTTTGAAACTTTTGTCTTTTTGTTTGATATTATTGGCTCAATTTTGTTCAAACTTTATTGGAATGTTCCTTGAATGGCCCTCTTTCAAAATTTTGTCCAGCTTTGCCAGTTGCCAACCAAGATGATCATTAACCCTTAGGCCCTGTGTGACGTTCCAGAACGTCCGCCTATTTTCCCGCCATTTTTTTATTATTATTATTATTTTATTTTTTATTTATTTTTTTTATTTTTGGAAAAGTTAATTTTTTCTCGATTTATACCCGGGGCTTAAGGGTTAAAGCTTCATGGGTCTGGTATGTTATCTAATCTAGCGCATGTTATGACAGGAGACTTAACCAAAGGATGTCACACTGATGATAGTGGTGATGGTGGAGACAACAGTTTCATGTATTTTTTTTTATTATGTAAATAACTGGGCTTCAGATTACTAATTATGAATTTAATAGTCATTACTTGGGTGATTCTTAAATTATTTGAAACCTTTTGACTGCTTAATCTAAAGATTAATATTGCTGTTATTGTACTACTGTATGAAGTTTTTTACCTGTTCTTGTATTTTTCAGGACTGTATTGTATTGTGTGGTTACTCAGATATAGTGCTGTACATGATCATTAAGAGGAAAGGTTTTTTTTATGTTTAGTCCTGAATTATATGATTGGTTGATTTTATTATAATTTTGGAAAGAATTAATGCTTAAAGATGAAGGTTACGTATAGATATCAAATAATTTGAGGACATTTTTTTTTTTTTTTTTTCATAAAAAAAATCAATTTACTTGCTTTCTCACTAGTTTCACTTGGGTCTTGAGTATAGTGTATTATCAGTCAGTTAGGACCTTTGTTTTGTGTTGTTGGGGAATGTAATTATGATTTATTAGTGTTGTCTATGTATAGTATTGTATGGATGATTATTTCTTTCCCTTGCTTTGAAGTGCTGACCTCATAAGACAGGTGGTGATGCCTAGTAGCTCCGATTCACTAAATAGAATACAACTTTCAAAATGTTTCAACTCAGGAGATACTTGGTAGTATTTGGAAGGTTCTGTTTAAGTTTGGCTCAGGGTCTTGGGGGCAAATATCTTGCATTTTACTTCATACTGCTGACAAGTCTAAGCGGAGACAGTAATGAGTAGCTTGTAGTAATATTTTGAAAGCCTTGCTGGGTGTGAATATATAAAAAAGGATAAAATTATTGTATGTGTTGATGAAGTTTGCTGGAGATGAATGTTGAGACAAGTGAGGTTAAGTGATAGATGATAGCCAAAGTAAGCTTGAAGATCCTCAATAGTGGAAAAGTTTTGTACACACTCTTAGTAACATGACTGAGCTTTAGTATGCACAGTGAATTGTTAATAAAGCAGTGTGGAATAGTGTGAATGGTAAAGATTTGTTTGGTGCACAGCATAAATCATAGTGATTCTTAGGAGTTTTCAGAACTAATCTTGCATCGCTCCCTATCATGTCCCTTTTCTATGAGGTTTCTGCATCTTTGGTCAACCTCACACAAAAGTGGGAGAGGAATAAGGGTAATATAATAATAACATTAATGGCTAAAGCTCTGCCATCACTGTGCATTGTTTGCCAGTCTTTACATAACTCAACCTTCAAGAGAAACTATCTTAAGCTTAGGAAGTGTAGATGATGCAATTGTGTAATAGAAAATATTTGATCTCTCCATTATTTACGAAATCCATGCCTGGTAACGTGCTTTGCGGTCTTTAGAGGCTCTATGAATGGAATAAAAGAACTTGATTATTAAATTGGTGTTTGACTTTGGTTTGTAGTAGCTTCAGATATTTTCATGATAGAATAATTTTGGCCTTCATTTATAAAGTGTATCTGTGTATGTTTATTGCTGTGTTTTACTCTATGTTTGGCAGGTTGGGTGACAATGAGAAAGGGACAAACACACACTAAGTTAGGAAGCCTTTATCAGTGCATTAAGAAAATTAAGTGCTGTTTCTGTGTAATTTTTTAAGCCATCTTTGGAATAAATGCAATAGGATTTATGGCACTTTCTCCGAGTTTGACCTCTTTATGTCGGAAAAATTTTTTTAATGGAAAATTGACAACAGTGCGAGAATTCCATCTCTCAGAATTCTTTGTTAACTTTATTACACAATTAAAGCAATAGACTTGTGTGCATGTACTTTACCACACATGGATGATTTTTACTGGTAAATGGAAGAAGATATGTGTAGGTGATGCTGTATAGTTGTACTGTACAGTACAGTACTTACAAGGGATTGGCTGGGCGTGGTGTGATTGTACGTTATTGAAAATATGTTGTATCAGTAACTGTACAGATGTGAGGACAGTACAGTAGTATACTTTTTTATTATTATAGTACAGTATTTCTGGATCATTCTGACTCTTGACTTGCTTGATCTGTGTTTAATTGATTTTTACTTTGTTTTCAAGTGTTTTTTAAAAGAAATTGGATTAGATCTGATATTCTGATGTTTGATTATGTTTCAACTCTTACTTTGAGGGTCTACTGTGTATGTTAAGTTGGAAATTTTGTGTGGCCTGCAAAGTGGAAAATGAAATTATCCTGATGATTCTTAGCTTTTATATTGCGAGTGTGTAACAGTAACTGCACCCAAAAATTTATGAGTTATTGTAAAAAAAAAATCTGATATATTTTGTTTCCCCAATCAAAAATACAGGGGACATAGCAGTGATGTCCATCCATCAGTTTGTCTACATTTATCCTTGTGCTATAATCTTGGTGTCTTTTTCTATAATTTCCATAAACTTTGTGTATTCATTGCATATTTGATGTGAAAATGTATTATTATGGCTCTTGTTTAGGAGTGTTAGGTGTATTGCTGATCCTTGTAACTTTAAGTTAATAGCCAAGTTTAGTCAGAGGATGTACCAGTGCTGGTGGCTTTCAGTACCGGGTAACTTCAGAATCGATATGTGGTAACTGTGTCCAGTCAATGATATTGTACTGTTTTGTGTTGGCCTAGCATTCCTACTGTACATATTTATAAGAAAATACATAGATATAAACAGAAGGAATGTAGATTTATCTTGGTTTGAGTATTTATCCAGCCCATACAAGTTTTGGATTACCGTAATATGGCAAATCAACTTTATATATATATATTTGCATAGAGATAATACAGTACTACAGTGTTAGCATGGGGCAGATTAACAAAGGAGGATCACAGAGGTTCATTTCTTTCATTTTTTTTTCCTAAACCCCAGACAAGCAAAGGGAAGTGTTTTATGATTAATTCTCTCCCGCACTGCCACCACCACTTGCTGTGTTGCACCGAAGATGGCCTCTTGCATGGTTTGCAATCCCCTGCTCCTCCCTCACAGTCTTAACACCCAGAATCTTGTCTCTCCAACTGACCTGTTAATTTTATTTTATTATTATGACTAATTGAATGACAACATAGCAGTATCATTAATGAGATGTGAAGGATATAAAAGATTCTGGGTATTGTACCTGGGTATCAGGATAATGGCTTACTGATTGACACAGTTCCTTCATCTTTTTCACTAATTTGCACACTGATTGATATTTATGCACTCTTTTCATTTTCAGCTGCTGACTCTCTTACTAACACTAATTCTATAACTCGGTGGTACTGTACAGTACATTTATGCATATGAATGTGTATGTGCGGACCTATATACGTTTGTTCGTACATATACACACACATATGCATTGTTCGTATGTACTATATATTTATGTATATCTGTTATGGTCTTCATATTGGACTTACTAACTGGAACTATAACCTGCATTTCTTTGCTTTTCTCTTTCCAAGTGCTAAGACCATCGCAACAGTACCTCCACCCCCAAGGTGAGTCGCACACACCAAGCAGACTTTGTGTTGTGATAAAAACTGGCAAGTAAAGTTTACTCTCTTATCATCCCTGTGTCACCACACACATTGAATACTGATACAGTACACTGTTTATTAGTAGGTTATGTCATGAGCTTGTACACAGAATAGTCACTTGTGTATTATACAGGTGATGTCTTTTATATTCCAGCAAATGGTATAAGCGGTAGTCTAATGCTCATTACTTAACCCTGTCCAGTATGTGGTAAAGATGATGATGTGTGTAATATTAAGAAGACGTTGAATGCTTTGAATATAATTTTTAAACATGTTACAGGTAATTTATTAAAAAGAAAAAATGGAATCGGGTATTGATTGTGACTACAGTATTAAAAGCAGTTTTTCTGTCTACGGTAGTTTGTTTGTGAGATTGACAAGGTGTGAAAAACTACCTGTGGATAAAATGACATTGGCCAAGAAATTCAGATGATGACTTGATTTCTGATAACTTCCAGCCTGACTAAACATAATTTACAATGTAGACATAAAGTAGGGGGTGTTATTGTTGGTTTCTTTACTAAGAAAATCTAACATTCCTCCCCAGCGATGTTTAAAGGGCAGCAAAGTGTTATATTATTAGGTGGGTAGTCTTAGATTACCTCAGGGAGTTGCGACCCTGCCTTGCCAGCAGTTCCAACCACATGGGTTGGCGTTAGGAAAGGTATCCAGCTGTAAAATTTTGCTTCAACGTGCCTGATGACAACTGGGTTGCCAGAGCTGTGTCCATCCCTTGGTCTCTGCTACAGTTTCTGGGCTGGTGCTCTGGATTTGTGGTGGTAAGTGGGAGGGGGGACATCATGTACTGGTTTTACCTGTCTGCTGGTATCAGGTAGTCGTGGTTAACCCACGCAAGTGTGGAATATGCTCATAAATCATTGATGATGATGATTACCTGAGTGATCCTTATTTTTCCTTGCTGACCCCTAAAAGGTTTTCCGGTAAAAATGAAACTACATTAATCCAAAATCTCATAACTTGTTTTAAAACATTGAAGTTAAACACATTTGGTATAAATATTGGAAACTTCCTATGTAAGATCATACACAGTATAAAGACACAACTTCTCAAGAGTTACACCAGATTGTGTTCAATAAATTTATGTGAAGAATTTGAATAAGAGGAAAAATTCTGGGCAACATACCTACCCTAATTTTGGCAATTTAAGTGAAAAATAAAAGTTGGTTTTGTTTGGATCTATCCAGCAGTAAGCAACTCAATTTATGAAAATATTTCTTGGGATTATATTGTTAAGACATGGTGGTGCATGAAGATGCTGCTAGTGTGACTCAATGTGGCTAAGAAATGAATATTGATATGGAAGGTGAAAATAACATGTTGAATATTAATGTATGAGTGCGTGTGATAAGGTTCTGGTATGACGTTATTTTAGAGTTTATTTATTATCAGTACAGGTCATATTTAATTAGGTTTGGTCGAGTTAACTTTGAATGTGTTAGGTTAAGGTTGACCTATGTCAGGTTAAGTTGAACTAGATTAGATTAAATTTGATAATTAATGTGTACGGCTAGGTTTACTTAGTTGAACTAGTTTAGGCTAGATTAGGCTTTTTTTGGTGAAATAGATTGGATTTAGTTTGTTAGGTTACTGTAGGTTGGATTACATTATTTTTATTGTTATAACTCCGGAAAGGTAGATAAGAAAAATGCTGGGGAGAAGAGTTAAAGATGCTCTGTAACCTGGTGTGGATGGAAAGATATTGAATTTACAATATGTGCAGTAAGTCAAGCTGGAATATCTCTTCCAATCTGCTGCATGGTTACAAAATTTTGTATCTTCCAAGATGTAGCTGAGGAAAAATGATTTGGAGTGGAAACGAATAACTGATGCCATGGTAAAGATATTGCATAGGTAGGGTATAACGTTTGTGTCCAGATACGTACAAAACTGTGTACTGGTTTGTATGATTCAAATTGCATGGGGTAATATTAACACTAATTGGAAAGAGTTGTTTATTATACTAAGGAACAGAAATATCTGAGTATTGTCCTGTAGAAGCTGATTTAGTTCTGAATTAACCTAAATTTCAGGGACAGGATAACTCGGGGAATTTACCAAAGTATCCAGTCATCTGGCAAACTCAAGATCTCTCCTGAATTGGTAAGTCTGTGTTGTCTTGTAGCAGTACTGTACTTGTTTTAAATTTTGAGGCATACTTCAGCATTTTTTTCCACTCTTTATTGTGTGCAAAACAGTAGAAAAAATATCAGGTTCTGTTCTACAATTATCTTAAAGAAGACTTGTGCTGCTGTTTCTGACAATTTTGTGAATAATGAAATTCAGGTGAAGTTCATAGGAGCCAATAATGCATTTTTTCTTCATTTATTTAATATTAAGTTAGGGTATATACGGTAATACTAATATCACATATACGTGTATTGTACGTTCATTTATTTTAACCAAATATTATTGAAATAAAGGTTTAAACTGCCACCAACAGCAAGTTGAATTCACTGCTGATGATCTTCGAGACTTGGGGGAGATTGGCCGAGGAGGATTTGGAACAGTAAACAAGATGGTCCATCGCAAGAGTAATACCATCATGGCTGTCAAGGTGAACCTCAAGTGGTATACTGGGGTTGGGGCGGTACATTATGTAAAGTACAACATGGGGTGTTTTCATTATTGTTTGTGTACAAGTATAGTGATAAGATATTAGTGCTTTTTATAATTGATTGTATAAGCAGTTGTGAAAAATAAACAATACCAAATACATGATTCTGAGGATAAAGAAGAGATAGGTTGTGAGTCATAGTTAGTTTTTGACCAGATGTACCATATTAAAGATGATAGAAACTTAACATGGGTATAGGGCTGAGGATGTGAATGTTGCTACAATAGCTTAAAGATAGAAATGAACTGTTTTGTGTTGGTATTTGTACTACATTACTATAACTACCATCATAGTGGATAGAGTAAATTAATTCAGCATTTTTTTTTTTTTTTAAGCTGACCCAGTTTTACATTTTTGTAATATTATGTTTTCTGTTTGATGCACAAGAGAAGTTGCTTGAGCTGTGAAACAAATTTTATTCTGAGTTACACTTATAGGTTGATTTTCTATTTTATTATTATTTTAAAGTGCTTTAGATAATAACAAGTTGTTCCCACAGCGTATTCGTTCCACCGTGGATGAGAGGGAACAGAAACAACTGTTGATGGATCTTGAAGTGGTCATGAGGAGCAATGACTGTCCGTGTATTGTACAATTTTATGGTGCCATATTCAAAGAGGTGAGGTTAGGTTAAGTTAGGTTATGTTACTATACATCAGTTTAGGTTTATGCCATGATATAAATGGTATGCAGTTTAGGTTAATTTGAGATGATCAGTCATGGGTGGACTGGGAAATGTGGATGTAATATTGTTGAATAAGCTATTAATAATAAAAGTCTGGATGCGTTTGATCCTTTTCACTTTGTTTGCAGAGTGTAAATTGGATGGTGTTTCGTCCCAATATTCAATGATTCATTTAACTCTTCCAACACCTGAATTATGAGTAAATCATAAGCACTTATGTTTGTATATTTGTGCATGATAAAGAAATTTTTTCTCCCAAAATTATGTTACTGTAGCAAGTTTTAGATGAAATATCACCAAAAAGTCATGGTCATCACTTAGCATAAAATATAAAACACATGAGAACGTCAACAGTCATCCTTACTCTTATATTGTTGGCAGTACTGTTGTACAGGTTGTACCTCTCTAGTCCGGCAACCTCGGGACCTGACCGGTGCCGGACCATGGAAATTCACCCTTTTCCTGGATAGATAGTGACTTGTGCTTATGCTTGGAAGCACTAGCACCACTTTCTCTGCATCATGGTCTCTTTGAAGACATATTGAAGGGTTAAATGTCGTATAGAAGCTTCTCAAAATTCGCGAGTTTTTAATTCTTAACGTATTTTATTGGAACACAAAAAAATAAATAAAAATTTTGACGGCGGAAACTTGAATTTCGGCGGGTTTGACGGCCCGCCAACGTGCAGAAGACGTGCATAATCGTGTAAACAGCGTCATTTCTCTTCTGTACAAAAGATTCATTATTGTTTATTACTGAATGTCTTTTTTATTGAATTAATGTTTGTGTGCAAAATGAGCAATACAATTCATTAATAATACGTAGAATATTAAAACACGAGGAAATGACACAGCATTGTTTTCATTGATTACAAAGCCAGTGACTGACTGGTTCTACATATAAAACTGAAGAAAATAAGACCTTGATTGTAGCTGTAGTAAAATTAATATGGTTGTTTTAAGTAATGTTATTTAATGTTAATAAATGGAACAATAGAAGTAGCTAACGATAATGGTAAAGAAAAAAGAGATATCGCATATGTAAGTGCGCATGCGCACACGTGAAAACATATTGTCATTACTTTACATAAGAATATGAAAGCAACACTTATTTACTGTTCATATATATTTTAATTAATGTTTCTGATTTTGTTTTTATTGAATTAATGTATGTGTGTGCAAAATTAACAATACAATTTATTAATAATACGTGGAATATTAGAGGAGACGAGACGGCTGCCGGCATTGTTTATGTTAAAGCTTACGAAACCAGTGACTGATTGGTTCGACATATAAAACTGAAGAAAATAAGACCCTGATTTTAGCTGTAGTAAAATTCATGTAAAAAAATAATATGGTTGTTTGAAGTACCTGTAATGTTATTTAATGTTAATAAATGTAACAATATACTGTAAGTAGCTAACCATTAATGGTAAAAAAAAAGTGAGACTGCGCGTATGTAAGTGAGCACATGTGAAAACATATCGTCATTACTCTACATAAGAATATGAAAGCAACACTTATTTACTGCTCATATATATTGAAGGGTTAAATGTTGTACTCTGTATAGACAAGCAGAGAGAGAGAGAGAGCAGCCGAACTGCCGGATGTAAACAAACCTTAATTTCCCGCGGCTGTTTAAGGGGATTAGCCCACCCGGGCATAGGTCACTGACCCACATTGGGGCCTGAGGGGCAAAAATTTAATACTCCTGTAATAATAATAATAATTCAGATAAGTAAAAAAAAAAAAAAAAAGCTGCCTATCAACCTATTGGACAAACTAAAATCGTTCCGGACCACGGGAGTTTCCGGACCACAGAATGCCGGACTAGAGAGGTACAACCTGTAGTACCATTTTTCATCTAAGTTAACAAGACTACAGTACTGTATATTCCTTTACATCAACATCTTGGAACCTTCACTAGAGTACAGTAGTGTCCACACTGGACCTGGAGCTCTCCTTAAATGATGGAGCTGCAGGTTTACCATTACAGGGTCATCAGTTCCATCTGAAAGGTTTTGGAGTACAGCACTGTACCAGTAGTTCAACTTGATCAAGGATACACTACCTATGAAAGATAACACAAGTTCTGCCATGTTAGACAACATGTGCTCATCTGTAAAGTGAGTCACTTGGCATCATTATGAGCACCTTGGAGCCACTTGGTGTCATTATGGCACCTGTGAGTCACTTGACCTCATTATGAGACACATGTAAGTCAGTTGGTTTCATTATGAGCACCTGTGATTCACTTTTGGCATCATTATGAGCACCGAGTCATTTGGCATTATTATGAATATTTGTGAGTCATTTGACCATGATAATTACTTATTAGTCACTTGGCATCATATTGATTACCTGTGAGTTACATGGGGCCATTATGAGCACCTGCAGGATGCCTGGCTTCGTTATAATCACTTTTAAGATTTCTGGAATAATTTTCAACACCTGTGAGACACTTGGCATACTATGAGCACATCTGATATTATTATGAGCACTTGTAGAACAGAGGATCTTGACAAACACTTTTGAGACACCTGTAAAGTAACAAATAAAAATAATACAAACTGGACAACTATAACTGACATGATTCAAATATGACAGTGAATTAGGTTCTGTGGGCTTGAGTCCTTATTTTGGGCAGTGCAGATAAATCACACTGACTACGTCTTCACTTGGTACACAAGGAGGCAGTGTGGCCAGTACTGTAATCAACTTCCATTACTTCCCCAGTTATAAAACTTGGTACCCATTTACAGCTGGGTGGGCTAGGTGTGCCTTGGGCATGAACTACGTACTGTATAATCTGTTCACGTGAAGCTTGCAACTGAGGCCTAGGATAATAACCATTTTATGTTGAGCTCTGATAATTTCTGCTAATGAGCTGCCTTGTAACAATCTAACCCTATGCCTCAGTTATAAACTTCAAGTGAACAGACTATAGTTCATGTATCTTTATTAATTTATAGAAAATCACCTGTTACATGGCTCAGTCAGCTGTTGTAAAGCTGATACAATAACAAAGTTTAAACAAACTTGTAGGAAGTTGCCAGGTACTCAACCTGCTGTACCCTGTCCCCAATAAATAAACCTGATAAATACACTACAGTGTTGTCGTCTTTGGTGTAAATATTTTACAGCTTTGTGATTAAAATAATTTCTTTGAAACGATAGAAATGCTTTCCAGTTGGTGTTAGAGCTATGTTCTGCTCCAGTGTTATGTTGATAAATTAAGAGGATTCACCTACAGGAATGTATTGGAATGAGTTTACATATGGCTACCTTTTTCCAGTCTGGGGTAGACATGGCATTATGAGTATTGAATAGTTAATCTTGTATTGTATTATTGTTAATTGGAGTTATGTTTTTACATGAAAAATATGATGTGGAATGCTTCTAAGCTTGTTTGAACATATAACTTAACTGTGGAATAATATATTATGCCATGCACATAGTCTGATGTCCACAGTGTATATTTCAAGAACTTGACCTTCTGTATGACTGAGGGAAGGCAGCTTGAAATTTGGACTTATTTATAAAATGTTCTCTAACAGTACAGTACCACACAAGATGCCTTTTACACAACTTAGATATGTTTTAGGTACAGTTATATATTGGGTCTGGTTAATGCTACCTGTTCCATGTCGGCAATTGAGTTGTCGAGTTAAGTGTCAACTTGTACTTTGAATTCTTTTTATTGACACATTTATGTGATATGAATTTTTAAACTTAACTGTGTGATATTTGGGGTAAAATACTACTGTTTAATTTATATATTAGCTTTATTTGTGTTTCTTTTGAATAATCTGAAATGATTTAATTCTTTTTCCAGGGGGACTGCTGGATATGCATGGAACTGATGGACACATCTCTGGATAAATTTTACAAATTTATTTATGAACGAATGCATGAAAGACTACCTGAAAACATGCTGGGAAAGATTACTGTTGCGGTAAGTCTGTAGTGTTTGGTGTTTAGAAACTGAGAGAAGGGATATCAGAATGTATTACAATATTTATTGACCTTGAGTAAACTTTAATGACTTGCCCATTTCCATTGTACATTACTGTACAGTGGTGTCATGCAAAGTTTTGTGGCTTGGTGTGAAGTAGGGCCATAAAAGAGAGAAATGCATTTTGGCAATGCTAACATACAGTTCAGTACTATGGTAAGTATGGAGTTAGAGGTTCAGGTATGTACAAAATAATTGTGATCCCACCCATATATATATATATATATATACTATATATATATATATATATATATATATATATATATATATATATATATATATATATATATATATATATATATATATATATATATATATATATATATATATATATATATATATATATATAAACACTTGACATTTTTACCTTTCAGACTCTGACAGCCCTGAACTACTTGAAGGAGAAGTTAAAAATTATCCATCGAGATGTAAAGCCTTCAAATATATTACTGGATAAACGTGGCAACCTAAAACTTTGTGATTTTGGCATCTCAGGTCAACTTGTTGACTCCATTGCTAAGACAAGGGACGCTGGATGCAGACCATACATGGCGGTCAGTATACACTCTTTAAAAAATTATTTTCATTGGTTCTTTGTTCCTGAGCATCAGTTGATTCAATCACATAAACTGCACATAAATATAAGTAGTGCAGATTTAGATATTAAGTAGATGTACTGTGATTCCAATGTGGTATTATGAAGAAGGTCTCCCTTATTCTTGAGTAGAGGCCTCTGCTTTGATGTAAGCAGCATTGCCTGACATATTTTATGTAAAGTAACATATACTATATTTGGTGACATTCCTTTTTTTAATTCTAGATGTCTTCATAGTTGGCTTTTTGATAGTAGAGATTTATATTTTATCTATCTGTGTTTAGGCCAGGGAAATGGCTCCTGGAATAGGGGCATTGAATTTGAAGTGAAGATGTCCCTTCTTAGCTGCTGAAATATTACCATGTGAGCGTATACATTTTAATATAGTGGTGCCAGTGTCAGGCTCTTATTGAACTCACTTGTGTAGTTCTTTGCTGTGTCCACACTTGCTTCAGGTTACTCTTGCATCAACTCTTCCTTCTTACATTCATTAAACATGCATGTGTTGGCCTCAGGCTCATTACATACATAATCACATCCATTTTCTCTTTGTCTGGTTACATCATTGGACCCAACTTTTACCCTGTCACATTGGATCTGACTGTAGGAAGTGTAGGCTGATCTTTCTTTTTCTTCCAACATAGCCAGACTTTTGGTGTCTGTCCATTCTGTGATAAAAAAAAGGGAGATTATACAGTATATGGTGACATGTATTCTGAAGCTGAAGGATATGGAAGAGAATCGGGAAATTCTCTGTATGAACTATAGTATATAGGCAAAGCTATTTTGAATACAGAGTTGGAGAAGTGTAATAGTATTTATGAATACAAATGCATTGTGTTATAGAGGAGAAACTCATTTTCTTAGTGTTGCTCCTCTACAGCCAGAGCGCATAGATCCTGCCAGAGCTCGCGGTTATGATGTGCGTTCTGACGTATGGTCACTGGGCATCACTCTCATGGAACTAGCCACAGGAAGCTTCCCATACCCCAAGTGGAACTCCGTATTTGAGCAGCTGACACAAGTGGTGCAGGGAGAACCACCTCGTCTCTCACCAAATGAAAATGGAAACACCTTTTCGGAGGAATTTGTGTCTTTTGTTAACACGTGGTGAGTTGGCAGAGGGCCCCCTCCTTATTTTTATTTATTGAATAATTGTTTATTTATAAATATTTGTTTTACTCTTTACAGCTGGTCTGATTAAGATACATCCATGTTACATCTGCTTAAGCCTTATTTCAGAGTGTTTTATCTAGTCATCTTGATAGACTATTAGTTAAGTGATATGCAGATGTTGACAGTGTCCCTTCAAGAAGAGTCTCCCACACAATTACCCCCTCAATCTATCCAATTCTTGTTCCAGTAAGATGATTATATCCTTATACTCTCCCCTTTGTTCACCAGCCTCATCAAGGACGAAAGTTCTCGCCCCAAGTACAAGCAACTTCTCGAGCACGAGTTTGTTATACGCTCCAAAGATGACCCGATGGATGTAGCAGAGTTTGTATGTGGCATACTGGACAGGATGGCCAATAATGGACGAGTCATGTACACATACGACTCCTACAACTGCTGATGAAGCTCTTGGGATAGCACTTGGCTCAGCAATTTTAACTATTGGTAAGTCACATTTGATGAGCTAAATGGATGACTCAGTTGAAGTTAAGAGTAAAAATCCTATACTGTATACAGTATTAATACTCTTAGATATGAATTGTGTGTTTTTCTGTTTATGTAGGATTGTTGTAAAGCGTTACTTGTCAGGGAAAGACGGAGCAAAATAACCAGTAATGTATCACATTTGAATCAAGACTACTTGAATGCTCAGCAAATGTATATTTGCTTAGCATTGTTTGCAATTCATTTATCTTTGCTTATCAGATAATCTTTTTAATTTTGTTTGAACTGTTTTTTTGCCCCTCTAGAGTATCCTGTTTTTTATGTGCGTGTGTCTTACAGGGTGTATTACGTGATAATGTTTTTCACTTATTCAATATACTTTTCTTGTCTTCAACTCACCAAAAGCTACAAAGCTTATCCCCACCAGACTTAGCAGACATATCTACTAGCAAGTAGAGGCGTGCATATGGTCAAGGAATTTCACTTTGGTTATTTTTACAATAGACATTGCTCCTTACAGAATAATTTTACAAATATCAAGGCATCAGGAATTCTCTCATTCTTTCACATAATCCTATGTGTGCTCTTAATACTGATACTGTACAGTACAAGGTGTTTCATAACTGCTGCTAATAATACAATCTCTCATGGTGGTAACTTATGCTTACACTTGATGTCATCACAGGTCCTTTGGTGACACGTTTCATACACCATCACAACTGACAATAATGATTTGAGCTTATCATACTGTTCTTGGTGAGTCCAGCTGTATTATCACTGCCCTTATGGTCTTCATAAGGACACCAGATGCCAGAAAAATATTATGATAAACAGCTAATGCCTCTCAAGGGCTCCTAATGATGCCAAATATCTCATAAGCACTCATAATGACCTGAAGCACCCCACAGCTAAGTTATTATAACACTAGATGTCATTGTAATGATGTTGAGTATTTTACAATGGCTAATAATGATGCAAATGACAGGCACATGCTCATAATGATGTCAGATGACTCACAGGTACTCATGATGACCTCAGATGACACACAGGTACTCATAATGACCCCAGATGACTCACAGGTGCTCAGAATGATACCAAGTGCTTCAAAAGCATTCATAGTGACCCTGTATGTCTCAAAGTGTTGGTCACGCTGTATTGTGTGTTAAATCTGCTTATAAGAACATAAAATAATTCAAAGTTATTCATAATGTCTTCAGGTATCTCACAGGCGATTATAATGGTATCATGTATCTCACAGGTGCTCATAATAATGTCAGTTAATTCACAGGTGTTGATGATGATGCTAATGACTCACAGGTGTTCAAAAGGATTCTAATTAACTCATGGGTTCTTACAATAACCCCACTGGAAAATTTATCTGATTGGAGGACATCCATCAGATTTACTTATGAGCACCAATCCTGATAGGAATGACCACCTGTAAATGAAGGGCACATAATATAATGGAGCATTTTGTGCCCCCCATTTTTGCGAGAGTTATGGCCTATTTTGAATTGTAGTAAAAAATATGACACGCCTTATATTCTTCTTGCTTATTAATATCTACATCCAAGAAATATGATTGCTTGTAACAAGTTTTCTCTTGTAATACTTTTTTGAAGAGTGAAAAGGAGCTGAAAAGGGTGGTGAGTAACTTTTGACAAGATGTATGGTAGAAGGGAATGGAAAAGTAAATGCTAGGAAGAGTAAGGCAAAGGTTTTCGAGAGGGTGTTTTATTTAGTGGAAATTGGGCTCATGGAAATTTTAAATGATAAGAATTAAATACTGGAGCAAGTGAAAAAAATTAAAGTATTTGAGAATAATTTTAGGAAAGAATAGTACAGTACCAAAAAAGATTAGGGAGAGAACAATATTTGGGAGAAGAGTGAGTAGAGAGCTGGGAAGTATCATCAAGGGGCAGGAATGTAATCTTGGAGGTAAATAAGGAATTCAGATAATATGAGGTGCTGAGTGTACAATTGATGAAATAGTTTATCAAAAGAATTGTTTTGTCCTGTGCAATTGAATGAATTTTTAGTCAATTTGGTAATTTGTTATTCGTAGCTCAGAAAGAGTGAGAGTTAGTTCCATAGGTATGATAGCCCATTAGGGCAGTGCAGATACAGCACACCGAATATTAAACTTTTTGTACATAAGGAGGCAGCACGGCCAGCATTGCATTAGGCCATCTTCACTTTCCCGACTGTAAAGTCAAGTATCCATTTACAACTGTGTGAACTGGGGATGCCCAAGGTGTGAACCATATTGCAGGAGGCAAGTAATCTATTCACTTGACTGCTGCACCCCTGAGTAGCAAAAATCATCATAGAGTTTTTGGGGAATCTCAAGTACTCATTTGTGGAGGGAGGGGTGCAGGGGTCAATATTTTAGGTATTACCCTGTAAGTGTCAAAGATTGATGATGAAATGGAAGTTTAAGATGAGAAGATATTGAAATGAGCACAGTGGCTTTGTTGATAATTTGGGACCTCTTGATCTTACAAGACTCAACTTCAGTATGATGACCAAGCAGGGCTGGTATGGGTTTTTACTGTCTGTAGTATTTGTAATCCCTTATTTTATATTATGTCAAGCCTTTGGACTAAGCTCTCCTCTCTCACCAGGGAGTTAACACCTTGCAGAAACTACTGTAGAGGAAACTGATTCATTGTTATCTTTTTATATAAATGTGTAAGTTCCAGCTGTGGTGCCTCCTCTCAGGTCTTGTGGTTAAAGCTCATCATACTTTCACAAGGAAGCATTTAGTGTTGCAAGAGGAGAAGTATAAATGTTCAGTAATCTTTATTAATGATCTACTTCTGACATATATTTAGTAATAATATAATTTTTTACTACTCAGAACTGGACTTCCTTTGTGTCAAGTCTTTCACACAAGAATAGGACAGCAAGGTCTTGGAAATTCAGATGAACAGGTGTGAAATGTCATCAGTAAAACTCTCTGTCCTTTGGTGTCATTGTAACGGAATTCAATATTTTGTTTTGACAGGCCTAGGAGTGATGCAGACTTGTGTGGGCTGGAGTTGAAACAGTGCAGCATTTACTTTGTATAAGATGGGTTACACCAGCAAGCACGTCTGCTATTGGATTAGGAATGCCAGTTTGCTCCGGTATTGCATGGACAGGCACTGAATGGCAGCAAGTTGGGGCATGTTAATTTACAATACTGTGATGTTTTATCCAGCAGACTGAAATTTTTTTATGGAAAAGTAAGATGAATGTGTTGGAAAAGAATTTTGTTGTAGAATTGTGAGGAGGATAGAAAGTTTAGAGGAAAGCCATAGTTGGTTAAGAAACTTTTCTGTGGTATTGTGGGCACATGGTTGAGCATTTAAAGTGCAAGTTACTTAAGGGTACAGAGTGAAGGATAAAGTACTCAGTATCGTTGTGTATGAGGTGCACATGTGGTGTTACTGCAGGTGGTGTCTTGCACTGTGATGGATTGTTGAGT
Source organism: Homarus americanus (assembly GCF_018991925.1). Classification (NCBI taxonomy): domain Eukaryota; kingdom Metazoa; phylum Arthropoda; class Malacostraca; order Decapoda; family Nephropidae; genus Homarus; species Homarus americanus. Next base: position 5,447,459 of record NW_024753828.1, on the reverse strand, counting down.
GGACTAGTTTTAGATGCTCTTCATAATGGCATTTTGAATGTATAGCTCCTTAGATGAAAAATATGATGAGTGACTTTAGATTGACCATTGTTTATGGTACTGTATTCTTTGCTGATGAACTTGACTGTGTTCCCTGATGAAAGAAAAAGACAAAAAAAGTGACATAGCCTCGTGAAGATAAATATATCATAACACTCATTTACATTATAAATATTTAGGAAGATGACTATTTTTAGTGCCATTGTTATATACGTAGTGTGATTATGATTTAAGAAGATTATTTATTTATTGTATAGGGTGTTGAATTGCAGTTCCCTAGGATGATTTTTAGAACATTTTGTGTGCGAGTGTGTGCATGTTTGTGTATGTGCAGTTTTTGTGTGTGTGTGTGTGTGTGTGTGTCTGTGTCTGTCTGTCTGTCTGTGTTTTTGTGTGTGTGCTTGTATGTGTGGGAATGAATGAAAAGAATTTCTATAAAAGAAACTTTGATTGCTTTGCTGTGGTTCTTGGGTTACTCTTTCAAAAAATATGAACACATGAGAAAGCAGGATAATGGATTTAAAAAAAATAATTAAGGGTCACACTTTAATATTTTTTACATTGCTTAATGTACAGTATATGAAAGAGGATGACTATCAGTTCACTATTTAAGGAATTAAAGAAGGGAAATTTGATCCTTAATCTAACATCATCATAGACATTTAATTGATGGGAATATTTGAAGGCATCATCCATTTGCAAATTGTTTTCTTTATCGGGTTTGGGGGCATGGTGTGTAATTTACTGTGATTAGGTTATATTATATAAGTAAAGTAACTTCTTGTGTGATTACTAGAAGAATGACCTCATGACATTGCCAGTGGAGGGTTCATCCATTGTTGTAGCCACACACACACAGGTGAGAACCACCACCACCGAGCTCAGCGATCAAAGTAGTACACTGCTCCCAGTTTGTCTCGACTCTTGAGGGGCTCTTGCTATAGTATTATTTTCAGACAATATTGTTGCAAACACTTGTGTCCCGTAATAAAAAAAAAATATTTTACATTTTCTCTCTCTCTCCTCCTCATAAGCCTAATTAATTAAGACAAGGAAAATTTGCCAAACTGTGTATAAAGATGAGTGGAACTTGGTGGTGTTAGGATAATTTAAGGTTTACCCACATTTAGAATGGTGCTTGGACGTGAGCCTTGAGGTGATGACCCATAATATTGTTGTAGCATCATATGCCAATTTTTTTATGATTAAAAAAATGTATTCAACTCTTTTCTTCAATTGTTATCGAGGAATCCAAGGTCCCCCCTGAGTCGATTTATCTTGGTAGTAACATGAACATAGTCCTGCTTGGACTGAGGGAGAAAACTGACACTTCTGTGGATTGTCACACACTTTCCTGTCACTGCCAAACAGAAAAGCTGTTTACGTCAGAACTGCCAAGTTGTGATCACTTATGGCTGGGAACACCTCATCACCTGTGGATTATCATCATCTCATGGTGAATTTAGACTTTCTCAAATGAATTATCTATTCATGACCTCTTAATTTTAATGATATAATTGAGTATTCCTCCTAATTTTCTCCTGTAAACTCTCTTGATGGCAAATATACTTTAGTGTACACATACAGTATACTTTATCTAGTTACAGAATGTGTTGCATAATCTATTGTATCATATTATCTTTTATTATTATTACTGGCAGCAACTGGAGAAAGACCTTGCATGTTATGTTTAACATTTGGCAAGTTTTTGACACAACTTTTTCTGTGTCACTGAACAGAGGAAGCTGATAGTGAATGCTAGTGCTGTGTGTCTGGTGACACTCCTATGTGTAACCTGTGGATGGATACAATAAGAATGATCTTGTGTAGGGCTTACAGTACTGTAGTTAGTTACCTAATTGTGATGATGGAGAATTATTTGATCCTTGCTTTTTGCATACTAGAAAGTTCATATGGTAACAGTGCATAAGTAGTTTGACTCAAGTCCATCCTGGCACTCTGCTTTCACAAAGTAGGAAAAATAGCAAACTAGGCACTTAGTTTTTTGTAGTAAATTTGATGATGATATGTTATAGGCACTGTACCTTATGTTTAATAGTGTATGTTAACGGTCACGGTACATTGTGTACACTGGCGTACGTTGACAACAATGTTTAATACTTGGTTTAGAATACACAGTTGATGTGGGTAGGCCTTTAACATTAGTGGCAAAAGTCGATTCACAGTATGTTGCATATTTTATTGAGGCCAAAGTTTATTGTGACATAAAAGTGTCTCACTTTGTGCGTAATACAGTATACGTAACATAAAATTTTTCCAGTTACATAACTATGAACTAGGTAGCCCGGCTAGAGAGTACTGCTTGTAGTGTCCACCTTAACTTGCAGGTTTAATCTCACCTAAAGTAGATATTTTAAGCGTAATGTTTGGTAAAGAAACCAGTGTGCACTTCTATTTTGATTCTTCAGGCTTTGCATGATAAAAGAGTAGAGAAAATTAAAATAGTCAGCTTACATTTATGAAAATTACTTATTAGTATTTTTTTGCACACCTAAGTTTGGCTGTGAAGGAATTTGATATTAAAATTCTGTGAAGGGATTTCGTATATGAAATTATGTTTAGTGTAAGCAGAACATGGAAAGAGGCTTTTTGCTGCCTTGTCATTGGATAGTTTATGAAAAGTGTGATACTTTCCAATTTTGCAGTGGAACAATGTTAACTCTTAATTTTTTTGTAAATACACTAATTGGTTTGTGAGATGAATAAAGAAAAAAGTAGAGCTTGGAGAAAATTGAGATATAGGTAAGGTATTGATACTTCTCCATTGTTTTGAACTTTATTGACAAGACACTTCATTATCAAATGTAGCATATTTTGGTATATATACTTATTCCATAATTTATCTATATTTTAACTATGCAATGAGCATAAACATAAGGCCAATGACTTTCTGGATTCAGAATACAGGTACATATATTGTTTGACAATCACTACCAGACCCACAAATGCCCCTTGGAAATGTTTAAATGTCATATTGAGAGGTAATGGGTTTTTTTCTGATATTGTACTTTACTATATTTACATTGTTTGGGACTATAATCTTATTTGCATTAAAAAATCACTTTGATTTGGGGTTTAGGGGTTTGACAATGGTTTTAGACAGAACCTGTTATAGACACTGAAAATCAGTGGCCTTCCATAAACATGAGAATTGTAAGACCTGAGTAATGAGTTTTGTGGTTGAGGGGATGAGTGATGGTTGAGGACCAGTCCCAGTTGTTAGTAATGTGAGGAAGTCAACTCCAAGTTACAAGAGATAATTTATTCTCATATTAAGGGGTCATATCAGAGGTTCACACTTGGCATGGTCATGTTCTAGGGATCTCTCGTGTGTGTATGTGTAAGAAAAACTTAAGTGTGTACCATGGATAAAAAAATCAGGTAACTCAGGGGAAATTTGCTTCTCCAAAACACCTAAAATTTTGTAAGTGTTTAAGTTGGCACTACAGTACGTACACTGATTTTTAGGCCCATAGAAACACTATGAAAGTCTTTCTTTCACGCCAACAACCACAGGCTAATAAAATAGTACCATGCTAATTTTGAACCTGATAAGATCCCTTAAACTTGTTTGCCCTCAAAAGAGTAGCCATATTTTAGCCACTGTCCGTCCTACCTGCCTTCTTGTTAATATCATCATCACTCTACTGACTTCTCCTCAGATAGATTTTTCAGAGTATTTCAACAGCCTTTTAATTAAATAGTTCTTATTCTCTTGTCTTTTAATTCACGTTGTTTGATTTTTATGAAGATAAAAAGAACTGAAGTACAATAACTCATATTTGGATTTGGCTGTTCACCCCTTGGAGGTTGATCACATTGACTCATTTTTTCGACTCATATTATGCTATTTCTCTTGTTTTTAGTGTTTTAACTAGAGTATATCTTGTACTTCAACATGTATAGTGTTCCTGTCTGTACTGGTTGTAATAATTTATCTCGTCACCGACACAGATGTGTTGGGGCGGCCCCTTTTTATAAAGTTGGTGGTTGATGGTATCCTGAGTAACCCAGCACTGCTCTGACCACTAGTTGTGATGGCATGACTACACTCAGGTACATCCATCAAATATTAGGGTTGTGATTTTTCTAAAGTATATGTTGAATTTCCTACGTTTATGTCAGGATCTGGGGTATCGATGAGGTCCGTGCAACACTGATTATTGTTTTCATGATTCATCCAGTAGTTATTATTACCAAAATAAATCAATACTTATGGTTAATTTTACCGAGTATATTATTTCAACACCTCTCTTTAATTCAACATCAATTGGTATCTAGAACAGTTAACCAAAATCAGTCATAGCAGCTTCAATTCATTCATCCGAAAGACAATGATTAACATGGGAATGATCAAATCAAAAGTATGACCACAAAAAGAAGCCATTGCACACATGACCATATCATTTGACCTTATTAATACTTTAAGTGTAACAGTGTAAACCTGGAGCTAGCAGAAGAGGACACATCAGATGTTTTACACTTTAGAAGATGTGAGTGTAACTTGCTTTTAAGATATTTGTGTGCCAATCTTGTTTAGTACATTAGTAAGTTTTTATTAGTTGGGTGTTTATGTAGTATTCTTCCTAGATATTGGAAAGGGTGAGTTGGCCATAAATAGTTCCCTGTAACATGTCAGAGATTATTGTTGTGTAGTGACAGAGAGGATCACCTTTTGTCATGTTGATCTGATTGCTGAAAGTGGCACACAACAGTTTAACTTAATCCATTACCAAAATAATAATGAGAATTTATTAATAAGGTAAAAACACAAGAAACCACTGCAGTACTTGAGTGTGTTGCCACTGGTGAGAATGTGAAGTATGGAGAAACATGAATACAGGAGCAGATTTATGACCAAACTACAACATGAAAGAAAATTAACAGTTCTTGTTCTTCGACACTTGTTAGAATGACATCGTCACACTGCTGTTTAGTATGAGACACATGGTAAATATCAATATTAAGAACCTTAACAATTTAAAGAATTGTAAGGACTACACAATCTAACAGACCCTTGTTATTCCTTACCAACAGAAGTCAAATGGCATTATGATTTTAATACTTTGTATGTTATTGTCTTTACAAATGATTTGATTTTTATAGATTTAACTCAGGGCTGCACATGCATTGGACTGAGAATGGCCAATGATGCAAAAGCTTATCCTTAAAATTTAGATATTGACTTCATTGACATAAGTAATTCCTCACATCATTGTAGGGCAAGTAGTAAAATTTCTCATAATTGTTGACCTCGGCTCTTTATGCCACGATGATGAATCATTATTTTCTTCACTTTGATTTAAGTGAGAATGTCAAACATTACTTGCCTAAGACTTCAGAAATTATTAACCTTGGACTTGAAAGATGTCTTGGACTCACAAGTTTATTGGCATTGGACTTAAAAAATTATTGGCTTGGAACTTCAGTGTATCAGATACAAGCTCTGGCGAGAGGTGACATTTTATTGGGAAATAGATACTGGTGAGATAACATACTGCCCCTGAGTTGCAAATCTCTAACTATAGGACATACTGTACAGATTTCTTTCACTGCAGGAAGATGAAGAGTTATATGTGATTAGTGATCACATATGACCACTCATTTTACTTTACCTTTGTAGGGCATGGAAATGGTATTGCATTCACTGCCTAAGAATGAAAGTGTTGTGAAAAAAAAAAGTATTTTGAAAGAGAATTCATTTGCACAAGATATCCTGATATTGTACGGTACTGTATAGATGAATGTGAACATTTGTCTTGCAGTTAAATACAGATTCTTGTTTTGAGGAGGCTGCCACGTATCATTTGAATATGTAAGTTGGCTGTAGCTAGAAGCCGAGATGTAGATTATATCCCAAACTAATGTCACTTTTGAAGTACTGTACGTTAGTAATTTCTAGAAACTCTCAGTAAGTTTTATAAGTTTTAATGCACGTGTCAGTTGTTGGATTTTTGCAACTAAATTAAGATGTATTAAAGTATTGTATACGTATCAGAATCTAATACAGTATACAATGAAGAGTTGGGCCTTTATATTTGTAATCAAATCTATGTTGATGGTGCACCTGGTGATTGAATACTGTACAAAATTGAAAGATTGACCCAGAATTCCCATTTCCTACAACTACTGGAATGAGTGACTGCTTTTGCAATCAGCTAAATTTATGGGGTTGAAGCCCAGAAACCCCTTCATGAAACAGCATCTAGGTCTAAAAAAAATGGCTGTAGTATTGCTTCCAGACAACCAAATCCAATAAGAGAGTCTGCCAGAAACAATTGATTCCATTTTTAAAAAATCTTTGGGAGGAAGAAGAATTTCAGTCATTCACTGTTATCTCGGTAGTAAAATAAGATTCCTGGATCAATCCTTCATTAACCAACTAATGTCCTTTATAAGTGACTCATTTTATATATACAGGCATCTCTCAAGTATGGAGGTTTGAGTTATGGAAATTTGCCTCAATGGAATCTGAAAAGTATGGAACAAGTTTTGAGATATGGAAGAAAAATTTATGCTCATAGGAAGTCTTCTGGAATTACAAAGAAAAGGGGAAAATGTATGTCTTAACTTTAAATTTTTTTCAAAATAAACAAAAAATACAAGATACTGTATATAATGATACTTAACCTACATACAAACTAAAAAGAAATTCAGTAAAGGTATAGGCCCTCAAATCCATGACCATTGGGACCATGACCAAATTTGCTTTTGAGAATAGAGTATTTTTGTTTCCTGGGTCATCCATGTTACCTCAGGAGACTAGAGTACTTGTACAGTACTGTACTCATATTTTGCTTCCACACACTTTTACACACTCCGTTGAATTTTTGCTTTACTACTTAAATAATAAATTAAAGAAAACTTTGTTATATGCATACACAGCTTTTGAAATTAGTATTGGTAAAAATTAAACCAATGAATCAGGTAACTAACTTATGCCAAATACTACTTGTCACATGGAACAACCAGTAGCATCAGGCATGTTACCTCAAAGCTTTGGTTTAATTTGACCAATACCAATTCAAAAGCTATGTGAAAGCATTAATAATATTTTTAGTACAAATAAATAAAGTTATTAAAGGTACTGTATAGAGCTGTTTATTGAGAATAATTATTTATGCTCATTACAGTACTTGTGGCAGATGTCATATGACCCACTAGAAGTTACTGATGTAAACAAACCCAATTAACTGTGTGTGTGTGTTAGTAAAGCTTGTACAGGTAGCCAAGGAAGAATACTTAACAACTCGGGGAAGAAAATGTGGTTTTTCAAGAATCTTCAGTTTTCTGAGATCGAGTTTGAGGTTCTGGAACTATTAAAAGTGTTATAGCCATGTTGCCTGAAAGGGATGGTACTGTACAAGAGGACTGCCACTCACCATCCTCACACTCCTGCAAGTACAATTTTTACTACAGTTCAATAATTTTTATCTAATAAATGTTTTGAGGTATACAGTATATTGTATGATGGTTAATATTTAGAAGTTGCCAAGCACAGAACTATTTATTGATTCTTATCGAGGGAGATAGAGGGAAATAATTAATTTGAGGAAATTGCTACCACCAGGAGGAGCTGTTTGATTTTGTTCATTGTTTCCACAGATGTTCTTATGATTATAATAACCATTTTAAAAGAGCTGGCAACTTTTTATTTTAATTATAAGTATTTTTTTAATTATTTTTTTTTGTGTGTGTTTCTCTATGATCATAAATCACCCGTAGTGGGCAGGGCATGATGGCTGAGGGAAATTGTGGGGTAAAACACGGTGAAAATGATGTCTATATGCTTTGTGTGTAAAGAAATTATATGCCATAAATAATGCTCCAAAAAATCAGCTCAAGTACTGTATGTATTCCTTAACACATGTTTCTTATGGTAAAATCTACATGGAATTTCTTACATCATAAGTGTTTTCAGGAACAGAACCCTGTGGTGAGGACTACAGGGAGGGAGGGAGATGGTTGAGGGAGGGAGTACTGTACCTATGGTTTATAAGGAATATTGTTTTTCAATTAAATGTGTACCGGTACAGTAAGTATATCTTAAAAAAAATCTTAGGTGTTATTTTAATCTGTTTAGGGGAATATTTTTGTCTTTAGGAACACATCTTCAATTAAATAATAGAAGTTTATGGGAAAATAAATTTAAAGTTAAAGAATTTCAAGTTGTGGACAATTTTTCTGTACCCCACCAGGGAAGAAAGTTAAATACAGTAAAATAAAAATAATAATGTCACATCTTCCCCGGGCCACAGTCTCGTGTTTGACATCTACACGTCAAAATATCTGCCTATCAAAGTCTTATCTGGTGATCATGCTCCTCTGTAGGATGGAATTGATATACATACCTCTTAAGAAGGCTATCAAAGAAGTACCTCTGAGACCATGTATTCTCGCTGTGAAGCCCAATTTGAGTCACTTTAATTATATACAGTATAGCAATTTTTATTAAAATGCTCTGTGATTTATATACTGTACATGTACAGTACATGATTTTTTAATCTGACTGCCCAAAGAAAGTGGGGCGAGCCATAATGAGTCTTCGAAGTTGAGAAGTTGGTATTGTATGCTGAAAGTTGGGCATTTCATTCTTGGGCAGGTATTTCTAGACTTGGTCTAAGACTAACCCAGGTCATAGAGCAGTGGTTCTTAAACGTTTTTCATCACGTCCCAAAACTAGGTTGTCAGGCAGGCTCGTGACCCACAGTATAAAGTAAACACACTAAATACTAAAATATTTATTTTTCTTTATTTTGTTAGTACAGTAGAACCCCAGTTATCCAAGTTTGGGTAACTGGCAGCCTCAAGCAACTAGCACCAAAATGAAATGAAATACTGTAATAATAATAAGGTAAAAATTCCTCTCATCTCCCTCAAGCGTTGACTAGCGCAAGTGGCTGCCGTTAACTGTGGCCGCTGAGCCCGACTGACTCATGGACTTGATCCCATGTGCCGAAGTGGAGTTGCTATTTGCGATACTGGATATTGTTAGATGTAAAAATGTGGTATCATAATTTACTAATATGTATACATTGACTCAAAAGTGTTAATCATAACCTGCTATGATATCTGAAAATCATTAAGTTACCATAAAGCACACCATTGTTGCCACACACACTTTCAAGATTTTTTTTTCATATACAGTATCTGAATTTGAAAAGTTTTCACAGTGGCTTGATAAAGTATTATCTAATGTACTGTATGTGGAAGTCAACAACTCTTTCTAATGCCTCCATATTCCAATTACTGTGCACAAAATAAGGATATTAGAATGATAGTAACTGTCTTTTTGCTTCCTAGACCTCAATAATGGGAACGTACTGTATATTTACCCTCCTAAATCTACATGCAAATACACTTTTTGTTATGAAAAAAGCATAAACAATTATGGTCAAGTTAATATCAGTAAATGATTTAAGGTTTTATTACTACAGTACAGTCCTCTATTTTAAGGGCTTCGGACACAGTAGGTACGGTTCACTAACCTTCATTCTTTTCAACAAACTCACAGGTAGATGACATGCAGAGTGATGATACCTTTAGTAATGGTGCTACTTATGGTAATTTTGTCTTAAGGTTAGGTAGTAATTATGGTTAACTTCTATTTTCTTTAAATTGGTGACATTTTAAGGTACTGTACAGTATATTAGGTAATACTATGCATTGTTGGATTTATTGGGGGATCAAGACTTCAACTAACCAGAAAGTCTCTTAATCCTGACTGTTTCAGTAACATCTGTCTCGAAAGATGTTTTAAAAATAAGATCTCGGAAGATTCCTCAACACAATAGAAAGTTTAGTAAAAATATTATATTATGTAGTCTAGCTATAATGTTATGAGAGGCCCAAGTATTGGCAAGCTCATACCCGGTAATTTTACCCGAAAATTCCAAATTGGGAAATTCATAAAAAAAAGTAAAAATAATAAATACAAATTTAAAATAGCTTAACCTCTCAAATGAAAGCTTGGAAAGTGTTCAAAACTGATTCAACAATGGTACAAAAATTATGTAGAGGATTAATTCATAAAAATTATTTTATTAAAAATTTATTAAAATTGCATTGAACACAATGGAAAACTTAAAATATAAGTATGGTACTTCACAAACAAATTTCTGCTAATCTGGATCACAACTAAAATACTTGTCACAACTCTGTACTGTAAATCACAATCACACGGAGACCGCATCATATTTAAGACTCAAAGATACTCATTTTGACCATAAATTATATCTTATCATGATAAATAAATGCCACATTTCACGATACAGTATTTAAGTTTATAATAAAAATCACATAAATCATTAATAATGTGTGTGCATGTAAAACCCATACATTTTTTGACCAAACATATACAATACATGCACTGTACAACCTGCACCTAAGAGTATTGAGGAAAACTGTACCTTAAATGGTAATTATTATTGTACTAAAAAAAAAAATAAAGGATAACTTCCTTACATATTTTATACATTTGGTCCACCACTCAACTGTACCTACTTGACTCAAGCACTATATTATGCAATTCTATTTACTGCACTGTAATTGACCAGGAAATAAATTAGACTAAATCAATCACTATATTACAATCTTGAGACACTAGCAAAGAGCACAAAATACATCAACTCCAAATGCTAAGTAAATACCACAGGCAGTATGGCATTCAGTCTTTTCAGTACTGTACCTCGTACACTCTGAACATGTACATAGTGACTTATACCTTTTTGTTTCAAATACTGTACAGTATCTTGGAGCAGCTATGAGCCATATAGTGATGCTGTATGTAACCAACAGTAACAATTCACCCTAAGAAATAGCATAGCTGCTCAGTTACCCTACAAACACCATGGTAAAAGAACATTTATCAGAATTTGTATCTGGCAGTTATAAGTGATACCCGTGCAAGTGTAACTGCAAAGGTGGCGCCACACAAGAACCTTGTTACGACCCTTGGCCTCTTAGGTTGTAACAAAATCACAAATTCAACTTCTCTTTGTATTATAGGTCCAAGGAATAGATCCCTTTATCACTCATTAACTATTGGGAATATTTAGATAAAGATATTCTTTATTGATTAATCATGGCTACTTTTGATGTTGAGTTTGTTGAGAATCCATCCGTGAAAATGTTGAAAGACCGTGTTCTACGAAAGGATGAGACTTGCTGATACATACGAAATTGAGTATCATCATAGTCAAAGGAAGTCCGAGATTCAAAATGCAGTTCTAATTGAACTTGTGAATGAAGGTGCTACCGAAGGGGGCACTGACTTTGCGTTCATTTGACCCCAGGGAAGCTGCAGAGATAAGAAAGCTAAAAATGGTACATGAGTTGACTTTGAAGGAAAGAGAAGAAAGGGAAAGAGAGCGTGAAAGGCAGCATGAATTAGTAGCCACAGTCACAGACAGTGTGTGTTATGCCCTCTGTCAGCATCAGCCTTCAGTGAGATTGTGGACCTACAGCAGTGGTGAAATTGTACCTAACATAACGCAGCAGGTGATTAATGCCATAAGTATTGCCAGAGATCTACGGACTTCATAAACCTCAGTGATGGATAATGTTACGAGTGAGAGATCAATGGTTGGTTGTGGATTCGCAACGTGAACGTCTTTTGTTTGTGACGTCATTTCCGCCCACCTCTGTTCGCTTTGTTTAACTCCCAAGCCGGTTGACGCCAGTATTGGGCTGGCAGACATAAGTTAGGTATCTCCTTTCTTATTGTACAGTATATTTCTAGTGGTATAATGTGTAAACCTTGCTCGACTTTTAGAACACCAAGTATTATATGTGAAATTGTTGTTAATCAGACTTTAGAATTCCACGGAAAATAACTTACTTATTTATGAGGTTTCGTGTGGTGGGTAACCACGTTGTTCATGGTAGTTGCTAAACTAAATAAGTGTTTAGCCTTTACTTTTATGTTCAGTATTTTGTCACTCGGTTGAGTCACTTATTTGATCAGATTTAGTTTGTATTTGTCTATTTTTGTACATAACTGATATATTTGTTTGTTAATATATTATGTAATTAAATCTACTTCATGAATTTCAATATACCCCATAGTAATGAGGTGATGAATTTGGTGGGATCTATTCCTTGGACCTATAATACTGTAGTGGACATCTCCCCTACAACTGCGTAGCCACAGCCACCACCTGCTACCGCCTTCCCTAGCAACCAACCAGATGTTACCGTATCTTAGCAACGGAACCAGGAACCGGCGACTTCTCGGGTTTTCCCAACATGACTCATAGTGGCTGCTGGGTATATAAGCTCTGTCTCTCCATTGAGATTTATTCTGACCATTCTTGAACAAGCAACACCTCCTCCGCTGCCTGGCTGCCCAAGCCTCTCCTCCGCCTGCCTGGCGGTCCTCGCTCCCGCCAGCGAGCATGGCGACCCACCAGCTGTCCTTCTCCGAGATTCCTCACCAACCAGCTCTCATTCTGCCCATCTTCCTGAACAAGCAACACCTCCTCCAGCAAGCTCCACGCTGTCAGCATTCATTCAACCAGGAGGCCAGCAACAGGCAACATCTTCTCTAACGAAGCTCCTGCACATCTACCTCCTTCAACACGCTACTCACCGAACGTCTCTACTGAGCAGCTCCTCACCACACGGCACCTCCAGCACCAGACTGTCTATCATATAACTTATATTATATAAGAAAACCACATTAGAGTTTCCTTCCATCCTGAGTGCTAGACAACATTAATATCTCGATACCCCTACAATACAAAGAGAAGTTGAATTTGTGAATTGTTACAACCTAGGAGGCCAAGGGTTGTAACAACCTAAACTAGTACTTTTTCAAACCAGCAAGCTAATTTGGCACTACAATTCTGGCTCGCTACGCTCAAAATGGTGGTGCACGACAAGTCAAATTATAGCATCACATAAACATTCAATATGGATTTCATTGACCCTATTTTGGGCTAGAAGGATGAATACGAGTGTGTAGCTACAAGCAAAATGTAAACATTACTGTCAAATCAAGACTAGTAATGTACACAATAATATGCATTCATAACTCATTACAGTACTGTATATGCATTTTATATATTGTGGTACTATTAGATTTTTTCATAAGAATATACAGTGGAGTTCCGATAATTCATAAAATACAAATTCACGTTCTTAAATTCATGGGTACCTCTATTACTACCTATTTTAAATTTCAGTCAAATATTCATAATTCGCAGCTGAACGCCCTCTGCCGCAGTGTTTGTTTACACAAGAAACCATAAAATTGGTGGAAATATAATTTAATTGCTCTAATTTGCCTTGGAAATAAAATATAATATGAATATCACTTCAATACTCCAGTGTGACTTAGATATAAACAAAATATAATGTAAACTAAGAAAAATTAAAAGTACTGTATTGTAGTAAGTGAATTGTTTGTGGGAGGAAGGGTGGTGGACTGAGCGTCTCTCTCCCCCGCACACCTCCAACCTCATTAATACATTATACAATTTCACCATTCAGTAATTCCTATATCATTTAGTACCGAGTTAATAAAACATTATTGTAAAGTAATAAATTTTCACAAAACAAAAACCCCAAACTCAACTACAGATGAATTTTTTGTGGAATTAAATTCCTGGTTCTTTGTTGACATAGTGTGGTCACAGCCAGATTGCCTGTTTCCATGTTGGTGTAACGAACACTATCTAAATGCTACTGTATTTTTTTTATGTTTATTGTTAATTAAAGCAGTTTTGGAACAGTTTATGGTTACCGTATTTCTTGGCCTCTGAAACCAAACTAATTACTGTATTTCCATTTAAATCACTTAACTCGTGAGTTGATGATTCACAATGTCTTTTGATACCTAACCTGCGAATTATCGAGACTCAACTGTATACAGTACATAAAAATAATTCTGTTTAATATATTAGTAGCTCTCCTTTAAACTCGAGTGACTGATTTTAGGCAAGTGAAGACAGACATGTCGGAGTCGAAAGAAAACAGGAACACTAGCTGGAATTTCTTTATCTATGTATTGCCAGATATAGTTGCTGGTTAGAAAAATTACCAATTTAGGTGCGCGTGTAACACTGCCCCAATTGTGCGGCAACATGCAAATAAATAAACATACTATAATTATAATGTAAAGCAGTGATATAAAGAGATATGATAAGTACATGTACAGCTCGAGTATATAAACAGCCCGTCAGCAAGATGTTGTGGTGTTAACTATCCTAATGCTCGGGAAACAAACTAGCTGCTGACCATGATTTACTTTATGTTATATGACTTCTAACATAATGCTCAATTACTGTAGATATAGAAGGTCATTTTTTCTACAAATTTTTCAAAAATCCTTAGCCTGGGAGATGCAAAAATAGACCAAGCTTAGGTCTTGTTTCTACTGTCTTTGTATTTAGGGCACATAAAAGAAAAAACACAGTCTCTACCTACATAATAATTACTTATAATCTCAACCATGGCAGTGGGAAATTATTCATTTTATATATGCTGTACACTGTATTGTATATACTGTATTGTTATACATTAAATCTTCCATCCACCAAATAGTTAGTAGATTAAGTGAAAACAAAAGAAATTAATTTTTAAATCCTATTTTAAACTGTGAGCATAATTCTTAACATACCGGGTAACCTCATTTAAAGCAATGCTTTACACAACTGATTACAAAAAGACAGAATTATATCTAAATTTAAACTTTGTCGGCTTCTTGTACTATTTCAAGTCTTGAAAGCTGTGCATATTAAAATCCCATTTGTCATTCATTGACAATCCTCACAGTTCATACAATTTAATGAACATTCATATGATACTGTACTGGAAACTTATTTACCTTAATTATGCTTCAATCTTGTGGGCATTGATCATCATTAACACTGGTAACTAAGTCTCTTTTATTGAGGTGCACTTAACTTTCTGATAACAACACACTATTGGGTCTTTGTTTTAGAAATCTGGATTTAGATTCTGGACAAACTTTTGAGATAAATAGAACAGTTATAATATGTTTGAACAACTAATGTATGTATAAAAAGTTTGATTACAAATTTCTTAACACAAGATAATACTCCTTGAAGAATGTAGACATCATTAACTCCACAAACTCTTAAGCTGCTCAAGAAAATAATATTAAGATGCACATTATTTAGGTTCATGACAGATGATAATTACAAGAAAGAAAATCAATTACAGGTGAAAATATATATATACTGTACACATGTGTATGTATTGTCTCAAATGTAAAAAACCTTTTGATATTTAATGATGACAACATATGGTGTACATACATGAGAACACACACACAACCTTTAAACTACCTTTAATTAATGGACAAGTAGCAGGCAGCTGCATGGTGTAGTATTAGTGAATATAATTACCCCTTAATCAAAAACCTAAACTCCCAATCCTCAAAAATAGTTATTTTATAAGTACAACTATTTAGGCAGTGACTGCTTGAACAAGAATGTGTCCGGAAGAGAAATAATTTGTACATAATCTAAAAGAACCATCAAATGACTGAGTTCTTTGATCTTTACTACAGTAGTTGGTCTGCCAATTAACTACTCCACTTGGAAATAAATACAGTATGAATTTTTGGTCATTGTCCATCATGATCAATTTTTTAAGAATAATATGAAGGATGTGTTTAATTGAGATAGGTACTGTGTGGTCAGCAGCCTGGGTAGGGCGAACAGTGCTCCCCAGCCTCTGAGCGGCTCCCTGACGCCGCTCATCATACCCAACAAGGCAGGCGCAGTATGCTTAATGCGGGGATTTCATGGAAGTTATTTTTAGTTGTACTTTTTATATCTTTAAGGTGTCTGGGATTACCATACGTGTTAGTACACCTTATTACTGGTAGAACTAGTTTCATCTCCCGTAAAAAAGGTTTATCGTTGGGATCATGCACAGATGCCTGTTTCTTGCAGACATGTGAATATGAGACAAGGATGTCAATGTATTCTTGTCAAACGACAGCACCAAGAAGCTGAATACAGCAAAATATGAAGTTGCAGTCCCTCTACAGCTCGGCATGAGAAACAATAGAAATGTCGTGATCCCAACCAGTGTATTCTTTAGTTGTGTGGAATTAAACTTCCCCAGGGTGGATTATGATAAAAGGTTGTAAATGTAAACGAAGCTGTAGGATATGAACCATCTAGCAAGCCTCTCATGTTATCGATCTTCTCACAAGGTACAAATATATTTAGATCAAGGTCATGATGGTTAGAGATTTGTACGATGGAAGTTCCTTGTGAGTGAAAGTGTACAGTAAAAATGCCCATAACTAGATGACTGGCTGAAGCTCTTCAGTAATTTAAGTGGTCTCCATATCAGACTACCTTCACTATAGTTATGTTCACTAAGTATGTCAGGTAACTAATTTTTATCCAGCATAGACAATACTTTTTGGTACTTGTACATGTGTAATCGGTTAAGATACAATCTTACATCAACAGTTATGAGGAACATAATGTGCTCAGGATTGACAATTTCAGAATAGAGCTAGGTTGACACTCGGCCCAGACACACGTGAGGAGGGTGTTATCTAGTGTGGCATCACTAAAACATTACCGTACAGGTTTCCCAGACTCCAGTTTCCTCCTGTACCAACACTGGATAGATCAATTGCCTGAACGGCTAGTAAGCTGATAAGTGGCGAAAATGATATAAAAATAAACAAACTAGGTCAGCTGATTAATCAACATCTGTTAAACAAGTACAGTACAGTAACTCCTAAACATAAGATATTGTAACTCATGGAATTAAATGATAAGATTCAACTCTGTCAGAACTTCTTGTAATAATTTTCTATGGTGTCAGTTCCTAAGAAAGTAAGATTAATATTTTTACACTTTACATACAATTAATAATTTTTTTTTAATAAAATACTTGTGTGCCTGAACTTCCTTGGAAACTTTACTTATAGCAATGGAATTTGATTTATGTATATGCAATATGTATATACAGTTTAAATATATTTCACAATATATATTAAGACTTTAATCATCTTTTATTTCATTTACTGCTGGAAGCATGAAATCCCTTAGTTCCTGATATGCTTCCTCAACATTGTCATTAATTATCACTTTGTCAAAGTTACCCTTTACAGCTCCATACTCTAACTCTTTCTTGGCAGTAGTAAGGCGCTTGTTCAAGCTCTCCTCTGTCTCTGTGCCACGAGCTTGGAGTCTCTTCACTAGATCCTGCAAGAGGAAAATTAGGAATAAAGATAAACAGGAAATATATTCATAGTTCTAGAATTTTGCCTTGGGTTATAACCCCCCCCCCCCCAATGAAAGGGTTTATCCTCAAATCTCATGTACTGTACAATCAACACACTGTTGGTTTAACAACTTGTGTTCCCAGGACCCTGTGTGATGAACTAAATTCCAGACATATCAAGAATAGTTTTATCTTTGGTGTCATATATGGCAACACATTGCCTCTGGCAGATATTCCATATACAGTACCCATACAGTAAAACCCCCATAATTCAAAATAATACGGCCTCTAGCCCTTATCAATTACTGTATAAGATTTTACGAAATATGAGGGACACCTTCTCCCAAAGGGAAAAAACAACAAAACAATGGTACTTTTCCATTATCTGCCCCAATCAAAATGTAAACATTATTTTGGATGTTTAATCTATTGTATGTGCCTCTTGGCAGCTTTCTTCTTCGAGGTTCCCTTTGAGGTGATTGGTCCATGCTTATTAGACACGATGGCTCAAATACTGGGCAACAATAGAAAAATAAGTGGAAAGCTTGCACGGTACACCAAAGATGTGCACGTCATGACTGACCAAAATCAACAGATTTTTTTTCCTTACCAACATGCAAATGCCTGTTTACACTGAAGTGGGTGGTCGCATCCCATGGCGACATGTGAGTCATGCATATTCATAAATGTCTCTCACAATTAAAAATTTTACCAATTACTGTACTTATTACAAAAGTTGTAATACTGTACTGGTGCTCCTCTACTTAAGAACGTTCAACTTACAAACTTTCAGAGATACAAACATCATCACTGAGGGAAGTTACCTGCCAGAACAGGTATTTAATGTGGATGAGACTGGATTATTTTGAAGAAAATTCCTGATAGAACAAACATTACCTAAGAGGAGAAGAGTGAGCCAAGTTTTAAGGCTGTATTAAAGGGTATAGCTGTACTAAATATTCATTATCTTTTAATTTTTTACAATTTGTTTGCTATCGACAAGGAAAGTAACTCGTTCGTAAGTAGAGGAGCACCTGTATATTGTAATACAGGTACTCCCCGACTTACGATCAACTCGACTTACGCCCACCCGCACTTACGACCTGCCTCGTACCAAAATTTGGTCAAATTATGTATTTTTGAGTCCCAAAGTCAGTACACAGACAAAATTTTCATCTGTAATTCACTTTAAAATGGCTGGCAAGCTTAAAAGTGAGTGTTTTGTGGTGCTGAGAAGAAAAAGAGACCCAAATTTTCGATTTTCTGTGTTATTTAAGCATGTCCGACTTACGACCTGGATGTCGGTTCCTAACCCCGTTGTAAGTCAGGGAGTACATGTCTTGTATAGTATTTTGAAGTCTCATGTTTTGATATTTTTCCAAATATTACAAAATTGTAATATAAATTTCATAACAGCAAACCATCACGAATTATGAGTAATTTCGAAATTGAGGGGTACAAATTATGGGTTTTTTACTGTACAGAACAGAATCCTGTTTTGTTAAAAGTGCTGTAATGAGGGTGTAGTAAACTTGAAATTCAGACCAGCCACAATGAAAGGGTTAAGGGAGGAAGAGGGGAGGGGGGTAACAGGTGTAACATTCTAAGTTCAAAAGTCCACAAAGCTCAAGAAGCTGCGCGGTTTCAGATTTTACAAGCAAGCCATGATCTGCAAACAAGTTTCTTGAGTTTGTATGGTAGCATTTATGTGTATTTATATAAAATATTCTATTTCATTTATTCTTTCTTACAAAATTTTTTGGCTTGCATTGGTGTAATTAGAAAATACAGTACAGTAGTTGCATGTGTGGTTATGTGTAAGTCTGGAGTGTTAGTGAGTCAAGATTACCACTGAATAATGTGTAATGGTGATGTAGCAGTGACACACACATACCTATAACTTCACACCTCATATCACTGACACAATTATTTATATTTTATGTATCCTTATATTTATTAATCTCTTATATCAGGTATTTAGTTCAAACAAATACCATTAAAAGCTATTTTTTTATGCAAAACCACAATCTGGACTCCATACAAAAGTACATTACATTTAGAAATCCACATGCTGCTTAGTTCCAAGGTGTTCAGATGTTAGAGCTTTGACTGTACAGTACTTTCTGACATCAGTTGCCAAATGGGCACAAGTGAAGTTTTCACACACTTTACCGATACTGTATGCATTTATGCCTTGTGCCATGTTACCCCATTGGTTACAAACTGGACAACCTGACCAATCCCACTTAGCTGTATTAGCTTACTTCAACAACCTACAAGAGGTTGGAGCATTCAGAGTTGCCTGATCCATGGTTGGTTATGATTTAGTATCTCAAGCTCACTACCTTGATTAAAATTTATGCAATGGCTTGGGCAACTTATGGAATTAAAGCCCTCTAATACAGAAGAAAAGACAGAGGTAATAAGCACCAGAACAGAGGGTGAGTGTAAAAGGAGGGAAGCCAGTTCTCCTGTCTGACCAGGAACTGAACTCATGATGATCCTCCTTTCAATGAACACCCATGAAATTACAGTAAAATCTTAAATTCTATATAACAGAAAATGGAAAGTAAAGCAAACCTCAATTGATGGTGGTCTGATGAAGACGAACTGAGCTTGTAGATCAGTCTTTTTGACCTGCATGACTCCCTGAGTGTCAATGTCTAAAATACAAATTCGCCCATTTCCAAGAACATTATGGACTGCCTTTTTACTAGTCCCATACAAATTACCTGTAAAGAGAAGGTTTTTTTCAAGACTTAGGATTAAGCATTGAGTTTTCCATTAAAAATATACTATTTATTACCAAGCTCTTTGTCACTAGATATATGGCTATTGATGGATATACTTATCAAATCTGAGTCAATATCAAGTTAACTGATGACATATTGGTAATGTTTTATGGGTACAGTACAGTGGATTAAAGCTGCTACAAAGATGTGAAATACAGTACAGTAATACCCCACTTTACGTGGTGCATCTACTCATATACGCGGGAAGCAGCGCGGGCAGGGTGTGCACAAGGTCGCCCAGTCATCAAAACATTACCGAGTTCTTCACCCGCCACCCACCACAGCCGGCCCAAGATAGTGATAGTGAGGATATGGACTTTTATGGACTTTGAGGGGTTTGACAAAGAGGCCCTGCAAGCCTCTGTGGTGGATAGTGATACAATTGATACAGGTGAGGGCCAATAAGCTGCCCTCTGCCTCGGAACCAACCCTCCATCCCCGTGTGCCCAGCCATCTTTTCTACTAATGTAAGTGTTAAAAAACCTAATATTATTGATATTTCTTTTAATTGTTAATTGTGTGTGCATACCATCATAAAATTAAGATGTTATTTTTACTACAACGTAGGTATTGTGTCTGAAAAAGTGGAGTTTGTGGGTTGGCCCAGTCTCTATTTCAATTAATCCCATATGTTCTGTTGTTCGGTTTACGCGTTTCCCGCTTTACGCGGGCCTCTGTGGGTTCAATTGACCACGTAAAGCGGGGTTACACTGTATACAGTATCTCTGATTATTGCCTGAATCAGTCATTTGCCATTATTGGTAATGTATTCCCAACATTTGAATAAAAATTGAAAAAAGAATGTACCTTACTGTAAGCTGTTGCAATACAATAAACCTCATTTCTCGACCACAAACTCAAACTGGGGAACCACAATTTTGGTCTGTGATAAAGGGTTAACCAACAGATAATCCCCTATAATTTATAATACTGTACCCTATAAATTACCTGAATACTCCGCATGTTCGATGAATTCCCCTTTGTCAATAGCCTCCTGCATCTCCTGTCTGGTCACAAAATAGTAGTGCTTGCCGTGTTCCTCACCCTCCCTTGGAGAGCGTGTGGTGTGTGACACGGAGAACCCAAAATGAGGACCAAACTCCTCTAGCAGCTTCTTCTGTAATGTTGACTTTCCAACCCCTGCAAGCAAATTTTGATAAGTGAATATAAATTTTTTAGAAAGTAAAATAAAACCATATCCAGGAAACACACAACCTAAGATTCAGATAATGAGTATAGTACCATAAGTCTATACATTACCTGAGGGCCCACACAGCACAAGGGGTCGGGGCGTCATCCTGTGTCCGATGTGAGCCAAGCGAATACCAAGCACACCTGCAATTAATGAAATTTCAAAACTGTTGCCACACTTTTCACACTTAAAAAGGTTAAACAATACAAGAATTCTCTCTTTATATATATATATATATATATATATATATATATATATATATATATATATATATATATATATATATATATATATATATATATATATATATATATATATATATATATATATATATAAACAATTGCTGCAGGACACGCACATTTACACACCTTACTAACAAGAAAATTGATGACACCAAATTTCAGAATTTTGAAGCAAGTTTAGTTCACCATGATTTAGCTCAGTGTTTACATATAGGAACATCAAGTCTCATTAAAATTACATACACACACAATCAAGAAGTACATCCAAACCTAAATTCACTTACAAATTATTACAATCTACCAACCACAGAAACTACAAAACACACACACACATAGGCCAACACTTACTCCTCCAACACACTCAAGCCTTGTGCTAGAAAGCCCTAGAAGTGAGGTGTCTCGCCCCTCTCTCAGCAAGAGCAGTGCCGGCACTCACCTGCTTTACCTGGCTTTTGCTACCAGAATGACCCGCCTACCTGGCCGCACCATCATCCTCACTGCCTCCCCCCTCCCCTCCACACCCAACCACCGATCACTCAAACCTGGTCATTACCTGCCATGGGAGTGTAACATCTGCAATCGACATTACTTCACCCAAAACAACTCTATACCACTTAACTCACAACCCGCACCATCTACTTCACCACCCACACCATCTACTTCACCACCCACACTATCTACTTCACCACCCACACCATCTACATCACCACCCACACCATCTACATCACCACCACCCACCCATCACCATCACCACCATCCACACCATCATCAACCACCCACACCATCTACATCACCACCACCATCACCACCACCACACCATCTACATCACCACCATCTACGTCACCCACACACATCTACATCACCACCCACCATCTACCACCTACCACCATCTGCGCATCTACATCACCACCCACACACCATTCACATCACCACCCACACACCCACATCTACATCACCACCACACCATCTACATCACCACACACCCATCTGTACCACCACACCATCTACATCACCACCCACAACCATCCACATCACCCCACCACACCATCTTCATCACCCTGCATCCACACCATCCACACATCATCACCACACCATCTTCATCACCACCCACATCATCCTGCACATCCCACCACCCACACCATCTACATCACCACCACACATCTGCATCACCACCATCATCTATTTCACCACCCACATCATCCATCACCACCACCATCTACATCACCACCCACACCATCTACATCACCATCCACACCATCTTCATCACCACCACACCATCTACTTCTTCCACCATCCACTGCTCATCATCCACCACCATCACTTCACCATCCACACCATCTACACCACCACCACCACCATCCACACCATCTACATCACCACCCACCATCTCTACACCACCCACACTACATCTCCCACCACACATCTGTACCACCCACACCATCTACTTCACCATCCACACCATCTCTTCCCCACATCACCACCACATCTGCATCTATCCCATCACCCACCACCATCCTGCACCACCCATCTACTTCACCATCCACACCACCATCTCTTCACCACCCCACCATCCACACCATCCACCATCTACACACCATCTGTACATCCCACACCATCTCATCACCATCACCATCTTGTCACCACCCACACCATCTGCTTCACCACAACCATCCACACCATCCGCATCTACATCACCACCCACACCATCCACCACACCCACACCATCCACATCACCATCCATCTCACCATCTACCACACCATCTTACCGTCTATTACCACCATCTGTTGCATCACCACCCTACATCACCAACCCACCCGTACCACACCATCTTCAGTACATCACCATCCACATCATCTACATCACCATCCACACCATCTACTTCACCACCCACACCATCTTCATCACCATCCACATCATCTACATCACCATCCACACCATCTACTTCACCACCCACACCATCTTCATCACCATCCACATCATCTACATCACCACCCACACCATTTACTTCACCACTCACACCATCTGCATCACCATCCACACCATTTACTTCACCATCCACACCATCTACATCACCACCCACACCATCTACTTCACCACCCCACACCACCTTCATCACCACCCCACACCACCTTCATCACCACCATCATTATCCACACCCTCTACCTCACCATCAATAACACCATGGCCATCCGCCTCACCGTCCCGACGTTCCTGGTCTTATAAACATGTAATTATATAATGAAATACAATATCCATTAGTGGCCATAACGAACAGGTGCATCATGGGAGGGACGAGTGGCTCTTAACTCTTGTGACCTGGGAAATCAATAAGCATCATTGACGTCCACTACCTTCCTGAGACCCTAACATGATCCCTCCCCATCCAGGACCCACATCCCACACCATACAGTAATACACCCCCTGTGCCCATAAACATCACATCCTACTACACTACTGTGCCCATACATATCCCCCTTCCCATGGGCCTACACATCCTCTTGGTTGGGTGTGGGCCAGTAAGCCCAGCCCATACGTCACTGGAGACTTTGATGACTGTCCACAGGTGGTGGTGACGTGGAGAGGGGTGCACCAGGGACCCCCAGCCATTCTACTAACGTTCATTCAATTATAGGAGTTCGATATAATATAATAGAGTTGCCCTTAGCCTCTGTGTAGGTCGCTACCTGCCTTTACCTCACTCTGTGTCCATCATCTTCCTCCTCCTGCCCATCTGTCTGAATAATTCCATGGATTTATAGATTAATACTCTCAAGTAACTCCCTCTCCTATGCCCTGATCAATAGCTGAGAAAAAGAAACAAACTTATTCAGGTTGACAATCCTTTATCCGAAATCCTTGGGGCCAGAGGCATTTCAGTTTTCAGAATGGTTAGATTTTTTTATGTGTATTAGCCCACCTGGGCATAGATCATTGACCCACATTGGGGCCTGGGGGTCTAAAATATAATAATAATAATAATAATAATAATAATAATAATAATAATAATAATAATAATAATAATTATTCATAGGTCTAGGTCGTGTTTCTCACTTTTGATCTTTTTTTCATTCTTGTATTTCTTTACTGTATTATTATTTTATTATTACAGTATTATTGTTATTATTATTATTAATTTTATTATTATTATTATTATTATTATTAATTTTATTATTATATTTTATTATTATTATTATTATTATTATTATTATTATTATTATTATTATCATTATTATTTTATTTTGGTGTATAATTATTAAAAAATTTTATTTACTATGAATAATTATTATTATTATAATTATTATTACTATTACATTTTCGCCTCCCAGGCCCCGATGTGGGTCAGTATTCTGTGCCTGGCTGGGCTAATAATCCCTGTAAAAAAAAAAGGCCGCACAAAAAACTTTAGGTTTTTAGAGCTTTTCGGTTTTTGGATAAAGGGTTGTCAACCTGTACTATATAAATTAACACAGATATACCCACATGAAAGAAAAAGAATGAAAAGTAATTAACTACATAAATATTCCAGGTGGTCATGTACCTTTTACAGTTTGGAGTCCCCCAGGGATCAGTTTTGGGACCACTTCTGTTTACAGTCTATACCAGTAGTCTTGCATCTCTGCTAGATGCTCATGGTGTTGCCCACCATTTCTATGCCAATGATACACAGCTTTATGTGAAGATAATAATTGTTGAGAGATAATGAAATCCTTCATGTCTGATACAGTATTAAGATTTGGATGGATAGGAGAAAACTTGAACTGAATGATGGCAAAACCAAGATTATTGTCATCCAAGGAAATAAGAGGGATGACACAGATGATTTGGGCTCTTTTAAACTTTGGAGAAGTGTAACTCAGTCCTGTTGATTCTGTTTGCAATCTTGGAGTGTATTTTGACTCAAAACTGAATTTCAAAGAGCATAAACTATAAATTCAGTACCCTGTAGTTAAGAATTGCAACTTTCATCTTCAAAATCTATAAGCTGTTATACAGTTTTTGGATAGAGTGTCTTGTGACACTATTCCATTCACTTATTTTGTCTTGGGTTGACTATTGCAACTCTTATGGGTCTTCCTACCTAAATATCCACTGAAGAAAGTTCTGACAGTGTTGAACAGGGTTGCCAGACTTATATTTACTCTCTCACTAAGGACTCCCACTAATCCATTCTTGACTGAATTCAAGATACAGTAGAGTTCAATCTGTGCCTAATGACTTTTTAGACACTAATGTTTGGTGAGCCTAAGTATTTGGTCAACCCACTAATTCCTCTTACTACACATTCTGAGATGATTTTGTGCAATACAGTAATGATGATCCTTCATGCCTCAAGGCACCTAGAGCAGTACAGGAATGTTGTTTTGCTGCCTGCTCGATCCTTTTCCTATACGGCATCCAGATTGTACAATCAGTTGCCTGCATCCATGAAGCAGCTGACTTCTGTTGAGGCCTTTAATAAACAATTTAAGACCTTTCTCTTTTGGCAATAGAGAATTACTGTATGGAGTTTAGGAAGTATTAAAACTTAAGGGTATATGAATGATAGAAATTGAACTGTCACTTTGTTGTCTTTTATTGTAATACAGTATTTCTTTCTATTCTCAAGTCTTTGACTTTGTAGTGTTTTGAGCATTGGTGAATTCTTTACAAGAACTGGCACAAAGATGAGCTATCATTATTACTGATGGCAGGCAAGTTCAAACACCAACTCTGCTACACAAAACTTCATGCCAATATTCCCTGTACAGTATGTTGTACATATTTTGATATAACGGTACTGTACTATACAAGAGCACAAATAGTTGTCAAAAAAATTTAATTATCATCAACATTTTACAGCCATTTTCCACATTAGTATAGGTTAGCCATGAAGGAGTCTGGACTATAATCCTATACCAAATGGAAGCATGAAAGAAAAAAAAATACAATACAGTACTGTACAATATAGCCTACCTGTTTTAAGTTTGAATCAAATCTACAGAATTATTCTAGGGCAACAGTCCTCAACCTTTTTATGTAAGTGAGCTGCATTGATTAGTCTGATGCGTGACACGGACTGCACTTCGAAATGGGATATTGGATAAAATAGTCACTAACGTAATCACCAGTTTAACCAAATTAGATATAAGAAATATTACTCTTCAATTTTATAATTTACCGAGCATATCAATACACTATGTAGTCTGAACTTCACTCAAAAACATCTACAAGTAACTAGCCTTTTACTGAAAGGCTCAAGGCCACACAAAAACAGTCTGGAGGTTGGTTGCATGCAGCCCTCAAACCATGGACTGGGGTTTCTTATATATATATATATATATATATATATATATATATATATATATATATATATAAGGGGGGGCCAACATGTGGTATACCCAAGAAAATAAAAAAAATACTGTAAATGTGCTACACAGACCAAAAAATTTACTAAATATAACTAATTTTCAATTCAAGCAGAGAACTGCTACTGCTACATCACATCACTGAACTACTCAGGCATTACTGGCTACACATCTCACAGCACTATGATAATAAAAATAAACCATCAAACTACAGTACAGCCACACAGCAATAAAACAAACAATTTACTATACTGTAGCTACTTACTAAGTTTTTTTTTTTTACAGAAAAATGGCATTAACTTCTCAGAACACTGGTAATTTTGTGTAAGTCAAAATAGTCACACTGCTAAATCGATAGCTTAAAAGGTCAAGCTAGGTCATTTGGCAAAATGAAGTCTATTACAAGTCACAACATTCCTTAGTAGGTACAGTGGCCCACAAGTACAGCTCCTCCCCGACTTACGACGGGGTTAGGGACCCAAATCCAGGTCGTAAGTCAAAAATGCTTAAATAATACCTGTATACATAGAAAATCTAAAATGGGTGTCTCTTTTTCTTCTCAGCACCACAAAACTCTCAATTTTAAGCTTGCCAGCCATTTTAAAGTGAATTACAAACAAAAATTTTGTCACTACGGTACACAGCACAATCACTGACGTTGGGACTCGAAAATACATAATTTGACAAAATTTTGGTACGACTGAGGCGGTTGTATGTCCGGGGGTCATAAGTTGAGTAGGTCGTAAGTTGGGGAGGAGCTAGTGATCCACCCCTTGGAGGCCTCTCCAAATACACTTGCTTGTCGCAACGTTGTAATCACTTTAAGAATGAATAGGCAACATGATTACTGATTCATTCGTAAGTGATTCTGACATTGCCACATGTTCAGAAAGGCCTCTGGGGGTGGATCACTAT
This sequence comes from Homarus americanus, assembly GCF_018991925.1. Lineage (NCBI taxonomy): Eukaryota > Metazoa > Arthropoda > Malacostraca > Decapoda > Nephropidae > Homarus > Homarus americanus. Next base: position 5,419,692 of record NW_024753828.1, on the reverse strand, counting down.
ACCTGTGGGCAACTGTACATAGAGTACGTGCTGCCAACAAGCTTTTAGGATTTGAAGTACAGTACAGTAACTGCAAAAACTGTACAGCAGTTTTCCTGTTATGAAGCTCTTTATCAGAAGCAAAAGCAAGTGGTGTGGATTGTTACTGAGGGGGCTGCAGTGCACGTTTATCTTTGTTTTGGTGAGGGAGAGGCTGAACAGTGAAGCATGAGGTACATTATAATACCTGCTTAATGATATTCAGTTTCTAATTTGCAATGTTAGATGTGATACCGTAATGTAATTTTTTTTAGTGTACTTTTGCAGAAATCGTTTAGTTAGTCACAAGAAATAAGAAATAATGTATAAAATAAATCTTACTGTAGAGATTTTAATATGCCAAGTAATGTCAAACTGTAGTAACTGTAATGTGCAATACTACCTGTACATTCTCACAGGCTAACTTTTTAAACCCAATTGTGCTAAGAGATCACATCCAGTTACAGCAAATTTTCTGTGCATCTTGATACAGTACTAACTTGGTGTAATCCTTTGAATTGTTGTTTAAGTGTGCCATTTAGATAATTTTACCTCCAGTTATAAATAAAGTCAATTTGAATATGTCTTAAATTCTGATACCTGACCTGCGCATCAACACATAGGAGCTGTAAAAACGTATATTAATTCATCAGTTTTCTTAACTCTCACTGTGATATTGTGTCTCTGATAAATAACTAAAGTTGGTCATGACTATAAGGTAAGCATAGAAGTCCATCAATCAGAGTTTGTGCCTTTTTAGGTTAGGCAGCCCCACCTCACCCAACCAACTTCTAATATAACGCTGAAACTGATTAATGGGTTTGCCATGCCTACCAAATTGTGACTTAAAATATCTGGTCTCACTTAGTTTTATAGTAAGAGTCCAGAAGAGAGCAATAGAAGGCGGGGTAATCCAGGGGTCCTTCACTGGCATGAGTTTAGGTTCTGTAGCACAAACATACACGTAACTGAAGTTTTATAGGACCGAGTGATTGGCACACTGTAAACTTTTACATGTTTCTCAGTGGAAAACCAAATTGCTTATCTAAAAAATACCAGATTAATTTAACTCCTGGTGACTTAAAAATAGGAAAACTGGAAACTTTTAATAGCATTTGTTGGGCTGGCAAGGGAAGACTCATCTGTCTACAAGGTGAACCAAAATATTAGTAATACAGTGCAGCCAAACACTCCAGGAATGCACTTACTGTTGGCTTTCCATAGGAGTGAAGCCATGACAGTGTTCAGCTTGCCTATTATAGTACAGTATACTGAAAAGAGATGGAACCTACAGTAGAGGTAGTGCTAAACATCTATACTGAAATGAACGATTGGTCCATGTTCCAGGCTTGGCATTCCATTCTCAGAAGATTATTGGATGCCAGTAAAGGAAGGATCCGTCAGATTTTGTGTCTAGGTGCACTCTTATACAAACTGATGAAAAAACAACCCTACTTAAGGTAAAGGTATTTGGTTTAAGTTTTTTTTTCTTAAAGTTAAAATAAATGGTAAATGACAAGCTGACAGGCAACTACAGTAACCCATAAAATTCTTAGTAGAAGAATTTGTAATTGGAATATGGTCATTATGGTCTATTAAATTATTCTTGAAACTACAGTACATAATTATTATGTTATGGGAAAAACTAAGATGAATACACCTGACATCATCACAGGAAAATAATAGTGTTCCATATGTCTTTCCTCCTGAACATTTCCTACTAAAATGAGATAAGCAAATGAAACAAATACAGAACATTATTTTTCACATATCATGACAGTTAATAATCAAAAGCACCATACAGTAATGCCCCCCCCCCCCTCCCTTCATACTGGAACCATCTTAACGTAAGGTGTAAGAAATTATGGGACACCCTGTAAATAAAAGTGCTTGTAAAATATATTTGTTCTCACAGGCTACAAGTATCCATACTGTGCTAACCTTGTACCATGTTACAAAAATATACAAAATAAATCAAATAAAGAACATAAGTCAATTACAGTATAAACAGCTTGAAAATTTAAGTATAGGCAATTTATTTAAGAATTCCTACACTTAAAAAACATACAGTAGAGTACTGATTTATGCTTGAAATGCCGTACTGTTCAAGTATCTCTCACTACACTGTACTGTACAACGTTGCTCCACGAATATTCTATTCTTACACCTTTTACTGTACTAGGCTGTTACGAAAGCTATTCTCGCTTATACTGTACAAATGATGGTTTCTTAAGGTAATGTATCAACTTTATAATTATATGGTATGATTAATTTTTTAATGTGTTAGATACTAAATTACAATATAGGTAGTTAAATACAGTACTAAATTGCAGGTCCTAATTACAGTACCTGGTACATATACTGTATTGTACATTATAGTTAGGTTTTTTGTGAACCAATTTATTCATTTTTAAGTATAAAATTGAGATTTTCTTGTAGTTAATTACTAAATTACAGTAGCTAGGTAGGTTTTTTGTTTGTGAACAGCTTTCATTTTTTAGGTATACAGTAATATGTATTGGAGTTTTCTTGTCATTTCCATAGAGTACAGTATGTTATTCACTATAAGAATATTCACTTAACGAATGGTTTTCAAGGAATACAACCTATTCATATAGAGAAGGATACCTGTACAGTTTTGGTATAGTCCAGGTTGAGTTGCAAACCTAAACTACCAATTGTATTAAATTTCACCACACAACATGGTAAATGCTTTTTTACCTCATGAAAATGACAAAAAGTGCACGAGCAATATGTTTTGTGTGATATAAATTTTACCATTTCTCAGTTCTGGCAATGGAAGCGGTGCAGTCAACGGACATTCAATGCCATGCTGTTTTCATCTCACAGTGACAGAAGACCACGATCAAAATGAAAACTTGAACTTTCTTCTCACTGTACTCTATACAATGTCAAACTGTTAGACAGAGTGACAGAACAATCAAAACACAACATGAGTGCTAAAGTGTGGTGAACTTTCAATTGACTACAAATTTTGGCACCAATTCACATACAGTATCAAAAGATTAAAAATAAGAACCATCTTAACCTAACCTGAAACATTAGTTTCTACAATCTATATAAAAAAGTCAATAAAAGAAACCACCATATAATTTATCATTTATAAATTAAACTAACCAGACCTAACCTACTGTAAGCTAATACTGTAGTTATCTTCTATTACAGTATAGTGTAGAGCCATGCAGCCCTCAGGGAAGTGGAGAGGGAGTCATGGCTGCATCGAAGGTTGAAGGACACGCTTGTAGAATTGCTTTCAAGAGGAAAAAAGTGCTCGTGCAATTTTCGACAACTTCATGAGGTAAGAAAGTACAGTATTATGTTCACTTGTGAAATATCCTACAGTAGGTAGTTAAGCTGTCTAATTAGTTTGGACTATAACTGAATTATTTTTGTAATCTTATTAACAAAAGTATGAACACATACTCAATTGTACGGATGAAAAGAATAGTGCATATCACTCTACAGAGCCCCCTCCCCCCATTTATTGCAAGTTTGGGGGATAAGAAAGACGTTGTATTCAATAGGAAATTACACAAAAGTAGGTGGTTTAACTGCTCAAGAGGGTATTATTCGGTTTAACACATGACCTGAACTTCAAGATGAAATTGTTTTTTCTAATATGAAATTTAATTCTGAATCGATTTTCTTCCATGGTTTTTCTTGTGCAACCATTTTGAAATCCACAAAAGTGGACAGGGCTTTGAATTAGTGGGAAATTGTGGGGTAAAAGAGGGTGTGGGAGCACTACTGTACATTAAAACCTAATCTAACTTAATTTAACACCATGTTCCTAGCCGGGGGGCTCTCACATCATGGTTGGTAAAGGTTGCATCACATTCGACAGATGCCCATTTCTTTGACAGACGCTCATTTTAAAATGTATCAAAATATTGCTTATATCTTCCCCTCTATTATCAGTTTGCAAAAGAGATACCATAGAACAAATTTGATTACGGGTATTATTATCGTTTCTGTCATCAAGCAAGGTTAGGTTTGGTTGAAATTATGTTTTTCCGATGGTTTTGATGTGTTTTGAACGATTCTGACCTTCATTTCAAATATGTGGATGACAGAAACGATAATTTTGGTATTATTGCATTTTCGCACCCCACATTCCTACCACTAATCTATTATCATATTCAAATAAGACGTCTAATTATAAGATAATTTTCATCTATTACATTACCGTTGCAAATGTATAATAACGGAGATAGCGTATCCAAAATTTTCTTTATTTTCTTCCATTAATCTAACGTCATTATCGCCTACCTCACCTCCCACACTGCGTGTCTCTTTCATAAATCATCACGCGCTTGCATTCCCGTACACGTCACGTGGCCAATTAAAATGATTTTGGTTTAATTTGCGGTATTTTTGGCCCAATCAAATTCGATTTTTATTTTGGGTCTCATATTTCCAAATTCATATTCATTTCCGACCATGGAAGTCTGTGATGGGTGTCACTTAAATTATATGGAGCTGATTGTGAGTTTTTGGAAAACAAAACGAAGAAACTCTAGCATTTTTTCGATCGCATGGTGTTCTCCCGACCTCAGTAAAGTGTCTTCATCACTTCTTGGAAGAAGCTGCCCGCCTATGCCCCCCGTTCAGCGAGAATGAGCATGAGCAACCTGTAAGAATCTCAGAATCCAACGACGAACAAAGACCAGGCCAATAAGGTAAGAAATAGGTGATTCCATCATATGGTAAGAGTCAGTTAGGTTAGGTTTGTTTTATGTTTTTCTAGTGTTTTTTTTGGTGTATTTTGTATTCGCTTTGCCATTATTTTTTTTCGGAAAATGTCCCATGGAAAAAATTTTATAAAAATAAAAACGGCCAATTTCCGACAGAAATGAAGGTCATATTCGGTCTAAACACACACAAATACACTAGAAAAATATTTATTTTTTACTTTCTAACAGAGTGGGGTGCGCTTATGCAAATTTACCATAATTTTACCCGATTCAGAATTAAATTCCATTTAAAAACCTATTTTCCTTCTGACGCCTGGGTTATGTGTTAAACCGAATATTAACCCTCAAGTGTCCTAAAGTAATACCCCACTTACAAGAAGGAATCCATGCCAAGGTTCTTACTGAAGCCTGACCTCCAACACTGGGGCACTACTCATGACCTGGTGCTCTTAGCAATACTACACTCTGCAACCAAGAGCACACCTACTACACACAATTCACCTCAGAAACTAGCTTCAACGATAACGGTTTTGGTCCATACGACTGTACCATCCAGGATACTGAGGCCACGTAAGCAATTTCAAAAGTTCTGCTGATCAGCCCCACACTTGACTGCCCCTTCTGTGTCTATCTGCTTATAACAGTGTGCTATACGTCAACCCTCTACGATAACACTAGAATTCCAAAGCCTTTGACTCACCCGTGGGTTAAAACTAGACCACAGGAGATGAATTAGTCACAATATCGTGCAAGTCAAATTATCAACGTCGCGCCACTGTTTGTCACTGAAGGCCGACGGAGGACTATAAACTTGTGGACCTTGACAAAACAATGAGGCAACTCATCGCCATCTTGCTACCCTTAACCAGATCACTCGCTCCACCACCCACCATATTTTTTTTTTCATTATCGTTCTCTTATTTACCCCAATGTGGCGTTAATTTGTGACTTTGTCTCATCATGACAATTTTATTCATTATTTGACATCACTCACACAATCAGACGCTAATAAACTTTGTGCCTAATGGTCGCCTAGTTAGGACCCCAACGGATATAACCGACAAAAGCTCACGAACCTCAAAGATAATAAACTTTTGTTAGTTCTCTTGGGCTATCCTTGGTCGAGTCGACTTACTTTTAACCATTATTTGTATATCACCACTGTCTATGTCCAATATTTGTATGCATGCAAGGACTATGTACTGGACCAATGTGCATATTTATCCAAGTTACTCCATGTATACTTTTATTTAAACTAATGGGTCGGGATAATACTCAAGGATATAAAGTCAACGAGTAAACCAATGGCTACCTCGTGATCAGATAGTCAAGAGTAGGTTTTTAGTAATAGGTGCCGCCATATTAATGCACAAGGAGGTTTGCCTCAGCGCGCAAATATAAGAGTTGGCTTCATTTCATGGCTCTGTATGCGAGCTCAACCGCTGTAAACATAGAAACAAAATAAAACCGTCTTGCGTACGATATCTTTCTGGACATGTATCTTTTTTTATCCTCTCCTTATTATCTAGGTTATGTGCTTGGGCTATTTGTTCATAGTCTCTGTTATGTATTGTTGGCAAGTACTGGATAATTATGCACTGGCCTCAGAATGCATCTGAACCTTAGACGAAATAGAGAAAACGTGTTCAGCTATTTTCCCAATACACAGAAAGTTTTACCTCACATTTTTTTTTATGTTCTTGGACTTGTGTATTATTAACCTTGTTACGCGCTGAAAGACCTTCATTGTTGAAGCGCAGTACAGTAATAACCTTATGACAACAAGTTTCTCAGTGGAAGAGAATGGTAGTCTCACAGGCCACTGGCTTCCTTCACCCGTCCTGGTTACCTATAACTGAGGGAGATTGGAAGGTAGGTCAATGAATAGAACCGAAAATCTAATTCAAGGAGTATTAACTCTCACATATACCAGACAAAGTTGTAACATATACTCCTTTTATCCTCTTCACCACTGATCGGCTCATTAGCCGCATGGGCGATCGGTCACGTCTCTGATTACTTTTCCTTTACTTTTATCCTCTTCACCAAAAGATCGGCTCGTTAGCCGCTTGGGCGATCGGTCACGTCTCTGTTACGCACTGTTGGCAAGTGCTGGGCATGCACCGGCTCCTGAATGTACCTGAACCCGCTCCAGTGATGGTCAAGTCTTGTCTTGAAAGGGCTCACACTCGGTGCCGTCACAACACTTTCTGGTAGATTGTTCCAAGAGTTCACAACTCTCGCTCCGAAAAAGTTTGCCCTCACAGTTTTCTGGACTTGCGGCTTTTTCAATCTGGAGTTGTGACCCCTTTGTGGGCGAGCGTCCGTCAGCTCCAAGTAAGGACACTCGACTGAGTAGCACCCCTTGAGATGCTTATACACCTGAATTAGGTCTCCCGTTGCCCGTCACAACACTCTTGGCAGGTTGTTCCAAGAGTTTACTATTAATTCTCACTTCAAAAAAGTTTGCCCTGACAAGTTTCTGAACTTGTGGCTTCTTCAACCTTGGGCTGGGACCCCAAGTGGGTCGAGCATCCGCCAGCTCCAGGTATACTGTAAATATTCGATTAAGTACAGTAATGCCCTCTGAGATGTTTCCAAGCTTCATGCATGGATGAATGGATAAAAGCACTCGTCTTGCCCGCGGTGCCCACAGTTTCTCTGTGGCTGTCGGTCACAATAGATTCGTGACTAGAATAACTTGTTATAGTACATCCTTCTTTCCTCACACAGCCAAAGTGTGGAATGCTCTGCCTTCTTCTGCGTTTCCATCCTCATACAATCTGTCTCACTTTAAAAGGTGGTTTTCTTGCATCTTTGTGGTGTAGATTAATATAATCTTTTTCTTTTCTATTTTTAATTTATTTTTACTCTTATTTTTTCACCCCCTAGGCCCCTTTGTAGGTCAATGACCTGTGCCCGGGTGGACTATTCCCCGTAAAAGAAAGAAAGAAAAAAAGCATATATGTATAGATTGATGAATACCAATTTATGCTCATGGATGTATATATAAATGAAGACGTGGAAGTAAGTATATAAGAATAGATGAATGCGATTACACACACATATATATATATATGTGTGTGTGTGTGTGGACGAGTGCATGCATGAGCATATGTACGAATGAATTAATACACGAATATATGTATGGCTAAAGGAATGCATAAACGTATGTATCATGTATAGGTGGATAAAAACATTGTTTCACGCAAAATACTTTTTTGAGCGTTATGCACTTACCCGAGGGCTGGTTTTATATCTATCAGTTAAAAAAATTACACTCTTTTAATGACATATGCATGAAAATAGATAGATAATATTGGTATTTATCCTGTCGATTTTATTTTGATGTAGCAAGAAAAAGGTTAAAGAACGTACGCCAGCAGCCTTCTCGATTCATGCTAGGAAGGTTCAGAAGGGAATATATAAAACGCAAACTTGTCAACAATGTCTATTTAAACATCACAGTGTGCAATATGTTCAGAAAAACTCATTACACGTCTATCACCAAGTCTAGCATGTTAAAATTATTGCCTCTCGCGTTAACTTATCACACGGACGGTTATTAATGGCCACTAACAAATACATATTGTAATTAGGAAATACCGATGTTAGACTATAACTAGGAAATGGCAATGATAAAATATAACTAGGAAATGGCAATGATAAAATATAACTAGGAAATGGCAATTGTGAAATATAACTAGGAAATGGCAATGATAAAATATAACTAGGAAATGGCAATGATAAAATATAACTAGGAAATGGCAATTGTGAAATATAACTAGGAAATGGCAATGATAAAATATGACTAGGAAATTCCAATGATAAATTAACATACTCTTACTGTCCCCTTGTCGGTAAATAGGTTCCAATAAACTAATATAATATGTCTATACTAACAAACTTTACTCATAAAATTAATAAAATTTCTGGCACCAGTAAAATAACACATTATTATGAACACTGTAAGAATATAGGTTAACTAGATCCTCGTTCATTTAAACATCAGTTGGGAAACGAATTAAGGTACAAAACTTTTTTCCAGAGATCATTGTGCCTTTTGTCTCCTACCTGGTGTTAAATATAAAATATATATATATACAGTATATAAAATTCAAGGACTAACAAATTCTATAAAAAGGCCATGAAATAACTGTCTTTTTTCAATAAGTGTTAAACTAATAAATGCCTTAAGGAGAGATACTCAACACATCTATTATGAATTGTACCAGAAGGGGTAATTAGCCCATTAATGCTTACGGCACAAGTCGAATGGTTTCGTGATACAAGAAGCAAATCTAGTACGACCGCTGTATACAAATAGTTACCGTAGATACACCTATAAGGACATTTAGATTTACTACATTGCGTATATATAAACTTATGGATGGGTGTTTTATTAACCTGAAATCTTGACCTGCAGTGATATAAAGGCAGTGGATTTGTATCATGTTTTGTGTTTAATTACAACAGTATGTCATCACTGTGCACCATATTATGACCGCACTGTGCACCCTCTTATAACTGCACTGTGCACTGATCGCACTGTGCACCCTATTATATCCTCAGTGTGCACTATTGTATCATCACTGTGCACCCTATTACATCATCACTGTGCACCCTATTATATCCTCGGTGTGCACCCTATTACATCACTGTGCGCCCTATTACACCACTTTGCATCCCATTACATCATCACTGTGCGCCCTATTATATCCTCATTTGTACCCTATTACATCACTGTGCACCCTATTACATCATCACTGTGAGCCCTATTATATCCTCATTTGTACCCTGTTCACCTTAACTACGGAAATCAGTTACCTTTGGCCGCTTAGTAATTCGTAAAATCTGTCATGCAACCTATTTTAGTGTACACCTATGTGCACACAGGTATACATACATACCTCGTCTCCTGTTAAATACGTGTGTGCATAATGTGCAGATTTGTGAACGTCAAAGTCTGTTACGCAGATGAAATAATTAATGAAGAACATTTTATTTTATTTATCTCTAAAATGTAAACAAACGCTGCTGAGTTACGAGATAATTTTGAAAATATTATGGTGTAATTATTTATATGGCACTCTTAAGATGAAATAATATAATTAACGTTTTTATTTACTATTATTGTGATTAAAATATTGAAACTTTTAGACCAGAGAACATATTGATAAACTGTACTGGGATTATAGCAATCTACTGTAGCTCTTAAGACCGTTGCTTGACCCAGGTATGAATTTAGCCTGTGTATTATTTAACCATTTATGACAGCAAACATAAAACAAATAATAGTCATTGTCAAGTTATGGCGAGCTACTACATGAGTTTATCTACTAGATGAGGTTATGTGTTGATATCCATTTTCTACTGTAGTGATGGTTCTTGACGATCTCACGTTTCATTTATTAAATGATGTTTTAGTTAAAATAAATTATACTAATTGAGAAATCAGTTATTCAACAGTTAATACATTTTACTATATGTTACTAGATTAATGGCCTCCACGAGGCTATATTGCGTGTACTAGTTAACTATTAGTTACTAGCCTTAGGTCTTCTCAGGGACTATTTTGCTACACAAATCCACAGTTTTGAGGATGAGAGGAACTTTAAGATACGTAATTGTATCCTACGGAAGACAGCCGACTTACCTAGGGTCTACACCTTAGTCTACCTGTCAAGTATAGGCGGAGGATAACGTTACAAATATCGGAATATTAACGACTTGGAGGATAACTTACCTAAACCACGAAAATGATAACGTTCCGATAACATAGCATTTACCCTTTAAAAATCCATGGGCAAAATGGTCTATGTCAAAAGAACATTCATGAATACAATCGTTTAACCATTTCTTTCAGATGAAACTAACTAACCAACCGCAACTATCCTAACCTACCCAATTTACCTAAAGTTCGTTAGGTTAGGAGAGGGTCGTCTAGCTTAAAAGATCTGACGGTGTAGAGGTGTCATTCGTAACACATTTTTTTAACACTGTCCAATTTGTCGACCACAGTTGTGACTTTCGACAACTCTCAGCTGATTCTAAACTCGTTGTGCCTTACGTCACCGCTATAATATTTCAAGACGCTGTATCTATTTTCATTATCTATATGTTTATGACTAGTGTATTTACTAACCTAAAATTCGCTCTTGAACACCTTAGTTGTCAAAGCGTAATGGCACATTTTAACATTAATGTGCCCATAATTTGATAACTTTCAACTACCTACAGTATAAGTCGTGGCTTTAAGCCCGCTATATATCCTGAGTTACTATTCCTGTAACCTATCATGTAGCTATTAGTACATGAAATCGGAGCCATTTCTCCTTGTGTTCGGTATTTTTAATCTAACTGTTGACCATGTTTGACACACTTGATCATTAACTAATATCCGCTTTCTTTGATCCACCTATCAATAAATGCAGTACGTACATAGAATATATTCACTTACAAGAATCAACATCTGATACAAGCTTGTACACTAAGTTATTAACCTACACATATTCTGTGAATCAATAAACCAACATAATATACACTACACACAATGATAGACCGTACCTGTATACACTATAATTATAATTCACTCAATACGTTTACTTTTCCTTCAACACAACTAAAGTCGGCTTTTATCTGCTATTGCCTTAATTTTCACCTCTTTACAGTACTGTACAGTCTCCATGATGCACATGTGCAGGTCCTGAATCATTATCAGTATTTCTGAGAATATGTTGACGCAATAAATGCAGTAAGGATATGATAACAAAGCGTAATTTTAGATAACAACGTGAGAGCCATAAACTGTGGAGCTGATATTGAAGAGAATATCGAAATATGACATCATAGGTGATAACATAGCGTGAATATTAAGTATAGTAAAAAATCAGGCCTCAGATTGTCAAAGGTTAATACGTTAATATGTTTCTCTTCTAAACGAGGGTGTGAGACCCTACTGGCTCTAACTTAAAGACGGTGGCCACAATTTTGAAGCTGCTCTTCTGTAACGAATTCTCTTATTCCCCGTCAAGACACATTTCAACGTAAGAATCTTTTAAAACTGACGGTCTTGTGTTAACACTTTGCGATCATTACAATAATCGTATAAGTTTGACGTGATCGTTATGTCAGACTTAATTCAATAGCTTTTAATTTATTTGCAATCTCTAATACAACTTTAAAAAATCAGGAAAACATTAATGTTTCTTGATGAAAAAGACAACAGCGATATACCAAACATCGAAAAAAAAAAAGCAATGGCCGTATATTTCTCGATGTGACATCACAACGCATTTAGCAACAACCAACTCCTACGACTTGAAGGGTTACCAATCAGGACCCAGTTGCGGTGTGGACAGGACTTCCTTCTTCAGTTCATGACACAGGACTGGTAGGTGGGCACCATGTACTTGATGTTAATATAAGCGTCTCGGCCTCCATGTCTCTCTAGTATCTCCAGTGTCTCCTGGATCAAGTCTCCCAGGTTCTCTCTCCGTTGCTGTGAGTAGTCGATCTCGTCCCCTGAATTAACTGTAAAATAATATTTCATCAAACGCTCATCATATTAATCAATACATATGTAAATTATTCAAAATGACAAACTACATTTATAAACAAGAAACTCAGGGATGAATATAGTCTAGATAAATAAAACCTCACTGAAGACAATCGTTCAGTGTTCCGTCATTAACAAGTAAATAAACAGGACACAAATATGGCGGCCATTGCGGCATAAAAGTTGCACAGAAACTTAACCTAAATTACTTGTATCTTTTTTTTATACAATTGAGGGTTCATTTCAGTGATTGATAGTTCACGCGATAATGTTTTAGGTCCCAATGTGTGTGTTTGTGTGTGTGTGGAGAGTGCGGGGGCAGACACAAACGATGCAGGTATTGTACTTACCGTTCTTGTGCTTGAAGAGGTTCAGTGTGGGGAGGATCTGCCTGTAGTAGGGCACGAGGGACTCCCCCACTAAAGGCGCCGACATGACTAACTCCTGCAGGACCTTCAGCACCGTGCAGATCACCCTCACGTCGCGGGTGTTTAGGGCGCCTGTAGGGAAGTGCTTATTTACATAGAAGTACAAAATGCAGAGTTCTGGAAATCAAATCCACTTTAAGAGAAAGAGAAATGTAATAAATTGAGTTTGATTTCCAAAGCTTACATTTTCGTCATATCTAATATTTTACCTATTTGCCTAAAGGCCTGCACCCCAATTATAGGTGACCATAACTACTACAGGGTTTAGGGTAAGCGGTTCTGTTTGCGGTACTTTTCCAACACTGACCACCATAACTGGATAGATAATAATACAAGCTAATACAGTGTTGAAACAGTGATAACATTACAAACTACGAACCGTGTGTGCGTGGTGGGGAGCCTTTTATGTGTAATCCAGGGACCTCGTATTCTTCACACCCTCACACCATGTCTTTCAAGCCAATGTGAATATCAAGTAATGTATCTATCATGAGTTAATTATTTTATGCTTGAGTAGACCCATAACCATAATAATATTACAAATGTGAAAGTTAAATTTTGTCATGGTTGACGGCCCCTAATAAGCTCAATTCACCAACATACACAGTTCTGCAGATACAATCTGTCATCTCATAAAAATTTTCGTGGGCTGTGATGCTCTGTTTCTTTCAATGTGTGAAAATATATTATTTTAAAAATAATTTAATATAAACTAACTGAATATAACCATAAAAGTTATGATCTAACGTTTACGTTATAATCCTATTCCTGCAGTCTTTAAGGTCTATAAGCGCGTAACATGGTTAACAATGTACACTTCCATCAATTAACAATAAAAGATTACAAGAGATGTACTGTAACTATATACTGTATGTGATAAAACAAATGTAACAGCAACGAAACCTTTAAACATGTTTAAGCATTACAATGTTATCGTTTGTTTACTGCAATGCTTTCAGGGGCGAGGACGTGTTCGTGGAGGTGCCTGAAAATTGTATGAGAATGTTAGAGGGGCGAGTTTAAAGTTATGCTACATGTACCAGTATACGTACTGTACTGTACATATATTTATAATACCGCATTACACAGTTAATCGAAGTAATATGTAGTGATTCATTTCATATGGCACATATCACCCAAATGCTAACAATTACCGTATGATTTTTTCCCTATTTGCCCTAAGAAACGTAGGCTACTGTACTATAAAAACAGATAAAACCAATAAACAATATATTTCGGTGTACTGTATTTGGATGATTGCTGCTGATGATTTTAGGTGGTTCATTTTATACGACAAAAATGCCCAAATATAAAAGCATGATTTTTCCCCATTGATATTCAAAATCCTTAGAATAACAACAACAATAATAATAAAGTAATATAACTAGAGAAAACACCAATGTTTGGGTATACAGTATTTGGGTGATTCCTTTGATTATGATTACAAACAAAAGAGGATCACAATACACGATGTTCATTTTGGCGGGCTAATGTTTCTGTTAGTTTGTTCCTTTGATCTCGATAGACGATTAGGAGGGAGGGAGGAAGGGGAGGTGAGGAAGCAGATGGGGGGAGATAAATTTGCCATAATGGGTCGGTACACACACGACAACAAGCGGATGTTGTCTTTAGCCGCGGAGGGCCTATGTTATCTTGCTCTAATATTAGCGACAGTTTGGTGCTGGATTTTCACCCTACTATAACGGTCCCACACCAAACATCCTATTTTATCGTGGATTATAGTTAGGAAGGTGATAACTGATAAGTAAACAGTAAAATTTGTGACTAAATGACCCAGTGTGTGTGTGACAAAAAGAAAAAAATGCATTAATTTAGAATATGTTGAGGATAAGGTCGAGTCAGTACAAAAATAAACATACGAGGATCTTATGAAAAATAGGAACCCTAGTTAAATGGAGAGAGGGGTGTTAGATTAGGTTAAGTTATGTTACGTTAAGGAATTAGGATGTTTAATCTCCAGGTGAAATTAGCTTGGGGTGCTTAATCTTCAGGTCAACTCGCTACTTTCCCTCCCCACCCAGGTACTTACTCTTGATGGGGAGAATGAGCTGGGGAATGACGGGGAGGATCTTGTCACCCCCGCGGGCTAGCAGGTCCCTGATACCCGCCCTACTGAAGAAGTCGTAAGGGTGGGTCGTCTCCCTCAGTCCGTCGAAGAACAGAGGCAGGTAGTGGTGGTAATCCAACTTCTCCACCTCCACCTGCAGTACACGACGTAACGGGTTATTAACGACATACATATAAAACACAGGTGAACAATATAATATCTTCCGTAATTCAGAATTAATTGTTGATGGAATACTTAGTTGTTGAAGCCAAGTGATAAAGAATGAGAGAAACGCAAGAAGAAAAAGAGAGAAGAAGGAAGAGGTTAAATTAGGGAAGGAGTTCAATGAGAGAAGGATGGAAGAATGGAGATGGGTAGATAGAAAAGGAGGCAGAGGTATAGGTGGAGGAAGTGTTATAGTCAATCAAACTGACGGCCACTGATCGCGTCATAAGGGAAAACACGTTACATACACGTTACATACACGTTACAAACACATTACATACACGTTACATACACGTTACATACACGTTATAAACACATTACATACACGTTACATACACGTTACAAATACGTTACATACACGTTACATATGCGTTTTAAACATGATTGGTTCTCCCCATCATGTAATTAATGACCAGTATATAGCAGGAGCCGGGCAGTACACATCAAAGCCTTGAACAATTTGCCACAACGATTAGAGGTCAATTTGGTTATTGTACACACTCAGGGTAGGTTAGGTTAGGTTATAGGTAGTTTTTGACTAAGTTCATGAGGTTAGGTTAGGTTATAGGTAATTTTTGACTAAGTTCATGAGGTTAGGTTATAGGTGGGTTAGGTTAGGTTATACGACATAGGTTAGGTTAGGTACATTTAGATTTAGTTACATCTAGTTAGCTTCGAGGTTCAGTTGGGTTAGGTTAAGTTAGGTATAGCTAGTTTAGGTTAGGTTACGTTAGATTAGGTCAGGATAGTTAGGTTACGTTTGATTAGGTCAGGGTATGTTAGGTCAGGTTAGGTTAGATTGCTTCGCTGTGACACCTGGGCCTCCTGCCTAACTCTTCTTAATTAAGGTTAATGGTGATCCTTGACCAGCGGGAGGGAGTTAATGTTCGTCTCTCGTGACCTATTCACCTGCCTCACTCCTTCCCCTCACGCCAGCCTCTTCCCCTCACATACGCCTCTTCCCCTCACCTATGCCTCTTCCCCTCACCTACGCCTCTTCCTCACCCACGCCTCTTCCCCACCCAGCCTACCCTTTTTTCCCCTCAGCCCCTTCTACCCACGCTTCTTCCCCACCCCAGCCTTCCCTTCCCCCACCCCAGCCCTCCCCTCACCCACTCCCTCCCTCCCTCACGCCAGCCTCTTCCCCTCCCCCACGCCAGCCACCCCAGCCTCCCCCCCACCCCAGCCTCCTTCCCCCACCCTAGCCTCACGCCAGCCTCTCCCCCTCACCCTAGCCCCCCTACCCAGCCTCTTCCCCCCCCCCCTCCCCCTCTTCCCTCACCCCAGCCTTCCCCTCACGCCAGCCTCTTCTCCTCACCTACGCCCTTCTCCCCTGAGCTACAGTGTCGTGATGGTCTCAGGTAAATGCCACACATAATGTCACGTTCAGTGGACTGTAGAAGTCTCCCCTCTCTATTACCACCACTACCACCATTACCACCACTACCACCTCTACCACCATTACCACGACTACCACTCACTACCACCACTACCACTCACTACCACCATTACCACCACTACCACCATTACCACGACTACCACCACTACCACTCACTACCACCACTACCACCATTACCACGACTACCACTCACTCCCCCTACACCCGTACACTCACTTTCCAGCGGAGGTTGTGGCCGTGGTGGTCATGGTGGAGAGTCACGGGCACGTCACCACGCTCATACATCCTCCTGAAGGTGGTGGGGGGCGCTGGACGAGGGCGGAACACCCCTAGTTTGGGGGGGCCGCTCACCCTGGCCCCCCGCATGCGGGAAGCGGGCGTGAAGGCCTCGACAGTCCGCACTGATGACGATGTCGAACCGCAGGATGACGGCGCTGGAGATCCCAGACTTCGGCGGTCTCCTGGGTAGGCCTACAAGTACAATGTGTCCTTACCAATTGTTTATACTACCACGCTAAACTATGTATTCACGTGTACGATACATACACATAACCTGTCCTCACTGACATCTATACATAACTTGTAGTGGTCAGTGGTCACCCTGCCATGTTTAACTAGTATCATTTAGCTGTATCTCTGATGTGGTCGACTATGAATGGTTTCACACCTTGTTCCCTTCTCTCCATTACCATATTAGACATATCAAGACGTGGCATTTACACTCAATGTTTACTAAAAGGAAAAGTGGTGATGTGTTAAGAACAAAAGGTTTCAAAATGTGAGAACGATTACAAATGAAAAGAAACAATAAAAACAATACGTTAAGAGGTAGGCTACTGTACCTTTGGGTCTGGCTGTGCGGAGTGGTGCCTTCTGGTGCTCACGCCGTGTATAGTCCACTCCTTCCTCCCTGTACGATTCCCTACACTCGCGGGCGTGGTGTGGCCGTTGTTGTGGGGTGTAATGGATAATGGGCGTGTAGATGCGGGTTGGCTCTGTGATCTGCCCCTGGCACGCCCACGGCGCACCGCCGGACTTTGCTGTTGTAGTGACGTCATTGGTGGCGGCTAAATTTCCCGCGTAATTTTGGCGGGTAGCCCCGACGCCCCGTTATTACGACTCAACATCTTGTCATTATTGTCTCACATGTTGTGATCTTTTAGCGCTAAAACTCAGTCTTTCCGACGTTTTATGCATAAGGAAGTCTTGTCTTTGTTGTTACAGTCTAAAGAGGAATATTTATATGGGAGCAAAAATGCTTTCACATTCTTACTTTGAGGGAAGACCAAAATAGATCATGAATCAGGGCATGTGTCTATAATTTTCAGAATAATGGGAAAGCTTTTAAAGGTATCTATCTACAGTCTACGTTGTCGCCCGATATTAGTTACCTGTAGGCGTGTGCCGAGCCACCTGCCAGAGAAGAATTATTATAAACAATTATAATAAAAACAATACCAATCACGGTATTGAAAGAGCATCGATAATGATAATGAGAACAAGAAACATAACACTACTACTACTACTACTACTACTACTACTACTACTACTACTACTACCACTAATAAGGAGCCTAAAGACGGGCCTGTAACTTATCATATATACACACTATAATATATAATGACAACACTACAATCCATCATAAAGTAATACAGTACATAAAAAGACCCTAAAAGAGACAAGAACTTCCGCCAGTAACACAGTATAGTGTGTACAGTACGTGTTGGTAGAGAGCTTCGGTGGCATCTATATTAAAATGATGTTGTCTTAGTTAAAGGTGTTCTGCTGCGGTGATCGATACGTGTGTGGGGTACCGTACACAAAGCTTGATGGAGATGTTTAAAACATTGCACACTTACTTATACGTGTGTATGTAACACTAACGCAGCCGCGAGAGTTACACAGACAGCCAGGCTATTCAACCGTGAACCCATAGACATATTAACAACTATGTATCTGTAACTAGACCCTTGTGGCCCTGAATTAGCAGACCCTGCCTGCAGACAAATCATTAGAATTTTTTTGTAGTTGTCTGTGTGTGTTTGTGTAGGCAGGTGCGTTTTCTTGTACATTTATTTGCTGTGGTACCTGATAGTTCATGTATTTTTCAGTTGATATAACTAAGACCTCTCAAAGTTCAGTCACGTGAGGTAGGTTTTGTTGTAGTCAAATGATATATTTCGATTTATGTGAAACGTGAAAAAGTTGTTGGCTGAGGATACAAAGAATCAATGAACGGCTTTTAATAACAACGGAAGTTGAAGCATTATGGCAAAAAAAAAATACACTTGCTTTCGATGGCTTAAGTGCTCTCCTTAATACCTTTATAGAACAATGTCACGGTGGAATTTTGGGGGGTTGGACCCAATGTGCAGCCTCCCTCCACCCTCTCATTAAAAAAACAAAAACAAAACTATTTCCTTGTCAACGATATTTAAGATAGAGTACTGGAGTTTGGTGTGTTTATGCAAATAGCCCATCGAATGGTCCCGTACGTCTACATAGGTGGGGGGGCTCACCTAAAAGCCCCCTCCCCGTGCACGACTACAATTTTTACATAGAGCTAAAGTTTGGTGGTTATTTTTTTACATGTGCGCTTAATATTGACCGAGTACGGGCATATACTTTGTGGCTGCACCCATTCTGCTTAACTTTGCTTCGTTAAAAACAAACCAGAACAACGCCTGTTTACCTCTCAGCTAACTTAACAAAAATATTATAAAAATAAATTGGCTGAAATTGACAATTAAAGACAAATTGAACGCACTAAGTTTCCCCGTGATCACTAGGCCACGAATGTACAGCAGTAGTGTGCATATATTTCGCCCTACCGTAGATTCTGGAGCATTTGCTTTATATTAATCCAAAATGAACAATAGGACTTTTTTTCCGCCATTTTTATAATTAATTTTAGCTCATTTCTTTGTTTCACTTTTGTTCTTTAATTTGATTCAGGCTCATTTCTATTCTTTTCGGTTTATTTTGGTTTTATGTCCCTCGTAAGCTTTAAATTAGTATACCGAAACAACGACCACCGTGATTACTGTACTATATAACGCTTCCTCATGCTGGTGTAAATTGGTTTTGGGAATAACTAAATTCTTTCGATAAAAATGGTTTGGAATTCATTGCGTATACAGAAATTGCATAAAAGCGGTTAGCAAAATAATATAGACCCCAGTATGATATAAGGTATATTTTTGCCTAAAGAAATTGCCCCAATATTAAAAAAAAAATGAAAAACTGGCACCACAGGTTTGTTTACATAGAGCTAAATTACGAGGGGAACTACACTATAATTTCATCAATAACTCGGCTCAGTTTCTCCAAGACTCCAAAGTAGACTATTTCTTATATTTGGAGATGTAAGACTGTAAACAAGTGATTTCCTCGAGAACAAAAGTAACGACCAAAATGAAATGAAAATTACACCGAGACGTCATAAATAGATACGTTTACTTCATATCGGTTGAGAATAAAATTACAGTAACGTACATAATCTTTGGAAAGACTCGACCCTAATTTTGTGTCCGAATTAGTGGTAAAAATAAGTTATATCGTAAAGTTACAGTCTCAACCAGTTTAGGCTATTCATTAATAAGGACCAATTATTCGTACAACCCTTTGAAAAATCTATACCTTGGTGTTTATTCCCAAATTATGAAGCGTACGCCATTATTTAATAACTACTAGGCTACACCAACACCTTTGGCCAGCTTTAACCTATTGATAGATTGTGACGTTACTTACGTTGTGATAGGCCACATGTTTTCTGATGAGTCTGTAGTCTTTTAGGTGTAATTGGAAAAATTAATAAAAATTTCCCGCCATAATATGTTGACCCAGGACCGTCTATCCTTTTCCCAGTGAACGCATTAAATTTTTTAACCCAAATAGTACAACACCGTCATGTAAATTTATCTGAATTGCTAATATTTAACACCGTCCAGGACCCGTGGAAGTAACCCTTGAACGGCTTTATTGGGCTATCCTTAGTGAAATCAACTAATTGTATACTACTACATGCATTTGTCCTATACTGTATAATGTCCATGCTGAGCCAATGTGAACTTGTATGATGATTCTTATGAATGAAAATATTTTTATCTATAAAAAATATGTAGTTGTCTATCGCCTCAAAATCAACATAAGTGTTCTTGTTGTGACGGAAGAGAATATTAAGGAGCAAAAATTAAATGTAAAAAGATAAGAACAGACCCACAGATGCTGACCTTTCGGCTGTACTTCGCTCAGGCTGAAAATGGCAGTTTTATTTTCTATATTAAGTTCACTCTTCTTATATCTGTGGCTATTCAGCGGAGAATCACAGTCCTTGTCACTGAAGAGGAACGTTCCTGTCTGTTTTCGGTTCTGGGAGCGAACGATTACGAGGAGACGGTGCTTCTGCTGTAGGGGGAGGACACACGCCCACCAGCCACCACAGATTGTATTAAGCTGGCATTATTGACGCACGACATCAACAGGTTCTGCTGACGGCCATGTGTTGTTGGCCGTTGTCATGGTAACCGCGAAAGATGGCTAATGTTGGAAAATTTACTATGAATACGACTGTTAACTTGTTATTCATTTACTTATCGGTACTTTTTACATGAAGGTGACCAAAATTTAACTTAACCTGACCGAACAATCTCAAGGTAATTTTTTTAAGGTCACAGTAGGTCGTGTTGGTTCATGTCGTCTGAAAATTAATAAAAATACCTGCCACGGTCATATTCGTGGTAATAATTTAACATGTCCATTACGCGAAAACAATTGATAGTCGTCTGTTCAGTATCCTCCTTGAGTGAGAGAAATAAAGAAAAAAAATGATACACACAAACACAGACGAAAGGAAAAGTAGATACCGCAGAAAGATAAAAAAAATAGATAAGAAGAGAGCTAACTAATTATGATGCAGTGAAAGCTGTCGGTAGTGTACTTAAGTTCATCTAAAATATCGGGCTCAACCAAGTGGTGTAATAAATGATTCCCTGTGGCAAAACGATCCTCACAGAGGGATAATCAAGGAATATCCAATAATATAGGCAATAATGTTGAAGAGTATTAGATGTGGGACTATAGTTTATAGGACGTGGAGTGCGGGACATCTATCCCTGCTCGTTAGCCGCTTGGAAACAGTCCGGTAAAATGTGCAATGAATAAATTATTATAAAAAAGTGTAGTGGGGACAATAATGTTAAATGTTTAGTAAAGTGACGACCCAGTGGCGGAAATAAAGCAACACAACCAAAGAAATAAAATAGTGCCGTACTCTCTCAGTTAGTTTACGCTCGTCGTCCCTCGCCTCACCAGGGTTGCGCATGCGCCGCTCACTGACCATGTTTGTTTTGAAGTTGTTTTGCCGCGAAGATGATTCTATTAGGTGGGACTAACAGTTCACCTTCATATGAACGTCCAGCACCGGTATTTATCACAGAACAGCGGGCACTATCAACCAAGAAGGTGAGGGAGTGATAAAATGTTGTGAAGGAGGATAATAGAGGTGTATAATACTGTGTTTGTCCTGCGTTCCTAACTCTGTCTTCCCTTTTATCTTCGTTATTTTTGTCTTTGTATATGGTGACTCAATGTAAACTTGTATGAAAATTTCACAGGAATGTTATCTATATACTTCCACAGTATGAAAATGTTGGAGGTCAGGGAGTGATATAATGTGTGGAAGAGTAATGGGGCATAAGTATTATAACTGACCTGGCGCCGTTGTGGTCAGTTGGCGTCTCAGAACATCTCAGTATGGGGTGAAATTGAAGTAACTTACGTGGCTTAACTACTCCTTCAAGAAATATGATTTTATAGAATAGAGAATTTGTTTAGGCAGTGGATATTTTGTCGTGACCGGCTAAGTTCTTACTGTCATTTTACTGTGAGTGAGCTCTAACTGGCTAATCGTCCACTAGAGCTATATTTGACTATGACTGACGGCATTTGGCATTTATTTCGCCGTGAGTCGATCGTTGTGTAGCTGTAAACATACCTATTATTATAAAAGAGGCGACATTTACTAGAACCTAATAAAACCTGACCTAACCTTACCTAACTTCCTAGCCAGGGGCTAATCAGTGCACTCACGGTAGAATAGTGTTAGTAGGAACTTAGCCGGTCACGACAAAATATCCACTGCCATTTGTTTATTACATTCTAATTCTGTCTTATCCGGAGTTTATAAAAAAAAAGACTTGTTCAGTATTATCAATTTTTTTATATTTCATGTTTCACAATTTTTTGTCACAAGTAAAAATTTGTTAGTGACACTAATGGAAGATTAGTAAAAAAATGTTTATTTTTTTTTTTTAAAGGTGATTTAAAAGAATGTGACCTTTATTTTTGGCACTGATGTGTATTAATGGAGATATGACAATGTTTTTTACAAAGTGGGCTGGGCTTTGAAGATGAGGGAAAGTGAGGGGTAGTACCACATTGGAAACAGCTTCTTGTCTGATCAGTGAAGTTAAGCAATGTTGGGTCTGGTTAGTACTTGGATGGGTGACTGCCTGGCCTTAAGAACACCAGAGGTTGCTGAGATAAGGTCTCTACTGGAAACAAGCATCTCATGGCTTTGTCAATTGTCCTTGGTCATAAACACCAATCGTACCAATGGAGGAGCATAAGATGATTTTTTGATTTTGTACAAAACCAGACATGTTTACTATATATACATGATACAGTATAGACAGGATCAGATTACAAGAGCATTGACATTTAAAGCTCACTAAAGCCACTTTTGTGGGATATTATATTCATTTCTCATTCACGTGAGTACTGTATATTGTGTACATTGGTAAAGTGTCCAAACTGTTGTGAAGACTATAAACTCCCAAAAGTGATAGATTTAGCTTTAAAAATTTTTTTATACAAAAACACACAAAAACAAGAATAGAATCACTTAATGTTCCTTCATTGGTTAAATAACGTAAACTTTTTTTTATAAATGGATCTTATTTTAGTTAAGAGTGGTAAGTGCCTAAATGTTTTTAGATAATGGTACTGTACAATACTGTAAATGTTATGTTTTGTGTAACTTTTTTTGCCTTCAGTCCCGTGGTACTCCCAAGTTTGCTCAGCCTCCAAGAGCGCCAGTGAAGAGTTGTCCAGTGACAAGAATTTTTACACGGATACCTGATGTTGACCGCCCCCAGCCAGTGTCATTCCGAGATGACTCAGACACATGTGAGTAGTATTGAGTGTTTACCGTGTGGGTTGAGTTTTACAGTCTTACATTGACACAATACAGTATAGTGCAATCCATTAAGGCCAATCATCTCATAAGTTGACAAAAGGAGTTGAAATTTTTGCATGTTAAATGCTCCATAGGCTCAAGTGAATCTTGTGAGATTAGGATACTATTATGGATGTGAGGATAAGAAGTCATTTAACAGTGTAGGGACTAAGAAAAACTGAGCAGGTAAAAGATTTCAATTTATTGAAGGGTGGAATGTGTGTGTCATTTGTTTTCTTAGGAACTTGACTAAAATGTGCACATAATTATGAGTCCAGTTGAAATTTTAAGATTTAGAAATGAATAGAACAAGAAGTACTTTGTGGGATGAAAGAGATATTTAGGTACTGTAACTTATTTTCTTTCCATATTTCACATTTGGAAGGTTGTTTCATCTTTGTGTATTTGTTGTACTGTACTATTACACAGGCTTCAAATTTTCCATATTACTTGTCATATATTTCAAAATTGGTTTACTGTTAAAGTATACACTTGTTAGTATAGTGAAGAAAAATTAGTGGTTTATTATAGCATCAAAATACTAAATGCATATTTGTGTAAATTCTTTACTTTTGGAGCAGCCAAATGAAGTTTTAGAATTACTGTACTGTGTTAAGTATTTTTAATTACATCACTATTGTTGAGTCTAGGACTTGAAGTTTTAGTCATTAAAGTGTTGGGAATTATTTTACTGTACCCATGTTTTTGCTGAGGCACAACTTAATAATTATACAGTAAATACTGGCAAGTGAATTAATTTGGTATTATAAATCAAAGTGAAGCTAAGATTGACTACTGTATATAGAAGTTCTGGATATGTGCAGTACAATTGGGTACAGTATTCTACTCTTTGTCTTAGCTGCCGCCTCCTCTCTTTCTCAACATTGTACTTATCTTGTTCTTCTTACCCTTACTATTTCCCTCTCCTTTGAAGTGTCTCTGTATCTTCATCTACCCCCACACAATATTAAGAGGAGTGTGTTGATAATACTTACTTCTTTACAGCTTTTATTGTCCAAAGTCCAGTCTACAGTGCAGAAAAGCCAGCACTGTATTTTGAGCAGTGTTATGTCATAGAAGAGAGGCTGGGGGCAGGGTCATTTGGAGAGGTGTTCCGTGTCCGTAGCAAGGAGGATGGTCAGCTGTATGCTTGTAAGAGGACTCTTCTTAGATTTCGTGGTGAAGGAGACAGGTATAGTTATTGTTTGTTTTTTTATTCATTGTTTCATTAGAATTAGTTTGGCAAATATCTCTCTGGTCATTGTTCTTCATCATCTAGTGATTGCAGTATTTTGATGATAATAATGGTCACCGTAACTAGACTATGGGAAGGTAATTTTGTACTTCTTCCCTGTTCATTAAGTGACCAGGAGAGACCAAGACCAAGATTGTGAAAGCATATGAGGAAAACTTTCACTTAAGCAATGGGTTGATACAAGTTGAAAATGATGAAGCATATAGAGGTGTACATCTACCAGTGATCTAATTCAGAGTTTGTCCATCATCAACTGTTTGCAGTAATCCACTCTTGGATGATGTCCTTCCCCATATGCATCACTATGTATACCCAGATTTTCTTGAGGATTGTCATTATCACAAACCTATTTGTTGTTTCAGACGAAGACGAATGGAAGAAGTGCAGAAGCATGAAAAACTACCACAGCATCGAAATTGCGTGCAGTTTTATCGTGCATGGGAGGAGCGGCAGCATCTCTATCTTCTGACAGAAGTGTGCAGGACCTCCCTTGCTAATGTAGCTGAAGATCGCCATGACCTTCCGGAGTCCATTGTGTGGGAATATCTAGTCGATTTACTGCAGGTTGGTTCTACCCCCAATAAATTTTTAGTTGTTTTGTATACAGTACAGTACAGGCATTCCTGATTTATGAAAGGGTTCTGTTCCTGAAAACCTTCATGTAAATTGGATAACATTTTCCCATAGATTTCCATTATAAAAGCTGAGATACTTTGTTCCTAAAAAAATAATAATAATAATAATACCTGTACAGTACTAGAGATTACAACAACAAAAAGTCATAATAAAAAAAATGGTGTGTATAATGATTATAACCCATTAATAAACATAAATACACTACATGCAGTGGAGCAAACAAAATGTATTGAGAAGTTGTACTGTGTGTGTATATATATATATATATATATATATATATATATATATATATATATATATATATATATATATATATATATATATATATATATATATATATATATATATATATATATATATATACTGTATATATACACACACACACACACACACACATGCACTGTAGTATAAGGAATCAATCCCACCAATGAATTTTCAAGTTGTCCTTATTAATCCTCCCTTCTAATTTATATTTCAGGGTGTACAGCATTTGCACAATAATAATTTAGTTCACATGGATATAAAGCCAGAGAATATTTTCTTTGGCTTTGATGGTCTGTGTAAGCTGGGAGACTTTGGGCTAGTCATCGACACTTCTCAGGTAAGATTTTTGTTACTTGTGAATATATATAACACATTCATATGACTGCCTCTTCCAACAGCCATCCAAAAGTGAGTTGGCAGGTTGTTTAAAATGCATGTCATAAAACTATATACAAATTGTAACAGTTGGAGCTGTGGATTACTTGTAAATGCAGGATTTTTAGTTTTAGGGCTTGTGTCAAGAGACATAATAATAATAATAATAATAAATAATTAACGGTTTATTGAAAGAGCTTGGCAGCCAGAAGGCTGAAAATATACAGTTACATATTTGGGGAATGGGTTACGAATTACAAATAATATACGAGTAACATAAGTGACACAAATAAGACATATAATAACTAGATGGGGAAAAGCTCAAACTACAGTTCATTTCAACATAGTGACAGTGTAAGGAGCAGTGTTTACTGGGAGTGAATACACTGATTTATTACAAGTTATTGATAATTTTTACAATGGTTGGGACTGGGCTGTTCTTATAGCGATCAGTTCGTGCACGTATGGGCTGGATGCGGTTGTGGTGTCGAACAGCAATTCTCGGACAAGGGATCTCAGGTGGTAGTAGGAGCCGGTGTCGGGGATGGTGTGAATATATTGTGTGAATATATGTGTGTGTGTGTGATGTAAGTTATACAGTTTACTGTATGTGCAAGATCAATTGTAGATCTTCAGATACATAATACAATTCTGTCCCTTAGGGCCAAGTGTATGAGGCAGCAGAAGGTGATCCAAAATACTTGGCTCCAGAAGTCATGAAGCTTCAGTTCGGTCCGCCCGCAGATATCTTCAGCTTGGGTATGACCATTTTAGAGTTGGCCACAGATCTGGATTTGCCCAAACAAGGAGACAGTTGGCAGAAACTCAGACGGGGGACACTTCCTCCAGCTGCTAATTGTAAGTCCTTGTTTTGTTCATCTAGATTTGTGTGTAATGACTGAGGTTTGCTGTTAGGTCACTTACTTTTTGTAGTGTCATGAGAAAATCTGTATTACAAAACAAGAGAATTTCTACTGAGACATCTTAACCTCTCATTAATACTACTGAAATGATACGAAGTGTTATGAATCTATGTGGAGGTAAATGTTTCTCTTTACATAATTATATACTGTGTGCAGTATACTTCTACATAAGTTGAGGAAGTGAACCATTATGTATTTTCTGCTTGTTGTATTAAGAAAACAGTCCTGAAGTAGAATATTAGTGTTTTAACAGTTGCCTTTGCTGAATATGGTGTAGGACCAAGAATAAATATTAATAAAAAGGCTATTAATCCTAAGGACTCCTAATAAAGATTGTAATATTTTCTGCAGGCTTATCCAAGGACCTACAGTCAGTGTTGGTTGGCTTGCTCTCTCCCAACCCATGGGAAAGACTCACAGCAGACCAAGCTCTCGCTCTGCCCACCATTAAGAGAGTGCTCTACCACAAAACCTTCAAGGACTATTGTCGAAAATCTGTAAGGTTTTTAATTGATACACTTTTATGCATAGTTTAGCTTCATTTATATCAAAATAGCTTTTCTCTAAAGTGGAGATTTTATTTCTTTGTACACTATATGGCCGTGAAAAAAAATTAAGTTGTGTGGAAATCTAATTCTCTCTCTCTCTCTCTCTCTCTCTCTCTCTCTCTCTCTCTCTCTCTCAATGTTTTCACCATTACTTCAACCATTTCAGAGCTTCCAGCTCCCTTCTATTCTTTATTTTGTCAATTGCTTTCTTCATCCATGCTATTTAATTCCTTAGGCATAGTCCCTGTACTGGTTTTACCATCCTTTCCCCAAGGCTGCCCTTGTCTCATATCTTGAAAACTTCCTTAATCAGAATTTGAAAACAGTTTTGATCGCTCTCTTTTTCTGATTATGAAACTGTTCTTGATCAGTTTTTCTCATGCAGGTCAAGAAAACATTATTGATAAATTTCTCTCCCCCCAAATTATTATGAAATCCTTGTTTCCCTCAGGTTATGAAAGCCAAGAACACAATACTGCAGACTTGGTTGTACCTTGTGGTGTTTCTCAACTTCCTGGCACAGCCTTTGAAAAGGCTACGTAAAGGTAGTGCTTCTGGAGAGCCTCATAACTTCTCAGGATTGAACAACTCGGATTCTGACTTCACTGTTGGCTTCTCTGATGGTGAGTTAGGCTGCCTTTTTTTTTTTTCTTTGGTAGATGCCATTGACTTTATTAATACATATTCTCGTTTTCATCATACGTACAGTACAGTACAGAGCTATGTATTCTCTCCTTTAGTAATTAGCAACTGGGTATTTCACACTGATATTTAAGCCACTTGTCTTTGTATTGGGTGAGGTCAACTGCTAAGGTAATTTAGAGAGAAGAAAGGAAAATTTCTTCTTTGGTTTTGCCCATTCATCTTTGCCCAATTTTGTCTCATTGATGTTTGATTTCAGATGAAGGCATGGATGACCACAGTCTAGCACAGCCCCTTAGTGACATCTCAACTTCCAGTAGTGAAGCCAACCAGTGTTCACATAAACCTTTTGGTAATTCTACACCAATTGGGCACCAATTAAAAAAGCAAACAGACTTCATCACTGCCTCACCCTTAATCAGAAATAGGTAAGAACACATGTGGTTTTGTGGAGTTTTCTTTGTGTTTACATGTCTTTAGCAGGTGATGGAGGTGCTACTGAAGTGACATCGGTAAGTAAGTTAGGGTCTTATGGAGAAGGAAAGGTAATGCTGTATACATCTAATATGACAGAAAGAGTAACTGAATAGCAGCTAATAAAAAAAGGGTGTTTATTCTTGATTCCAGCCACCCTGCAGTATGGCAGGATATGGCTTGTAATGGTGAAAAAATTTCACGTCGATGTTAGTTTTACCATGACTGTCTGTTATAGCAGTAAAGTACAAAAGAAAAATGGGAAGATATAAATAAAGATTGGGAAATTATTATTTGTTCTCATTATGCAAGAATAAGAAAATGGAGACAATGAAACGTAAGTTATGGAGAGAGAAGGGGGGGGGGGCTGGACCTCCAAAAGGATGATTGTGTGAGACTGAGCATCTGTCTTCTAACATTGATTGAAGCCATTTGATCAGCAATAATATTTTACACCATTTATTCTTGTGCCTCCAGTCCTGTTTTCAATTGTTTGAAATTTCCCTTTAGATATGCTCGATACAATCCATTCATGGATACCAGTTCAGTAGTGTATTTTTAGTGAGTATATACAGTACTGTTCTTCCTTTTTATATGAGTTCCAGAAAATTTTGTAAATTGAATCTTATTTCTCCTTTGATTACCATCATAAATTAGGAGATGCATTCCTTGAGGGAGAAGGAAGAAACTTATCCGACTTGTAATGAAATGACACTTTGCAATACGACTTAAATATTTGCATGTATAAAGCTGAAGTACAGTACAGTATACATAAGGCTACAATTTAAAAAAAAACTGTAATATGTTCAATAGTTAACAGTATACTGATGGCCGTCAACTTTTTGCCAGCCTCAATATGCATTAGCACCTCCAACTTAACATCTAAATTGATATCTTTGTGGGATCGTTTACCATTGGGGTATTGGCACTGTTGCTCCTGTCACATGCTGGCTTTCCTGGCATCTCTAAAAGAGTAAATTGATTGGAAAATGCAGGAGAGTTATGTCTTGTGGGGGCTGGATATGAAAGATTCCATTGGGACATACGTAATGTTATTTTTCTTTAGAGATGCCAGTACGTAGTGTGAAATAAGTTTTCCTTCAAGTGAAATTTAGTTTTGATAATACAGTATTTTAAGATCAAAAAATCTAATGTAAATAAAGGGTTATCTGTACCTAACTTGAAATTTTAATTTGTTGACCATCATATATTTCATGATTAATAAATTAGACTACTACCATCTTTTCAGCTTTAATGCAAGTGACAATGTAGATGGCAGCCCATGTTTCATTCGGCGAAGAGGTGTGCTGTCCCGATCAGGGCCAACACTTGGCCAGCAACTTTTTGAATGTAGGAGTCTCAATACCACAAGCACTCCCAGTCCCAAGCTTCCTATGGATGATGAGCCGCTGACTTCCTTTAACCTTACATCAAGGAATCTGATGGATTTATTCAATGCTGCTGAATCAGATGAAGATGATTGATTGATTTTGATGTGCTTATTTTGTTAGAATACAAAGGATTCTTTAAAATTATTGAACCATGCAAATAGATGCTAGAATAAGGTAATTACTGACTATGCTAGTTAGTGGATATTTGTACCTGATGTTGTCCATCATATTACCTAGTGCAGTTGTATTGTCACAATTTTTCTGGTGGATAACAATGAGCAAATTTTATTTTACTAAGGACAATTCAGAAGATAAACTCAGGAGAGGTCAGGAAAGCAAACCTATTTTCATTTAATGAATTGTCGTTGTTTATAAGGATTAAATTTCAGTTTAATGTTAAGAACTTATTTTCAACTTTTGCCGATAATGAATAATTATTATGTTTTTCCTCTTTGTACCACTGTTTGTAAGGGGCCATTGGTCACCGCTTTGTCCGTCCATCCATCTATCCTATGTTTTGTGCCTGGTCCTTAACCGATGAATGTGTGTGTCCAAGGTTGAGGTTATGGACAGGTTTCAAAGGTCAGTCACTCCTTCCATTGAGGAGCAACAGTCCATTTTAATGACCTGTCTAAACTCGGACACTGGGTAGAATGTCTGTAGTGATCCTAATGCATCAGAGAATTAAATAATAAGTCAGAGCTGTTGTTTTGGAATTTTATTTAGTTCGAGTGAACTGGGAACTTTGCCCACAAATGTTATGGGTTAACAGATGTAGAAATTAGTGCACTGATGAGTCTTAGAGAAAAAATATATGGTTCATTTTCTTTGATGAGTAACTACAGTTCACTTCATTAAGGGGCATTTCTTGACCATTTTTTTTTATAGGAATAAATATATTTAACCAGCTACTTGCTTGTAATATATTTGTCAGCTGCATTGAATTTCAAACTATGGATAAGATTATTTTAACCTGTGTTCCTTTGCAATAGTGCATTATATTATTTGTCTGTCCATGTAAGCTGATATCTATTATAGACCTATACTTGTTACAAAAATAGGTAGCGTATAACTATATTTGGTGTCAAAATTTTAATATGTCTACTGTTATATAGATACTATTTAATTTTTAGGCATAAAACCACCAAGTCAGAGTGCTAGAAATATGATATTAGATCTAAATAGTAAGAGACAGCAGAGAAGAAATTAATTTCCGTAATATTTCTGATGGTCTTAAAATATCTATTGTTATGAAATACATTATATTGTAATACAATTATCAACTTTAAGGGATGATTTCAGGGTTTCAATGTTGACATGATACTGGTTTTTGAAAAGTGTGTTTGTGTCTACAGAAAATTCTTGATCTTGGGGAAATACTTTCATTTATCTGCCTAACACTCTTGACATTGAGATTGTTTATGTTTATGTTCAGGTCTTCTGTGTTGACATGGTAAAGTACTGGGTACTTGATTTAGGCACACTGAATGTCTTCTTTATGCACATCCACAGGTTCCACAAACAGTCTTAATCCTAAATTTCAACACCAATGTGAATAAAAGATGCATTTTGCATTGACAAGTAAATACTTGTAACAAATTTCTTTGTAATATTTTGATGCATTTAATATGATATTAAGATATTTATGAATAGAGTCCAGATGTTCACACAAAATCTCACATTTATATTTTTGTGATTTAAAGCCAAAAAAATTGTTTTCTGTTTAATGTGGCAATTTTGGCCATTTTACTCATTATTTTTAATACAGTGTCTTTCTGTTTTAACGTCTCTGACAGGAGACGGAGATTTCATTTTGAGAATTTAAATTTTTTTTTGCAAGGAATAAGTGCACCTACAGTATTGTTTTGTATTAATTTCTCTGAATGGAAGCAAAGTTTGAGGTGTGAAAATATGTAAAAGAAAATGTCATGTGCAGCCACTGCTTGCACAATATAGTACAGCATTTATCTCAGTTTCTCTTTGACAGGAGGCAAAGGTTTTGTTTTGTGAATAAACAAAACATCTAGTTGTGTGAAAGCAGTAATTGAACTTCCAGCATTTTCTTTTTGCCAGGAGATGAAATTTCAGGTAATGTGACTATTAAGTGCACCTATTCTTCTGTATATGTTTTTTTATAAAAGAAGGCAAACATTAAAGAATGAAATTTTTTATGCTGTAATTAAAAGAAGTCACATGCAGCCAATATTTACATTATCTACTGATTTGTTCACACCATGTCTTAGAGAGGAGACAAAGTTTCAATCGAGAAAATTACTAAAAACCAACAATTTATGCCACCAGTCATAATATTACCTGATGTTTGATAGTGCCCTTTTTAGGTAATAGTTTGCCTATTGTGAAACATTATTTATTTGTCTCTTTGCCTGCCTTTTTTAATGTTTAGATCCCAAACATCTGGGCTCAAGTTTTAAAAAAATAATGTGATTAATATTTAATACTGTATCTTGGAATTTCCAGGGATGTATTTATATATGTAACATTGCACAAACATCATAGTGTTGGCTTGGGATTTGAGAGTGAAGTGTAGTGCATCAGTATGGATGAAAATATGTTGCAGCAGTTTTGTTGAGCATAGTAGTGTCTGATGGTCTTAGGGGTAAAATCCTCTGTTAACGTTACATGTTAAATAGAAGCAAGAAGCTGTTAAAGTAACTTGGAAAAATGCTGACATCATTTAGCCTAATTAATCAGTTGGCAAGAAGATGAGAATGAAACTGCATGGATAATTTTAATGCCATCTATACTGGTTTATGTAAATAACACTTCATCGCCTTGCTCATTCTTTACACATGTGATTTTTACCCCCAAAAGCAGTAAGCTATTATTTTGCAAATTATTGGAAGGTAAAAGTAATATTTTGTTAAATAATGCAAAGATGGGATATGTGAAGTATATTATAAATTATTTCAGGATTGTATGAAGATACAGGAAATGCTTAGGTCTAGATTCTCAGATTTACAAATGCTGAACAGTGTTTCCCTAGTAACTGAGTATTGGAGAACTAATGGAGTTATGGTAAAGTCATGGTGCTTTTTCATTGCCATTTTGTTATATTTTGTGTTGTCGCTTTAATGAGTCCATTAGATAAGTTCTAGGGTTTGTTAGGAGTAAAGATCAACATGAGAACCTTCAAGAATCCAGGTCCTGTATGATATTGGCAATATTTGCACTTGTGTGTATAAATGTACACAAAGTACTCTAATCTAACATAATACTGTGTATTGTTTTGAACTTTATATATATATACAGTGGTCCCTCGGTTAATGAGCGCCTCGGTTAACGAGTTACCTTCCATAAGATTCTTAACTTCGGTTAACGAGCAATCCCTTGATTAACGAGTTTCTTACGAGCCAACCTGAACATGATTTCGCTTGCATTTGGCGGTCCACCAGCTGTAGTATTAGTCCGCCAATACAGTAATCGGTTCTAGGGCTTAAATTCCTTACCATTTTAGCAAATATGAAGAAGTTTATACTATTCAATAATTTTAAAAGTTTAATATTAAATTTTTTACTCGTTTTAACAATTATTGAACATAATTGAAGGTAATGAAACTAGTTTTATGCGTGCCATCCAGCCTCACAACACACCATACAGGCGTCAGTCTTTGTCTTTTCAGTGGAGGTAACATCTTGCTTGAGACTCTTCAACTAAATGCTTTTTTTCTGTT
Source organism: Homarus americanus (assembly GCF_018991925.1). Classification (NCBI taxonomy): domain Eukaryota; kingdom Metazoa; phylum Arthropoda; class Malacostraca; order Decapoda; family Nephropidae; genus Homarus; species Homarus americanus. Next base: position 5,385,845 of record NW_024753828.1, on the reverse strand, counting down.
TTTGCAAGCAAATTATTGGTCATTTTGAAATTTATTTTACATATTGACAATATATAATGCAGTGCAGTGTTGATTTAAAGAAAATAATCTTGAATTGCACCAAGAGAACTAAAACTTTATGGATGAAATGGCGCCATGGGGTGACTTCTCTTCCACCCCAATGCCTTCTCTTCTCCCTTCTCCTCCACCCCCATTCTAATTCCCATCATCATCATCATCCAGGAGCCTTCTACATACACACCTCAAAGTAACTGTACTTTTCTACCTTTTTTGTTGAATTTAGGCAATTTTCGGTGAGCTAGAACCAATAACCCAAAAACCCATTGAAACAATGGTTTCGGTTAACGAGCAACCTTCTAGAACGGATTGTGCTCGTTAACCGAGGGACCACTGTATATATATATATCAATGTAATTATATGTATATTACAAATGTATTTACAATCTCTTACAATGGAGTCCATTATGTGTGCTCCCAGTTGGATTATGTCTACTAAATTACTGATCTCATGTTCATAGTCCATAAGACCTAATCATAAAATTTATGTTACTAACCCACAGTAATGCGACAGTAACACGAGTGTGTTGGGTGGCAAGGTCTTGTATACATTAAGGTATGTTGGTTGTGCAATGTATTATGAAAACAAATTATATTTTAAGCTGTGAATAATATCTATGCAGAGGAATTTATGATTTAGTTTGATTTTCTCCTCTAACATACATTTACCTCAATTGTGCATCTTCGTCTTATTTGTTACCATCATGGCTTTCAGATGATTTTACTCCACACCCATCTTAACCTTAGCTAAATTAACACTTCATCCCTGAAGGTGTTTGTGAGGTATTGGAATAACCCTGCTTGTGTTCCTGTACCACTGCCAGTGATTTAGTGAAGCATATCTCCATTAAATATGACCAAAAATCATGGATAAATTAGGTTGATATATATTGGTATTTCTTAACTAGGGGTACTAGAGATGATTTTGGGAGGTACCAAGATAGACCCTCTGTGAGTTATTGATTGTGGCTCCAGGGCTTCCACTTTAGGGTTAATTACCCTAGTTTAGGGTAAATGGTGCTTTGTTGGTGGTAGTGCAAAATTTGGTAGTTTTTAGGGTAATCATAATTTTGCAAGTAAGGCATATAATATCTAAGCCCAAGGTAAAAAGTGATGAATTGATCATGAAAACCTGCATCTGGCTATGTGAACTGTTACTTTTGATAAGCGTTGTGCATACTTGACTCCTCACTCCTTCAGAAGCTAGTGGTGTGTTAGGGAGGTTAGTTCAACCAGTTTCATGTAATCTGTAAGTAATCCATGGCTATTAATATGTTAGGCAAGTGTACTCGTTAAATTTTTAATTCCCTTTGTTCTTGTTGCTACACTCAGTTTTCTGGTGTTTTTCAACAAGTGTAACATTGATCAAGGCTGCATATATGCAGTATTTTGCTTTTGTAGGGGTTTTAACCTTTTTTAAATTCATTTATAAAAAGTCCTTTTTATCCTTAAGGCGCCAGGATAAATAAACTGAAAGCAATGGAATGGTGTTGGGTATCAGGTGGTGTGTTGTGCTCTAGATTTGGCTGAATAGTAAAACGGTTTGGGCTTTTGAGTAGCAAGTGTTCTGAATGTACTGAACCTTTTTGGGAGGTCATGATAATGAAAGTTAAAAAATATAAATAAAAAGTTTTCTGATAGCGCTGAAACTTGTTGCATTAGATTCCTTGATGAAAGACATTATAAGTAGCAATGGCGTTTTTCTCTTAAGACAGTTTCAGCAGAAAAAATTACATTTTATTTGACATGTGGACAGTAAAAACAATATTTACACGAATCTAATGACACTGCATTCATGGTGTGTTTAAACTACAAGCTGAATATAGCTATAAGTGAAGTAAGTAAAGTATCATGCTGTAGAAAGTTCTAGTGTAATACAAAAGTTTAACTGGTGACATCAAACTGAGCCTTTGTTGTGGTCGGCCTCTTGGTTGCAATGCCAAAACCTCGATGTAAAATTAATCTCTACAATCCATCAATGTAACACTATGCCCCTCAGCACTCTGTAAGTCAAACTTTAGCTGTAACTGATCTTATACTAAATGAATTGATTGGTGGGTGTGAAACATTGATGAACGCATTCAGCTGTAAATATTCTCTTGTGGCACCATTCTTCAGTTCTCTATAAATTTAACTTTATGAAATTTATTGGTGAATGTATACAAGACCTGGCGTGCACCCAACCAACCCCATGTGCACATAACCAATTAACCAATCCTATGTGCACCCAACCAAGTAACTAACCCTATGTGCACCCAACCAAGTAACTAACCCTATGTGCACCCAACCAAGTAACTAACACTATGTGCACCCAACCAAGTAACTAACCCTATGTGCACCCAACCAAGAAACTAACCCTATGTGCACCCAACCAAGTAACTAACCCTATGTGCACCCAACCAAGTAACTAACCCTATGTGCACTCAACCAAGTAACTAACCCTATGTGCACTCAACCAAGTAACTAACCCTATGTGCACTCAACCAAGTAACTAACCCTATGTGCACACAACCAAGTAACTAACCCTATGTGCACCCAACTGTGCAAACCAACCCCTATGTGCACCCAACCAAGTAACTAACCCTATGTGCACTCAACCAAGTAACTAACCCTATGTGCACCCAACCAAATAACTAACCCTATGTGCACTCAACCAAGTAACTAACCCTATGTGCACCCAACCAAGTAACCAATCCTATGTGCACTCAACCAAGTAACCAACCCTATGTGCACTCAACCAAGTAACTAACCCTATGTGCACCCAACCAAGTAACCAACCCTATGTGCACTCAACCAAGTAACTAACCCTATGTGCACCCAACCAAGTAACTAACCCTATGTGCACTCAACCAAGTAACCAACCCTATGTGCACATAATGAAGACCCTCTGGGATTTAGTAGTTTTGAATGGTGTTCTTGTGCTATCCTTTACTGTATACCTGCACTGCCTCTATATACACAACGAACTAATGTGAACTTGTATGGCGATCCCATTCAATTAATATCTCTTAGGTCTTTAAAAACGTAAGTTAATCATTTATAATCTAGTCGTTATCCTTACAACCTCCAAGACACCACACTCGCCTGTAACTCTTTGTGTTTGTCACGATCATGAATATTTCTCCACCAACGTTCCCTCAGCCTAATGCCACACCTTTCCTGATCTGAGTAATGGATACATTTCCCTGGAGGGTTAACATACAGGTGATTTTTTTAGTGCGATTTAATTTTTTTTTCGCTTGATTTCACAAAAACATTGGCGGTGACAGAAGCTCGCGAGGAAGTTCTAAATTAACGAGAACATTTGATGAAGAAACAAAAAAACGATATATAGATAGATATTAGATAAAAATTGGCTTACAAATTTACACTAGTTTATCATGTGCAGAGAGAGCGAGCAGCTTAACAAGCAATGGATTAATAGTAAGTTTAACCAAGGATAATGAAGAATATTATTTTGCCGTTTTGACTGCAAAATAAGTCGTTAAAAACGTATTTCGTAATATTGATAAGACGCTTTACACAAATTACAGAAACTTGCAGTTTTAACAACATTAGTGCAAAAAGTGCGGTTGAAATCTCGAGAAAAGTAGAGAGAAGGATTAGATAAGAAGAAAGAAATCGAGCGAGATGTGTGATACGATATAATAAAATAAGGGAAGCAAGAAGGGGAACAAATAAGAAGAAATGAGGGGAGGAAAGAGTGTGAGGGATATACAGAGTGTTAAGATTATAAGTTAGAGGCGGCAGGATGACCAACGTTTACATAAGGGCCAGGGTTGCCACATTTAGACTGGTCTCCTGTGTTGTTAAGTACACACAGACAACAGATTGTATGGGCGAAGGCGTCTAATCGGTTTTACGAGACGGGTTGCTTTTGAAACAAACATGGCGCCCGAGAGTTGATTTTTTTTTAATACAAGGTACGTGGTAAAAACCAAAGTATGTGGTTATTTATTTTAAGATAATCGGCTTAACGTTAAATTTTGTGTATACCTACACTGCCTATGTACTGTACATGATGAACTAATGTGAACTTATATGACGATTTCAAAGAATAGACAAAAATAGTTTGCCCAGACTAACCTAGAGATAAACATTCAGTGGCACCGAGCTGCACCGCTATCATTGTCTTGGTCTGTGGTTCATGGCCACGGGTCTAAAAGCCTCACTAGGAGTCATGGTAAAACTTTCTTTTGTCGGTGACTGTCTTGCCAAATCACCTTTGTACGTGTGTGTTTGAGTTCATATGTACGTGTTTGTGAGCGCGCGTCATAAGCCAGACCACACCTAATGATTTAAGTGCCTGGGGCAGTTGTAATATGAAACCACCCTTCCATCTTCTTTGCATATCAAATAACCCTTGATTTATAATGTTGGCTCTGCAGTGTTGACTAATACTTTTTTGCACTTCATCACTGAACCGGGTGTAACTGTAGACACACACACACACACACACACACACACACACACATATATATATATATATATATATATATATATATATATATATATATATATATATATATATATATATATATATATATAGTATATATATATATATATATTAATCAGACTGATTTGAGAAGAAACTTCACATCTGTTATTAGTGAATAAGTAGCACAACTTGGTACACCGTTGTGATTGGCTGCTATATGTACCACATGTGGAAAGGTAGAAACGGGGTCATGGGTATAAATGAGTAGGTACATACTAAAAAAAGTTGCGCTACATCTTAATTACAATGCGCTCGACTGAAGTGTGATCTCACGCCAGGGATCCGCCTATTTCAAAGATATGACCTTGTGGTTGTTTCATTTCAGCGTGCAGTATTAAGATTTTAATGACCAGGGTATTTAAGCACCGTTCACTGAGCCAACAACTGTTACATACTGTATTAAGAAAGATACTCAACCGTGACGCCACACACCACTAAGATAATGTTCTTTCTCGTTAATGTGGCTCTTTATTTTAAAGGGAACTGTATAGCGTATCTATATGATAGTCAGTAAAATCGTAATTTAAACCCACAGTGGTTTAACAGGTACAAGTATATAGACAGTGCAGTTCCACAAACAACGGTAAACCGTAAATCGGTTCACCCAAAGATAGCCTAAGAAAGTCGTTAAGGCTTATTTCTATCGGGTCCTTTTGTGGTGTTGGGGAGATTAATCAAATAACAGATTGACGAAATAAGCAAATAAATTAACAATAAATGAGTCACTACACCACCAAGACTAACTGAGATTGGTGGGACATTTTTAGTTTACAGACAATGTTCATTGATCAATGTTACAAACTATCGGGCACTTGGTTCATAAAAATCGTCAAACCGACTGCTGATGACAACAACATTCTCCAACACATGAATAACTTTATGGTGATGATGATGATGTCATTTATTCTAGAAGCTTCATCGGCCAGGGTCTTAAAGCATCGTTCACTGAGTGGGAGTCAGTTTGTACACTAGACAACAGACAAGTTACAAAATATATTGTTTCTGATTCTCTCCTATAATATAAAAAAGTAATGTTAGTCTACTTAAAAATATTTATGGACATGATAAATTTACTAAATTTATTTACAAATGTAGATGTGAGTGTTGAACTCAAGGCAATGTGATTTTAACTACTATAGAGAATCACCTTATATATATATATATATATATATATATATATATATATATATATATATATATATATATATATATATTATATGAAATGTGTTGTAATCGGTCACACCGGAAAATGTAGCTCAGATAGTAAGCAACCATGCCCTGAGTATCTGAGTGCTGTCTCTTATTTTTAATTGTTGCTGGTTAGTGTATGTAGTAACAATATACTCGCTGAAAGAGTTTAGTTGTTAAAGCGCAGTTATGCATCATAGCAACAACCCAGTAGTCTGACGGCCACCACAACAAGTGTGTTCAAGAACACCATTGTCTGTGTTAAGGCGCACTTGAGCAAGCATCCATCACACGTAGAAAACATTATCAGCCAGATTAGGAAAAAACGGAAATTGGGCTGACTTAGTACAAGTTACATAACCGAAAATACTGGTCAGTAATTAATCTTACGATTGAAATATTTAACAAGTCATAGATCATCTTTGACAACATGTTTTTGGATGAGGTCATCATGGTTACCGACATAATAAAAATCACCATGTGTAGGGTACCTCAATAATTAACAAAAAAACCGTATTAAATGTTATTGTGATGATATATGAGTCTATGGTTATGTATGCGTTACGTGTAATTTGACATAAACAGTAATGTGTATGGTAGTGTACGGTATATATGTTTGCGACATGCATGTGTGTGTGTGTGTGTGTAATTTTCATCTATGGTATAATACAAAATGCGGAAGTATCAATATCACGTGTGTGTGTGTGTGTTTGTCGACATCAAGAATGTTAAGTGATCTTGGCACCCCGGCCAGACTCTGCTGCTCCTCACAGCTTACGTCAAAATCTTCACTTAACTGGTGATGTCAGAACGAATCAAACTGACTCACTTCAGCCAAGACTCAGAAGATACAACCAACATAGCACCGCGAATAAACTGAAACTGTAACGATATAGATTTGGAAAGGACATAAAAATTAATAGTATTGTTTCTAATCGGGCTTGAAGGGAAATATGAAGAATATTATACTGTATATTTGAAACATTTAACGCAGTGTATCGCAATTACACAGAGACTTTACCGTAAAAAGCCGAACGTTCAAGGGGAGGAAATAGTCACGCGGGGGGATTAATAAGTTGGTTATAACCTTGAAGGAGAAATTTCAAGATTCACTCGCACGGGCGTGAGAAGTGAGCGATGTATTATGGAGTTGTGTCAAAGGTGTTCATATCTCTCAGTGACCGGACATTTTTGAGACACAGTGAATTCGCGTCTATACTTTACATCATCTTAAAATTAAAAGACTATAACGAATATGTCACAACAATATCAAAATACTAGGTTTATTAATATCAGGTAGCTAGAAAATATGTTTATTGTATTAAGTAGTAGAGGAGTTTTAGCGTGTTAGGATGATAGAGTTATTGGAACATTGTTATGAACATCCGGGACACTATCCAACATGGAGGCTCGGAGGCGCATGTGAAATAAGGACTTTATACTCGTGTTACTGTGTCTAGCGTGTTGATGCCCCGGCTCACAGCTCGAGTGTGCCATCAACTTTCACTGGACGGTGTGTGTAGAAAACTAGCAGGTAAATAAGGGATCGTTAAAGGCCGGTTGAGGTGAGGACATGACACCTGGGGAATGAGGGTCGCTGGTGCTGGTCGAGGAGGTGTGTCGAATTTCGTCTCTCTTGTGTTGATGTGTAGAGACTGCACCCGGGTTAACAGTCTCTTGTTGCATTTTATGGTTTGGCGAGGTAATTGTAGGGAACTGGAGGGTAACTAAAGTGCTCATTTAAGGCGCCGGACATGGCACCTGGGGACGAGAGTTGCTGGAGGAGGTGTGTCGAATTTTCTATCTCCAGTTGTTGCCCTGAGAGTTTTAACAGGTTTGGCTGCTTATTCATAGTTGGAAAGAGAATTGTAGTTAAATAGAAGGTCGTAGAGAGGTAATTAAAGGATTAACATGATATTTGGGACGAGGATCACAGGTGATTATGTTCTGCCTTGTGTTGAGTTGGTCGGAAAAGACTGGTTAGATATGCATTTTCTGGGTTCGAGACATAGTAATGGGAGCAAGGGGTCGAATGGTGATCTGAGAGAGATATAGTGAGACTGGAAGATAAAAGATTCAAGAGACTAAGAGAATATTAAGAGACAGAGACTGGGAGACGCTGAGGGAAGTTAAGAAAACTCTACTGAGAAAGTTTGAGAAATGCTGGGAATGTGAGAGACAAAGTATGTGAAAGATAGAGACATAGGAGGTTTAGATACTTGGGAGATGCAAGAAGTGTAGAGATTGAGAGAGAGAAAGTGTAGACATTGAGAGAGACAGGAAGTGTAGACATTGAGAGATGTAGGTAGTGTAGACATGAGACAGGAAGTACAGTATAGAGATTGAGAGAGAGGAAGTGTACTCATTGAGAGAAACAGGAAGTGTAGACATTGAGAGAGACAAGAAGTGTAGACAGTGAGAGAGACAAGAAGTGTAGATATTGAAAGATGCAGGAAATGTAGACATTGAGTTTGAGATCGAAGAAATGTAAGAAATTGAGAAACCCCTGAAATGTGAGACAACAAAGACTGGAGACAATCAACCTTGGCATTGTTATTCTTTTGAAATAAAAAAAAAGCTGTCATCTTGTCCTTGCAGGTTTCAAGTTAACTGTGTACTGTATTCTGTAAGAGTGATGGATACATAAGTATAATCATCTTGAGAATGATGTTTGATATATTTATTAAGACACCAAGTAAAAATGTGAAATTTTCTGACATTGTGAAATATGAGAAATACCTGAACTGCTGTATTCTTAGAAATTCAGTAAAGATGGAGAGTTGATACTTTATTTATTATTATTTATTATTGTAGAAAGTCTAGTATTGTGGGTTTTAATGCAGAGAATGGAAAGTCAACATGGAAAAAGGAAAAATTGAAAGTGAATATACAAAAATATTGTTTTATTAAATATTCATATGAAGTGGCACGATCTTATCATTTCTTTTTGTCAAAGGTTGCTCAAGGTGGTGTCATTAAACCATTTGTGATGACAGTTGATGTGAACGACTCAAAGCTAACTAGATCTGATGTTAGGTTAGAGGTTGGTTCAAATTGGTAAAACACTAAACTAGCGACCAAACCATATGTGGTAAAAATTAACTTAGGTTGAGGTATAAAATCAAGATGTGTTATATAATTATGCAGTACAGTAGTATTTCATTCCTTCAGTTCCCCCTCTTGTACGATGTCACTTCAACCATTTGTTGGTAATTTTTCTGATTGATAAGGTGATTAGTTTAGCCACGAGAAAAATATAAACCAGGTATTGTAGTTACATGACTCCATTATCCCAAGTACTTCATATTGAGTAGATTTCTATAGTCTCAAGCCATTGATGGTACGTTTGTGATTTGCTGCTGGTCAATAGTCACTACCCACACAGTCTGAAAGAAAAAAAAGAACAGTTTAGAAACATGGCAGTTTCCCCATTCAGCTGTCAGTCATTATTTATAGATACAGTACAGTGTACTATAAAGAATGTCTTATTGTTTATATGGATAAAGTACTGTAGTATTTGATAAGCTGACTCTTGAAAACATCTGTCCTGCATTCTTATACTGTAGTGGTGTTATGGCTCAGGATTGCTTAAGGTTGAGTAATAGCCAAGTTAAAATAATTAATTTTTCAATAAAAGTATTGCATCAAACGATGTGATTACTGTGCTGTACTTTATGATAAACAAAACATTTAAATGTCCTGAATTTGACAAAACACTAAAGAAATAAATGTCCTGAATTGCCTTGATTTAATGATCTTAAGTCTTAACCATAGCTTGTGGCTGATACATGTCACCTCAGGAAGTGGCAGTGGATGTTTTTATACATACTGTCTGAATTGCATGTAAAGTCCCAAGTAAGTGTATGCAACAGATAAATCTATAAATGTGGGAATGTCTATCAGGTGGTGATTGGCAGGAAAGGTGGGTGTAAGTGAATGAAGACTGGAGAAATGTGAATAATTTCAAAGGAGAAAACTATATCTGTACAGTACTACTGTATAATGGTATGCAATAATGTATAGAGCATGTGGCAGTGTGTTTTGGATACACATTGCTGTTTATTTGATGTTTTGTAAAGTGTAGATGATTTATTGTTAATTTTTATTGAGATTAGCTTGGTATTTTTATCAGTAATTACAGTATGTTGCTGAAACTGGAAATATTTAAAAGATTGATGTTAAAGAGTTCACCTTTTGTTCTTATGAAAGTTGTTAGGGTAACTACTGTTGAGAAAACTGTGCTAATGTTTCAGTTATACACCTAGAACATAAGTGGGATAAAGTGAACATTATTTGATACTGCTTTTACATGTACAGTACAGTATATAGTTAGATTTTGCTAAGGCTATGATAATATTTAGAGATCTCTCACTATTGTGTTTTGGGTTTGAGTCTGGGCCTAGGACAGACGACATGGGAAGGGTTCTTTCCAGTATGACCCTTCCCAAATATCCCAGGTTTTCTCTTGTACTAACACTGGGCAATAAAGTTTATAACAAAGTAATAAGTAATAGACCAACCACCTGCACAGCTGATAAGTGGTGAAATGACAAATTATGTAAAAAGACCAGGGCCCCAGAATGCAGCATATGCCTGTGACCATCCTATGAGCTTGTCAACAAGCCTCTGGTATTGGTAATGTTGTACAGTACTGTACAGTATATAAAATTATGACAAAGTACAGTATGGACCAAACCAAACGTAATTTAACTAAAAATAAGCTAAGACTATTAGGTTTGGTAATCTCACATGAAACAAGTTTTCAGCTGTTATGTCGTTTTAGATAGAAATGTCTTTTTTTTTTAAGTGGCTTTGAGAAAATAACTTGACACTTATCATTTTGTCAACTTGAGTCACAGATTGAGAAAATTAAGACTTTTCCATCAAGAGATGCTGTGAGGCCTTAGAGCTGTTGTAGGTAATGTTTAGACAGATCACATTTATACTGTATAAAGGTGTTGTGTTAGTAATACATTGTACGTTTCACCATGTACAATATTTAATTGTAAGTGCAATTTTTACAAGTAAAATTGTTATATTTGTTTAAAGTAAACTTCAGTGCTTCCTCCATTTTCAGTTTAGTTTTTAACAGCATCAGCTGTCTCAACTTGAATTATGGTTAGCATTTTATGTCCAGTTTGCCCTCACGGCCCACCACAGTATAAAACGCAAAAAAAAAGGGACCAATGTTGGGGACCAGTACACTACTGTACAGTAAAGATGTTTTGGAAAGACCACCTCACCTTATGTATTTTCTGACAACTTATAATGTTCTGAGCCCTTGGTAGATTTATTACAAAACTTCTGTTGTGATGACAGATTATGCTTAGGTATCAAAATAAAGGAAGAAACTATGTTTTAAGGCTGTGTGTTCATCTCAGCTTGGTAACAGTGGATTCATGATACAGTACACAACAAATTAATGATAAAAATACAGAACTGTATTGTACTTTCCCAATGGGATTATTGTACTGTATTGCAGTAGAGTATTGTTGAGAGTTTGTGAGAAGGGTTGGATCACCTACACTTATAATAGTCTACTGTTAGAAATACTGTACAAAGTGTTTCATGCATACCTGGAAGATTCAGAAAAACTTATTACCGTATACATACAGTATAAATATTTTTGTTGAGATTAAACTCCATTGGTTCTTTGATTTACATAATTAATTGTAGGGATTTAAAGTTAGTTGAAGTTAGGTTAAGTGATATTAGATTGTATAAGTTAATAGGTTGTGAGTAGCAGAGTTCTGTGTACAGTACTTTATATCATATAAAAAACAAGGAATGAATGAACTGATTGAAGTATTTAGGGGAATATATTAATTTATGAACAGATATGTATTGTAAATATTACTTGCTAATGTATTAATAGATAATTCTTATTGCTAATATTGTAAAAGACAAACATGTGAAGAGAGCAGCGTGTATAACATATTTACTTTGCAGATTGTCGACAGCTCCCCAGATAAAACTCCTCATCGACCAAAATGCCTATAGTAAAAAAATTACCTGATTGGTGAGGAGGAATTGCTAGACTTGAATCCTGATGCATGATGTTGTTGTGGCTAATATTAGTATAATTTGTTCATTGTTCTTATCGTGTGTCCTGCACAAACTGACTAACAAACGGTGTTCAGAGTTACCATGGTACTGTAGTATTTTAACTAGTCTAGGTTCTTTTGTGAAAGTTAAATTCATTGTATTGATTAATCTTACTCAAGACTTTCTGTAGTTGATTGTATTTTGTGTGTTGTGAGTATTGCATGATGTATTCTTGTTTATTAATAATGTTTTCCGTAGAATGGTTTCAAGCATTTTATGTTTGAGAACTTAAAACACACCGCTGTTTATTACACTACACTAATCACTAAAAAATAATACCTCGGTGCAAACTAATTTTCAACACTTCTTCATTGGTGCTGACTCAGAATTCCCCGCCTAAACCGTTTGGTTCATGATGTACTGTACTGTATGTGGTGCAGATAGTGATGCAGAAAGCAACCAAAAAGTATTGTAGATCCTATGATCATCTTAGCATAAAACTATCATGTATTTATTACCCTCTTCAATTTTTTTTTTCATTTTAACTACAGTATTTTTTTAGCTTCCTCGGTCACATGGCTTGTAAGATAGGTCACTGAACTTTTGATCCCTGGCATAACTTTGACAAGTAGTACAGTACAGTACAGTACAGTACAGTACAGTACAGTACTGCAGCCTGTCCAGTATTTTGAGTTTTGGACATTACTGAAGACTGATATAGGTGTTCAGTTAAAGCTCTTATTGCTGGAAGTACAGTACAGTGAGTTCTGCTATAACGCGTGTTTTGATAACGCGAATTTGCTCTAACGCGATTTATGAATTAGGAACGATATTTGTATAACGCGAACGCTTGTTTGCTATAACGCGATTTTTGCTTACTATTTCTCCAATTTTGTGGTATTAATTGTGAATATGGTAAAGAAGAATATCTCCAAGAAGCGTTCTGGTGATAGAATTCCCGGTGATGATCGTAAAAGAAAGGATATAACACTTGAAGAGAAGCTCGATGTTATCAACCTCAAAATCACCCTTCTCCCCATCAAGTTACATTCATATTTTTTCAAGGTAAAGTGTTACATTTACTGTATGATTTCATTATTAGATATGAATGTAACATTTATTTAGACTGTGCTATCCTTTGTGTTAGGCTAACTACTAAATTTTTTCGATTTCGAGTAATCTGCACCTAACCCTATTTTCTCCATAAGCCCTGTTATTTCTATTACGCGATTTTCTATAACACGATATTTTACAAGAACACAATTATCGCGTTATAGCAGAACTACCTGTACTGTATTTCAAGTTATATTTTATTTTTTAATTTTATTTGAAATTCGAGTCAATAATTATTGATTGAATCTTTCTGACACTGGACGGAAACTATTATTTGGAAGGCTACAAATTCCTTCTGATTGAATGCACGATACCATAGTGAAGCAACTGATAGCCTGTGTGGTACGAAGGCTAAAATTAGTATGTGGAGGCCATTGTATTGGCATCAGGCTCCTCTGGCTAAGGTGTTGTTGAGATAGAGGCCTTTGACTAACCACATACTGGCTGTAGAGTATTGCTCATTATGTTTCACATTAAATACATTCATGCACTGTACTCTGAAAAATCTCATAAGTTAACTTTTGAGTTATTGATCTTTATGTTTAGCTTACAGTGAAACCATAAGTTGTTTTGGCCTACTGTAAATATTTGAGAAGGAGGCATCATCATAAAATGTGTGTTCCTTTTCTGTCTAACACAAGTAAATGTCTGCCAAAACTTTACATCTGTTAAGGTGAAGGAAGAAATGAAGGTCTGATAAAATGCCTAGGATAGGATCCCAATTATACTGTACCTTAAAGTGAATTACAGCATTAATAATAGAGCTTCATTTAGAAGAAGTAACACCTTGAAGGAGAAAGTGATTGAACGTATATAAATATTTTTCATACATATTCTGTACTGTATTAGATAATGATATTAGATTGTGGCCTTTGCACTTAGGCACATTGTTGTTGTTACCTTATTGTATGCATGTCTTAGCACTTTTGATGCTCAGCACTTGCCTGTATGTATAATTTAATGTAATTTTTTAAAATGTAATATACAGTACCTGTATAAAAAAAGGTATTATATTTGTAATTATAAAGAATTTAATATCCAAAGTTAAGTTTATACACTTTGCATTTTTAGGGAACTTGGTGTTACGTATATGCAGACAAGTTTTAATTATCTGAGTAGCTTACCTTACAATGTTAAGACTCTTTGATACTCTCACTCCAGTACCCTTCCATATGTTTATTAATACATGTAAAAATTTTTTCCTGCGGCTTAAATTGTACACATTTAGGTAGTAAGTAGTTTAGTAATGCTGTCAATACACTGTAGAGGGAGTTAACAGTCACAAGGTTTTAACACCAGTATTGTACACACTGATAAGTCCATTTGACAGTTACAGGATATTTGAAGACAACTTGGATAGTGTGGTAATACAATAATGACAGCAGTGATAATGGTACAGTAATTATAGACTTAACAGAATCATTGTACACACAAAGAAAAGGAATTATGGTATTACCCCTTGTGTTATGTTCCAAAACCCTTGACGGACAAATTGGGTAAAGTGACAGCGAAGCTTCGAAGTTTAAGTCTGAACGGAGAACTTTACCCAAATTCTTCGTCGTGAGTTTCAGAACATAAGGCAAGGTAAGTGTAAGGTAACTTTCTCCTTTGACTGTACGTAATCAGTTGTAACCTGTACCATTATAATATCCCAAGACCTGATCCACATAGTTGTGAGAATCTCATCATTGTAATGCTGTGATATTGGAATTATTTTATGCTCAAAGGTGGGCCAGGACAATAACCCCAGAAACTAACCTTGTCATTGTTAGCATTTTGAGTTAATTAATGTTGCCATAGGAGTAATAAACTTAGTATAGTAGTACCTGTACGTATAAGATTATGATGATGGTGTGTGGCAACTGAGTGTCTGTTGTAAAGATCTTTTCCCTATACAGTACTGTACAGTAGCTAAAACAACTATCTGTGCATACTTTGTGGGAAACAATGTGAGACCATGGACAATAAATTTTGGTATATGAGGGCTGTCACTAGTCACACGTAAAATTTCGGAGCATATCGACCCCCACCTGCACAGATAGTTGTTTTAGCTACTGTACATCTACATTAAGCAGTATTTTCCTTATGTAATACACTTCATTTTATTGTATCATGAATACAAATAATGTATCAGTATAATGGAAGTAGAATATTGTTCTGGTTATGTATCATTTGCATTACAGTACAGTACTGTTATGAGAAAATAAGAGACCATTGAAGTTTTGAGAACAACATCCACCATTTACTTTTTCCTCATATCCACTGGTTGACTATTTTTGTTATAGTACTGTACAGTACACTGTTGGCAAGTACTGGGCATGGTATGGGGTCTTTAATGTACTTTAACATCGGCCAAAGTTGGTCAATCAGGACTTGCTTGGGCTGTCATTCTCTGTCAGTTTATTCCATGATACCTGTACAGTACTGTACTGTGCAAAGGAAATATGAAAGTCGCCTCACTGAATGACTGTTCATTTATATACGGGTACTGTACTGTACAGTAGTACAAAATAATAGTCTTCCTAGTTTATGTTATTCAGCCAGCTTCTTGAGGAAATTGTTTTTATTAATTTTCTTATTAAAAGATTATAGGGCAAGTTTAATACTATTGTATAACTCTTATAGTACATAACACAGGCAGAGTTAGCACCTGTACAGTACATCTGTTATCAGTATGGTACTGTATTGTACACCACTCCTATTTTACTGTGGTGTGGATCAAGGGGTACTGATATCTTTATAAATTACTGTACAAATTTTTTAAGTTTGTTAGATTTGATGACCAATATATCTTCGGAAACATGAACATTTTGTGCACGTAATTAACCGTGGTCTTTTTAAATTCTTGAATTTTGTTCAGTATTCCATAACTCATACATTGCAAAGTTTAAGGCCAGCATTGACACTAATTTGTCAGTGCATGTTTAAATATTGACACCCATCTTTGTGTGGTGATTATGTACAGTGTGTGCTGTACACTAAAGACTATCATTTTGCATTGCATCATGTCTGAATAAATAGTGTGCAATTAATTTCTTTAGTGTGTTAGTAAAAGTTATAAGGAAAAGTAGAGTTTTATAAACTGCCATCCTTGCAACTGATGTAAAGCACTAAAACATGCATCATCTATCTAATATTTAAATGGAAATTAAAAAGGTAGATGTATTCATAGTTGAAAGTAAAATAAAAATATTCCTAACAATAACAAAGATTAAATTACCATAAACCATAGTAAAGTACTGTACTTGTAGTTGGTAATGAGGAAGGGAAACATCATGTTAAATGTGCTTCGTTGCTGTTGGATTTTTTGTTTTGTTTAACAGCTACAGTATTATTGTATTGAGTTTTACACTTAACATTTGAAGATGCTGTGTGTTTCTGTATATTGGTGTGGCTCTTGTAGCATTTATTTTTATTGGTGATTAATGCATGTTGGAGAGGTTCAGTGCAGATACTGCATTTGCTGCCCTCACACAATAAATCCCAAATATGTATGATGTAACTAATTTCTATCATAAGACTTTACTACACAAGATTCCAACACTCCACTCATACGCTTGTTCAAGTATCTGCTGATGGCATTCCTGTAAGGACGAGTGACTTTAACTTGTGTATTCTGCCATGTGGGCTGGTACAATTAAATTTTGTGATGAACTACTGTTTTGGGGAAATTATTATTTATTTATTTTTGTTATTTTTTATTTATTTTAATTTTTTTAAACAATCATCACAGTTCATTTGGTTACTGGTCATATGATGGGCCTCTCCTTTATCTTGGACATATTATCCTGTCAGCCAATCAGTTGATGTCATAGGTATGGCATTGTGGTTTCATGCTTTAATTAAAATGTGGAATTGTAATTGTTAGACAGTACTGTACAGGGTATTTCAGTTTGGTACTGATGAAGGGAAAATACAGGGACCTTCAGCACAAAGATACAAGTAAAGATTGCCTGCTGCTGTATTTGTTGTAACTTAAAAAAAAATTTGATGATTAATTTTGTTTGATCAGTTTCTCTCATGTTTGAAGGAAAGGACCAGTTTGTCAGGAATGTGTATTAAAGCTTATCTTTGTATTTCTAAAATATGTTTGCATTTTTGGAAATACACAACTGTACATTGCACTATACTGTACAGTGTAAATTGTGTATGGTACACTATACAGTACTGCAATACAGTTTGTGGAAAATACATTGATGTAGCAGACAATCTTGTATGTAATAAATAGGATGTACTGTATTGTTAATAAAAATGTGGGAATCATTTAGAGTAGACAATAAATATGATTCATCTAATGTATATTCTGGCTTGGCTGTTTCAGGATGGAAAATGCAGGGAATATTGGTTCCCGGCGGCGAGAGGGCAAGAAATATGCCGTAGAAGACGAGGCTTTAGATAGAATTGCGAAAGAGGTAAGTGTGTGTATGCAAGTGAGATTATTCTCCGATTATCTTCCTTTTTCTACTTTAGATAAACATTTGAGCTGTGTTGAACTGTAATACAGATGATGCTCACAGGGTAGAAATCTATTATGTACTGAACTGACCTTTGAGTACAGTACAGTATAGCAGGGGAAAAGGCTGGTCTTTATTCATTTTGGTTGTCTCATGAACGTTGGCCCTACAGAACCATTTGTGGCACTTTTATCCTCTATCCTTTATGTTTCTGAGTTTTCACTATTGGAAATGTTGTACTGTATGTGGTAAAAGAAGTCTTTGTTTCGTCTATGTTTTTATTAAATGGCAGCAAAGTGTTTCATGCTTTATACTAGTAAAGGCAGACCAGCAAACAGATTTGGTGACTGTATGTTTTGGCTGTTAGGTACAGTACAGTATTGGTTTTTAATGGAGTGGGAATGTTTTGCATTAATAATATTTGGTTAAGATTTCACTCATGTAATGTGCTGTAGATGTAGATAAGTGGACTTTTAGGTGCAGGTAGTTGTGTAAGAAAAATAGCATTTTTGTTGTTATGAAACCCCATGAAATGAAAGACTAATACTGTATCAGTGCAATTTCCGTCTACAGAAATTTCACCTTAAATTAAGAATGGGGGAGGGAGTGTAGGAACCACCCTTGGCTACAGTTCATTAATATTACTTAAATAGGAGGAAATCTTGAGGACTTAAGTCTACTCAGATAATGGAAATTCAGGGTAACATTAATTTCCCAAATCATGGGAAATCAGAAGGACCCATTGTAGCAACTTAAATCATGGGGAATCACTCATCAGGAATGCACAAAACTTTACACCAAAGTGAAGAATATTCCTCCTGCCTATTTTCAAAGGTTTTCAGTCTATTCTTGTCATATTATACAGATTATAAAGAATGGAAGTATATATAATTGTTGAAACTTTGTGCGTATTAACTTGTTCCAAATAATGAGAGTTTACAGTCCACCCTTGGATATATCTGAGCATCTTATTGAGACTTATGTGGCCTCCTAAGTTTGACAAAATTCTGACACAGGTCAAGACAATAGATAAATGAATTTTTATTTAATGTAAACAGCAGATCAATGTGGTATGTACCAGAGAGTAATAAATATCTTGAGGCTTGGTGCATGTACTGGATTAACTTGAAGGCTGCCATGCAAATTTTGGAAATCTCTAACCACAATCAGGATGTTGTTGTGAAAATGATCCTCTTTACCTTTGATTGCTCTGGTAATATTGTCTTAGTTACCACAATCTTACAAATAAATAGAAAATCCATGTACTGTATTTTTATTGTGAGAAAGTTGTTTAGATATGGATCACGTTGGCCAGATCATACAGATATAGAATTTAGTGTTGCTTCTGCTCATACAAATAGTCAGATACTGTACTGTATATACTTTACAAAAAACATAAGTACATGTACAGATTTAGGAAAACTATACAGGTCCAGTAATACCCTCATAATGACATAGAAAGGAATAGAAATTTATATGCAAACTTCTCAATACACCTGTTAGCCACGCAAGTGTTATGGTGCAGATGTGCCAGGGAACAGGGTGGTGCAGAAACTTATGGCCTCACCAGCTAATAAATACATGTCCAGAAGTAACTTAGTCACAATTTTACTCTGTATTAAGTAGAGTAAATAGTGAGCATTTACTCGTTGTTTTAATTAAGGAACTCATAAGAGCTCTGTCATTTTACAGTTATCTATCTTATCTAGAATGATTTTAGCACCTGATACTTGTGGGTGTTGGGGTTGTGGGGGGTTGAAGGCTGGTGGGATACTGTGGAGCAGACCAGTGTCAGTGTGGCCGTGTTCAGTGTTGATACAGTTAATATTATTTCCACATACAATACTGGTGATATAGAAACTTAATACTACTCTGAACTGTGTTGATATTATTGTGTACACCATGAATGGCTTCCATAAAATTACTACTGTTTCACTGTGTCTAGTTATATACAGTATTATTATAATTCTGCAATAACACTAGTTTTAGGTGACTTAGTCAACCTGCTCGTGGTATTTGACCAAGTAACATTATCTACAAGACCAGTTTATTTTGTATGGATGATTTGCTTCGTATAGCTTTCAAGTGGAGCTCAAGTTTAGGCAAGAAATTATAGTTGTGGATATGGCAGATAAATAAACAATTTGCTCTAATGTTGGATATTTAGGATTGTTTATGGAAAAACAAGAAGGGACAATGATTGATCATAGTGTCAGTGCAGGCTGGTTAAAATAATCACTCAGAGAGTTAGTCATTCAGTCAGTCTGGCTTGGTAGTCATTGAAGTTAACAGTTGAATTGCAGGAAATGTAGTAGCTTTGAAAAAATGGGATATTTGCATGTGAATAGTGAATAGACAAGTGTTTCTAAGAATTCAGATATTCAAGTACAGTAAAGTACAGTAAGTATAGAAGAATGTAAGTTGAGGCAATTAGTTTTGAATGGCAAGCAAACAGTAGGGACATTATAGTAGGTGTATCATGTGAGATGATTGTGGATGCATTGCCTCAGCAGTCACATGTAACTATTCTAGGATACTGTAGTTGTTTCTGTGACACTTTTGGTGTCATTGGCAATTACTATAAAGTATTGCAATTTGAGGGGGGTGATTGCTCAGTGGTTGCGACGTGATGTGTCAGCAACGTAAACAAATCCATAGTCTCTTTTTTCCTGTTCTGTATTTGATTAAAGTATTTGAGGTGAAGACTTCATTCGCCTGAAAAAATTCTTTTACATTGAATACTTGAGTAATATGATAGAAAAAGCAATGAACTTGCCCAAGTGGCAACGCAAATAACTTGGCAACCACCAACCTGTTAACTTGTTCGAATTGTAATGGTTGTTAAAATATTAAAAATGGGTGGATCTTGAGTTGATGGGTCTGTTGTGTCCATGTGCCCCCTATACAGTCCTGTTGATGGCTAGTGTGTGTGTGGCATTCTTTAGACTACGAAATACTTTAAAGTGTCGTATCTTGTATGACTTCTCTCCCACATGCCACTCAAGTATAATCTCCCATACTGTCTTTTAAGCTAAGGTTTTATTTATGTAAAGCTCTTATGTACAAGATTTTTAACATTCACTCTTTAAGCCCAGAAAGCATTTTATTAACCTCAGGAAAAAACAAAGAATGGACTAACCTATACCATCCTAACTTCAACACTACTCTGCATGAGCTTTTTGTTGTACCGTATTATAGAATTCTTGCAAAAACTAAGAAAAAATCATGCCCAGAATCTCTCCTTAATCCATCCTATCTCATTCTTCATTTTCCTTCCTCTCATATCTCTCTTCTTTTTTCTCGATCAGGCTTCGTTAACCTATTGTCATATGCCAATTTGGTTATGTTATACAAACTAAAATAGACTAAAGTATTATGCAAACTTTTGTGCATTGTAGAGCAGTATCTTGTTGACAACATAGGGTGACACTACAGGATCTGACTAAAGTGTGTTGACCATTCTGCATATCAGGACAGTAGTGTGGAAATTTTTTCATGCTGTAGTATTGGGCATTGTAATTTTCTCAGATACTTCGATATTGTAAGTTTTGAAGCACCATCTTGGGATAAATATTTCATACAACTGATTCTGAACATTATGATAAAGCCCCCCAAAATATCCTTTTGCCTTTGTCTCAGTTTCATGACACTGTAGTACTGTCCTGATCACTCCCCCTCCACTGTACAGTATTATGACCTGACTTATTATTATGTCATCTGTCACAAGACTATTCAGCCAACCCTTGATAAATTGCAATTTAAGGCTTTGTGTTTTGAGTACAGTACTTGCAGTACAGGCTGTACCCCCTATTTTTTTCTTAGTTATGGTAATTGTAAAATTAGAGAGCAACCTGTGCAGAAAGGAATAAAGAAAAATGGGAGATGTGATGAAGAGCAGCAGCAGTAAACTGTGTGTTCATGTGTGTATTACTTTTGTGCAGTTAGAATTGTGAGAGGTGGTCCAGAAATGTCATTTGTTTTGTAGTGGTAAACGTTTTACTCTTTTTAAAGGCTTAGAGTATACTATAGTTCAGCAACTTGTGGTTTGATCCATCATGTCAATAGTTTTCAACAAATTGTATAATTTTTGGGTGTTGACTGCTTGACAAAAAGCAATATAGGTAA
This sequence comes from Homarus americanus, assembly GCF_018991925.1. Lineage (NCBI taxonomy): Eukaryota > Metazoa > Arthropoda > Malacostraca > Decapoda > Nephropidae > Homarus > Homarus americanus. The sequence goes on along the minus strand of NW_024753828.1, from coordinate 5,364,365 downwards.
TGTAGGTCTTTAAATGGCTCCCCACAATTGTGGTCACCAAGTCCTCCTCTTCCTCCTCACCCATACCAGCTGATTAAGTCTCTTCACCTTCCTCACCTGCTACAGACTTCCCCACTGCCACGACCTCCTCCATTAATAATGTCTGTATCATTTATTTATTAGTTACGCTGTGATTGAACCATGTCTCTGTTTATTTATTTTTTTATTGTAAGCCATTAAGTTTAGGAATTTTTAGTTTTGTGTATTTGATATTTTGTTCAGTCCCTAACCCAGTGAAATATCAAAGGTTTAACTGTTCAGAGATTTCTATTGATTTGGGTGTCTAGCTAACATTTTTTTTATGCTGATCTGCTTCACTTGTGATGAACAGCTTTTATAATTTAGTTAGGTAGCAATGCACAACATCAAGGGTGATTTTTAAAAGGAAAAGAAGTAGAGTCTGTCATACATATTAAATAATGATAAAAAGTTACTGAAGAATGACAAATTTTACAGTACCATTGAACAGTCACAGGTGTAAAGGTATTTGTGATACAGACAGACTCACAGTTCTTGTTGTTACTGTCGTAGAAGATAGAGAAAAGATGCCTCGCAAGGTTAATTACCTGCTGAGCCTCCACCATGAGATGGACAAATTTGAGGCTGTCTACTTGGAGCTGCACACACACATGGCTGCCCGGATTCCACATGGCTTTGGCACTGGACAAGGGACAAACCCATTGCATGATATTATGGCTGTCGATGTAACAGCTCGTGAGATTGGTTATGATGTGGGGAATGGCGAATTAAGTTTAGATAATGGTAGTGCACGGATTACTTGCTGTGATTCAGATTATGAAAATGTTGAGAAGGAAAATAAAAAGGTTCATGAGGAACTGGTCAGAAAAGGGATTAATTTGAGAAAAGGAAGTGGCAGTATGACAAACTTGTTTATAGACTGCCCCGAGTCTCCCCGTGAGGAGTTGGTTCAGAAGGAGGCACTGCAGGAGGTGTGGTCATACCTCACCAACATATCCCTCATATTTAATCATATGAGATACTTCCTGGTGAGTAGTGAATTGGTTTTACATTTGTTACTCACAAAATAATGAACAGATGGTTGTGGACTCTGGTCAAGAGATAATACATTCTTAAACCTAAGAAAAACTGTTGTACAGTACAGTACTGTAGTATTCATATTCTCAAAAAAGAAATATTACAATACTTGTATATACTGTACAGCACTGTACAATATTATTCTTTTATGATTATTCCATTTTAATTTTGTATTGAAAAACTAAAGATGTTTTAAGAGTAATACAGTATACGTACTTGGATAATAGTCATGATACTGAAACATGTAAAACTCTCATCAATACATACAAACTGTAGTTTACTCCTGTTGTATTGATTAGTTGATGGTGATGTTGCTCAAGGTCAGGAAAGTGTATTAATTTACCTGAAGACGATACTTTTTTCAATGCCAATGAAAATTAATTTTTTTATTGTTATAATGTCATGGTACTACAACAGCTGAGTCATTGATGGTAGTGGCTGGAGGGGTGAGCGATTTGGTGGCTTAGATGGATGGATGGCATGAGCAGATGCTCCTGAATGTCATGTATGTAAAGCTTTGATGCTAAGTTTGATGAGACTTTGTAAACTATTTGTACAGTACGTACTTTAAAATTTGAAATATTGCCTGACATTAGAAATTGTTTCCAGTGTAAATTTTAGAAAAATTTCTTAAGACTGTACAGTACAGTACTGTAAATTGGCTTCAGTTCTGCTGTAACTCGTACATTTGGTGAAATTCTCCTTAGAGTTTCTGTACTCTTCATGTACAGTACAGTATACTAGTTATGTACATTTTATTGTTTGAAGAGAATTGGTTACTGTACTTTACTTGTGATGGAAGCAGTCATGCCTGGAGTTGGTTGAGTGATGTAATAGGGAGGATTAAACTAGTGTACACCTGGGGAAATCTCACATCCTCTGAGGCTGCTGCCAAGCCCAAAGGATGTCGTACAGTATCACTCTCCGGAGGTGGGGGAGATAATGCATGCTTAAGGTCTCTACCTGTACCTTTGATGGAATATTCTTTGAGATGAATTACAATCACTGATCAGCCTGTGAATATGCAGACTCAAAACAAGTTTGCCATGATAATTGTAAAAGATTTAAAGGTAGAAACTATAGTAGACAACAGGGTGTCAACATTTGTGGGATGATATTACAAGCGTCACCTTACAGTTTAAGGAGCGTGTTCATTATAATTTTACAAAGCGTTAGTAACAAATTGAGGTGTGTGTTTGTGTGTGGGGCACAGTTTCCTTTGTATCATGTAAGGCGTTAATTACTGTCTTATCTAAACCTTACTAAGTGATGATAAGGTTTGTAATGATGCTATTCTTTTATAGTTTGTGAACATACCCATTTATATTACAGTGTCTAAAGGGAAATAAATTTTTTATCCTGTTAAATGATAGTAAAACGCCCTTGTAGAAGATATTACGATCGAGTCCAACAGCAGTGCCACACTCCACATAGGCTAATGGTGGATTTAGAGAAGTCTCTCCTTAAGTATGTTTAGAGGGAGGTTTTCTTTGGCGCGTTTTCTTTGTCTAGGAGTCGGTCAACAGGTTATTTAAGTGCGTAACTTAACTAATTTCTGTATGTTTGAGTTCTCTGTTTATATTCATGATCTTCAAAAAGTCTATCAATGAAGGAAAGTTACCCTTATCCATTTTATATTTTTTGTTATTTATATACATATATATATATATATATATATATATATATATATATATATATATATATATATATATATATATATATATATATATATATATATATATATATATATATATATATATATATATATATATATATTTTGCTGCTCGAGTTAGGGAAGTACTCACGAGGTGTATGAAATCACTGGAAATTAAATTGCTGATGGATTTCTTAATTTTATTTTTATTTATCATTTCACCACTTATCAGCTTACTAGCCGTTTGATCTGTCTTTTTTAATGTATTAATATGAACGATTTTTGTCCAGTGTTATTTTTATTGTGTTGTCCTTGTGAGATATCGATATTTGTTATTTAAAATAATGTCATACAAGTCTACAGTAAAATTTGAACAAGAAAACCTTTGGGTGTTTCTCGTCACTGGGATCCTTGGTTGAATCGACTTTATGCTTGTATATACCAGTGTCAGCTTGTGTGGTGATTTTATTGAGTCTATCTGTCTGTCTTCGTGTGCTAGACAATACGAAGGACTAGTCTTGTACCGACCTTGTTCTTGATTACAGTACACTTAGAAGTACAGATATCTCCTATTAAAGAAAAGTTGTAATTACTGTAATGTAAAAAAATTGATCTAAAAGGGATTTTATAATTAATATTAAAAAAAATATGAATAAAATAATTTAAACTGGATTATGGTAACACGAATTATCGAGAGGAAGTTACCGGGGAATAACACACATTAGGTGATAAGAGAACTATGTAACATGAACCTTGGTAATGTAATAACGTTCATTGACGGTATAACTAACCATGGTAACGCAATACCTTTTGATGATTATTACACAATAACCATAGTATACTGGAGTAACTTTAGATAACGAAATCCCAGAGTAACATTTTGTGGTGACTTATTAACTGTGGCCTAATAGTGTTGTGACGTTTAACTGTGACGTATAAGTCGGTTTATAGCCAAACTGCCCCTTGTATAATTTATGGATTGTGCGTTAGAGCAAATAAAACTCGTTTGGATAATTTCAAACATAACACGATTCATTGAGTAAGGTTGTCCACCAATCATCGCCTTTTTTAGAACTGACGTCACGCCTTCCACCAATCACCTCCTTTCTATTACAATGACGTCACGCTTTCCACCAGTTATTGTTGACCATAATGACGTAATAATGTCCATTAATCAGTTTGTTTATCATATCGTAATGACGTAATTTCACTCGCCAATCACTGACAGGTTACTATGATGACGTAATCTAGTAGACTACTTTCTGCTTATCATGATGACATAACCCTGTCCACCAATCACTGTCTGCTTACCACCAATCACTATCAACAATAATGACGTTGCAAGAGTCACGTTATGCCCAGTCCACCAACCAAAGGCGTCTTATTGGAGGAATCCCGTGACCCAGCCCACCAATCAGAGGGGTTTAGGAGGCGGGGTCGACCAATGAGGGCGTCTTTGCCTTTGCTCATTACCTGAGACGAAAAATAACCCAGGTTGAGAATAGAACTAAATTTGTGGGTGGGTGGAGGAGTGATTGTGGAGTGGTGGTGAACTGGTGGTATTGTAGTGGTTGTGGTGAACTGGTAGTATTGTAGTGGTTGATGGATGGATGGATGATGTATGTAGCTGTGTGTGTGTGTGTGTGTGTGTGTGTGTGTTGTGTGTGTGTGTTTTAATATATCGTGGTGGTTGCCGTGATCAGCGATGGTGGTGGTTGTGGTGATAGTGGTGTTGGTAATAGTATTTGTGGTGGTGGTGGTGGAGGTTGTGGTGATAGTGTTATCAACTGTGAGATAAAAAGATAAACATTACTGGTTACGTTATCACATGTACTAACGCTCTTTAAAGATAGCCCTCTCTCTCTCTCCCCCCTCCCTCTCTCCCTCTCTCTCCTCCCTCTCTCCCCGTGTGACTATGACAAAACGCGCGCCACCAGGTAGAGCCGAGTGTGTTTACCGTGACAAACACCACGTGACAAATACTGTTATCTACCATATGATAAACACACAAGCTCGCATGACAGGTCTGTGGAGTATGCATGACAGGTATTAGGTGATATGACAGCTGTTTACGGGACATGACAGGTATTAGGGCATATGACGTGTTTAGGGGTATATGACAGCTGGGAAGACAGGCATATGACGACTGTTTACGGAAAGTGACTATTTTGAAGAGGAATTATCACAAGGGACTGTTGTACCTCACACAGAGACTAAGTGTGGTGGTGAGAGGTTAAGTAGTGGTGGTGGTGAGAGGTTAAGTAGTGGTGGTGGTGAGAGGTTAAGTAGTGGTGGTATATGGGAGGTTAAGTAGTGGTGGTGGTGAGAGGTTAAGTAGTGGTGGTGGTGAGAGGTTACAGTGGTGGTATATGGGAGGGGTTAAGTAGTGGTGGTGAGAGGTTAAGTAGTGGTGGTGAGAGGTTAAGTAGGGTGGTGGGTGAGAGGTTAAGTAGTGGTGGGTATAAGTGGGAGGTTGGTAGTGTGGTGGTGGGTGGGAGAGGTTAAGTAGGGTGAGGTTAAGAGTAGTGGTGGTGAGAGGTTAAGTAGTAGTGGTGGTGAGAGGTTGTTAGTAGTGGTGGTAGGAGAGGTTATAGGTGGTGGGTGAGGTTAAGTAGTGGTGGTGGTGAGGTTAAGTAGTGGTGGTGAGAGGTTAAGTAGTAGTGGGTGGTGGTGAGAGCAAGTAGTGGTGGTGGTGAGAGGTTAAGTAGTGGGGTGAGAGGTTATGCAGGTAGGAGAGGTTAAGTAGTGGTGGTATATGGGAGGTTGTAGTAAGTAAGGTTGAATGATGGTGGTGGTTGTGAAATTTGTTGATTGATGGTTGTGGGTGAGGCGAGGCGAGGTAGAGTGAGAGATGTATTTGGGGTGTTAGAATCAAGGTGAAGTACTTGGGGGGTAATAAGACTGGTGATTGGAGTCGTGAGTAGTTAGTGGTAGTTGTTACTGGTACTCACCTTGCTGGGGGGGTGATGAAACTCTGTAGGTGGTGGACGGTGTTACTGATGGTGCTGGTAGCGCTACTGCCTCTGTCAGGTAGGGGGGGCCTAGGCTGACCTCAGACAAGCCCCCAGCTTCACCAGCCCTTACCAGCCCCACCCCTTGGTCTTGGGACTCACTGCTGGCCTCTTCACGCTGCGCCGAACATTCTCCCAGGATACGCCCCGTCACGCCCCTTGGAATACACTCCCAGAGCTACATGTCACATCTCCACCCCGCCCTTGCTCTAGCCCGTTTGTGGTGATAGTAAGTTACCCCAGGACACGCCGCGCTCCGCCCCACCCCACCCTGCGCCCCGTCACGACGCCCTGTCAGTAGCACACTGGAGGCGGTGGTGTTGCACTGTGGCAGTGACAGGTGAACCTGCCCACCCACCACCCTGCTCCTCCTCCCTCTCCCTCACGCTGGTGCCCCTCCCCCTCACGTTGGTGCCCTCCCCCTCCGTGGCGTCCTATCGTGCTCTGCCACTATCTTATCTTGTGTTCGACCCCTGCTGTGCAACCCCCTCCTCCTCCTTCCCTTCCTACTCCTCCACACATTTCTCTCTCTTATCTCCCCTTACTTTCTTCTCCCTTATCCTCTTTGTCTTTCCTTCCCCATCCCCCCCCCTCCCCCACCCTCTCCCTCTCGTCCTCCCCCTCTACAGCATGCCATCTCCATTCTTCTCTTCCTTCCTTCCCTCCTTTTCTCCTTCCCCCTCCCCTCCTTCCTTTCCCCTTCCCCCTCTCCTCTCACTTCTCTCTCCTTCCTCCTCCTTCCCTCTCCTTCCCTTCCCTCTCCCCCTCCTTCCCCCTCTCCTTCCTTCCCTCTCCCTCCTCCTTCCCTCTCTCCCTCCTCCTTCCCTCTCTCCTTCCTCACTTCTCTCTCCCCTCCTCCTCGTCCAGCTGTGTTATCGTGTATTATTCCCTTGACCCCCATCGCCCCCCACCGTGTGATCTTGCTGCCTCCCACACCTGCACCACCTCTGTACACACCTGCTCCTGTGGTGTGGTGTTGCTGGTGGGTGATAATGTTGGTGGCTGATTACATTGTTGCTCGTCGGTGATTGATTGATAGTGGTAATAGAGTTGTGATGGTGGTAGTGGTGGTAGGAGGGATGATATGATGGTGGTTGGTTGTGGTGATTGTGGTAGGGATGCTGTGATGGTTGGTGGTGATGGTGGTTGGTTGTGGTGATTGTGGTAGGGATGCTGTGATGGTTGGTGGTGATGGTGGTTGTATCAGACAAGGGGGACTGAGTGTGGTGGCGGTGGGGACTTGTTGTGACGGGAGGCATCTTACACTGTGTTCTTACCTTGGTCAATATATCCTGTGTGCAATTTCCTGTTTCTCTCTCCTCCCCACCAGCACCCATCATCTTCCTCTCCTCCCTTCCCCTCTCTTCTGTGTCCAATCCTTCCCCCCACCTTTTACTCTCCCGTATTTCTTGTCTTCTCTCTCCCCTTCCCCCTTTTTCCCTCACCACCGTCTTTCCTCACAACCTTTGTCTCCCAGGCTTCTTTGTCCACCCCGTAGTGAGTGCCGCTGCTGGCGAACATTCGTCTGCTGTGGCTCTCGTAAGGGTGTTGTTGTGATGTGGAGAACTCCTGGCTTCGCTGATGGCCAGTGCTGGTGATGTCTCTGTAGCTCGGGTCCATTGGCGTCTTATTGCAGGAGGGAAGGGAACGCCAGGCGATTGTTAATTGCTGGTGCTGGCGATGTGCTTATGGCAGGGATCCCGCGTGTGCCTCTTACCCAAGCGCTCTCACGTCTCTGTACTAACAAGGCAAAATTCCTGTGTTTTTGCCTCTGTTGACCGAGTTCCCGCTAATTGACCCTCAGCCAGCGTGGTGAGGGTGGCCCGGCTCGGTCCAGTGGGCACGTGTTCCCTAGTAATGTGTGAGTTCAAGAAGTAGCTACTGTACGTGTCTCTCCTATGAAACTACGCGTATGTTAATGGTTAGATTTAATAGATTTTGAATACAATTGTAGACATAATTCCTTGGAGACTTGTGGCAAATTCGGGCATTGTTTACACTTAGTTATCATGAAAGTAAACATATTGATAATTTATATTACCTTTTATATTTTTCGTTAGTGTTGTTGTGACAGTTTACAGAGAGCATCATCGTTCACCAGCTATTAACCCATCACACAAGACGCCAGATAAGTGCCAAGTGTCTAAGGAGGGATTTTGGCCACAGCTCCCCGTGTGAGTCATGGTTGAGGCGCCGCTTATTATATTCAAAGCTGTGTTAATAAATATCACGTACAGTCAAATACTAAAAAAAATCCGTTCGTCTCTCCCTCCTGAAACCACGAACCCCGAGATAGAGCCTCATGAATCCGAAGCATTTATGAATAGGATAATGTATCAGGGTTCGGGTTCACGAATCTGAATCCCCGGGGTTCGTGGGTTCAGGTATAGGAGGGACGGATTTGTAGTATAGTTGAGTGTACGTTTGTGTCGTGTGTATACGGATTGACGTATTTTGAGACGTTTATGATATAGGAGGAATACCTTATACAGTTAGTTAGTACATAAGTTTGTATCGTGGGGTTTTAGGTAGACACAGCTTATTATGGTGTGTATGTGGGTTAAGTCACGTGCTGTTTTTATACTGTGAATATACACAAGTTGTTCTGTCTGTATAGTTTAGATATGGTCTTAGTAGTATAGGGGTGAGGAGAAGTGTGTGTGTGTGTGTGTGTGTGTGTGTGTGTGTGTGTGTGTGTGTGTGTCCTTATATGGTCCGTCCCTGTCTCGCTCTTAAGTTATTAGTAGCATGCGCCTTCCCCGCCCGAAAGCCCACCCACCCCTATTATCATACCCCCTGAATGTGTATTGTGCGTATCTACCTGCCTGTGTGTGTGTGTAGAGAGAAAGAATTAGAGACGTGAGTGCTGCCTGCGTGCTTACGGGGACACACACACACACCTTGGGAATGTTATGAAGGAAAACATTGAAGGTATAATCTCGAGTTTGTTCATCAGATATCGCTGAGAGAGAGAGAGAGAGAGAGAGAGAGAGAGAGAGAGAGAGAGAGCAATGGCCATCCTGGCCTACAGAACTTCCTGAAAGGGTGTTATGTAATTATCTCTCTCTCTGGTGGGTGCCATAAGATAGCCGTGGGTCGGTGATCCAAATATTCATCACTGGCCTTGTATCGTGTCTCATACTCTCTCGTAACAGAAGCAGTCTAGATATAGTTTGTTTGTTTGCACGAGTTACCTAAGGTGGTGATGGTGGGGGATGATTCTTACCCCCTCATCTTGTTTACTGTCCTCTTCTGTTTACTTTCTCGGAGCTTCTCTTTCCTCATCAGTGGCGTCCTGTTTACATACTCCTGGGTTTCTCCCATGTTTACACCTGGGGCTCTCACCTGTGCGGAGTGTTGTTATTATGAAGGGGCTCCAGGTGTACAGGTGGAGTCCATATGGGAGAGAGAGAGAGAGAGAGACCTTTGATATTTGATGTTATGGAGAAAAGACACGCTGACTTGTTTATGTGTGAGGGGGGGAGGGAGATGTGAGGGAGGAGAATGATGGAGTAGAATAAACCAAGATCAAAGGAGATGAATCTGGCGGGAGGGAGAGGAGGAACAGGGAGGGAGAGACAGAAGGGAGGAGGAGGGGGGAAGAGAGGAGGAGGAGGGAGGAGAGGGCAGATTAGAAAGGGGGAGGGGGTAAGATTGCCCTCCCAGGGATTACAGCAAGAAATCTTGATTAAGGTGAGTGATGGTCGGTGTTATATCAGGGTTGTGAGGGGTGTTCTGGCCACTAGTCTTCCTCATCCTGTGTCTTCCTCACCTCTCATCCTCCTCATCTCACCCCTCACCCTTGTCTTCCTCATCCTATGTCTTCCTCACCACTCATCCCTCCTCACCTCACATCTCCTCATCTCCTCCTCCTCACCTCCATCCTCACCTCATCCTCCTTATCTCACGGTCTCCTCACCCACGCCTCCATGACTCACACACACACACACACACACACACACACACACACACACACACACACACAGCACGGCGTGTTAGAGTGGGCAGTAAAATACCAGCACTATTAACTGTCGACTCAGGCACGTAGGTCCTGACGTGTGTGTGTGTGTGTGTGTGTGTGTGTGTGTGTGTGTGTGTGTGTGTGTGTGTGTGTGTGTGTGTGTGTGTGTGTGTGTGTGTGTGTGTGTGTGTGTGTGTGTGTGTGTGTGTGACCACTTGTATTTTATGACACGTTTCCGAAGGTCTTCATTTATACCACACCGTTGTTCTGTACTGTACCACCTCTCACCGGATAACCCCCACCACCCCCCCCCATCACCTCCTTCTCAGTAGAGCATCGAACCCTGGAGTTTGTTACGTAGGATGTCCACACACACACACCCTCCATCCTTCCTCCTCCCCTCACTCAGTGGCGAATGTTCTGTTAGGTCAACGTTACATGTGTGTGTGGGGGGGCTGGGGTGTCACTTCTATGTCCGGTGGGATGGATGGAATGGGATAGTGATGGATGGGGTGGGATGGGTGATCACCGATACCAGGTGTCACGAACGCCCATAAGCTTGTCATAACCACAGGGTCAGTTGGCCTCTGATCAATATATCCTGCCCACCACCCCTGCCCACCTCCCCTGCCCACCACCCTCCTCACCCACCACCCTCCCACCACCCCCCCTCATCCACCCTCCCTCCCACCCAGCCACTCCCCCCACCCACCCAGCCCATCCACCTTGCCCACCCTCCTGCCCACCACCTCCTCACCCACCCACCACCACCCCTCATCCACCCTCCTCCCCACTCCAGCCACCCCTCCCACTCCTGCCCCTGCCCACCCCCCATCTCCCCAGTGCTCACGTTCCCACCATCCCCTCTCCTTCTTCCTCCTCCTCCTCTCCTCCTCTCTTTCTCCTCCTCCTCCTCCTCCTCCCCTCCATCGGACCCAGTTCCACCTCCCTCACCCCCTCCTTTTCCTCTGACCTCTGTTTGTTGTTTGAAAATTGGGTCATGACTGCTGACGGGTGCGTCATGGAGTGTGTGTGTGTGTGTGTGTGTGTGTGTGTGTGTGTGTGTGTGTGTGTGTTGAAATTTCAGGGATTTAGATTCTTTTTTATTTTTTATTATTTAAGACCTTGTATCCAGGGGTCCAGCTCCCCCTCCTCCTCCCTCCTCCCCCCTAGCGGCTGACACCTGAACCATACGTAACAGACTCACTTCACCTCTGACGGAGAAAATAATACTACTACTCCGCTGGGACTTCTTGACCTTAACGGAATAGGCGATGTCTTGTATACAAAATAAAGGGGAAGAGTAGGAGTGGAGAGGGGGGGGTGGAGGTTGTTGTGGTGGGGGGTTGTGGTAGGGGTGGGGGGTGGGAGAGGGGGTGTGAGGGGGGGTGGAGAGGGTTGGTAGGGGTGGGGGGTTGTAGAGGTTGGAGAGGGTTGTGGTAGGGTGTGGAGAGGGTGGTAGGGTGGGGGGGGGGGTGGGGAGGGGTGAGTCACTCTCTTATATTTATCCACTGTAATTACCCGCCACCCAGCAGCTCCTTCCTTCCTTCCTGCCTTTCCTTCCTTCCTGCCTTTCCTTCCCTTCCGTGTAAACAAGATTGTGGGGAGGAGGAGATGTTGTTTATATTTGGGTTACCTGAGTTGGGTGCCTCCTTTACCTTGCCACACCTATTAATTAGCTCACCAAGGTGCCACTCACTCGCCTCAGGTTCATGGTTAGTAATTATCTCTCTCTCTCTCTCTCTCTCTCTCGCTCTCTCAGGGAGTGAGGCATCATCTTGTGACGCCTCTACCTTCCGGGAATCACTTATACCTGTGTGGCAGTGAAGGTGTCCAGTAACCTTCGTCAGGAACTGGCTGTGGTGTTACTGGCCGACGGGTTCTCATAAGATTCCTCGTTAACCTGTTGGAGGTCAGACACAGTCCTCCCGAAGGGTTTAAAAAATAGCGATGGTGATGTTTATTTAGGCGAAGAAAATTAACACGAATGGTGATTACTTAGACCTTCCTTAGTTACGATTTCTACTTGTCTGTTGCTTCAAGTAGATGGGTTGAGGGTGTAGTAGAGGTTGTAGAATGAGTAAGAAGCTGTAAGGTGTTTCAGTTCTCACAAGGCCACCGATACTGACTCGGAGTAGGCAACTGTGGGCCTCTAATCTCCTGCCTCGTCAGATAGTCTACAAGAACGTTTGGTGAAGACCTTTCTGATGTGTTGTCTTGAGGTGTATGAGGTGGCCGGGTGGTGGGGGAGGTGGTCGGGTGGTGAGGGAGGTGGCCAGGTGGTGGGGGAGGGGTTGGGTGGGTGGGGAGGTGGCCGGGTGGTGAGGAGGTGGGCTAGGTGGTGAGGGAGGTGTCGGGTGGTGAGGAGGTGGCCAGGTGGTGGCGGAGGCAGCAGAGGTGGTCAGGAGGTGGGCCAGGTGGTGAGGGATGTGGCCAGGTGGTGAGGGAGGTGGCCAGGTGGCAGGAGGTTAGGAGGTGGCTGTGCAGGCCAGGTGGTGAGGGAGCGCCAGGTGGTGAGAGGTGGCCAGGTGGCAGTAGGGAGAAGGACTGCTACCGACAGCTGTTCACCTTGTTCTGTGAGTTTTGGGGGAGGGCACCACCTGCCAGTCACGCCCACTGTCCGTCCGAAGATACTGTCTTGTGCTACCCACTCCACCCACCCACCTTCCCTTCCTCCTCTTCCCACCTCCTCTTCTCTCCACCACATCCACCTCAATTCCCAACTCCCTAGTCTTTCACACTTTTCTTCACTCTCCCTCTCCCCTAGCTTTGGCGTCCCTTCTCCCCAGGGCCACACTCTCTTCTCCCACTCTCCCCTCTCCTTCTCCCACTCTCCCCTCTCCTCCAAATTTAGTGAGTCGTTAGGCATTTTTGGAAGGCACTTGGTGTAGGCTCTTCCTGTTTCCCCCCTTCCCCTCTCATGCTCCCCTCACCCCCACCTCCCCTTCACCCCCCTTCACCCTCCCCCCGTCCCACTGCTACGGTTACTGTTAATTTTACTGACTGTCGCTACTGACTGTTTCCTCGTGCTGGTAATAAAGAACTATCATTTCAACGGACTGGCTTTTTAGTAGCAGTTTTTTCCTGTGTGTGTGTGTGTGTGTGTAAGGAAAGAAGGAAGGAATGAAGGATGCTTAACTCCTTGCTGCTCGAATTGACAGGCTGAACTGGTGGTTAGGTTTGCTCCCCCACTGACTCCTGTCTACACTGGATGGGCTGAGTGTGTGAGCAGCTATACTCTCTCTCCGTCTCTCTCTCTCCTTCCCTCCGTCTCCCTCCCTCCCTCCAGGCCAGATATAGCTTCTTTCCTCACCCCTCACTCACTTTTCCCCTCACCTAGCCCAATCCTCACCCGTCTTCGCTCTTCTCGCGTCAGTTAGTTGGTTCCTTAGTCCCTCCTTTCCCCTCACTCTCTCCTCCCTCCCTTTCACCACCTCCCTCCTTTTATCTTCCACTTTCCCTCCTCTCCCCCACTACTCCCTTATCCTCTCCCCTCCCCTCCTCTCACATGAAACTTATATATGACCTATATTGGTTGTAGTCTTGCTCACCCCCTTCCACCTCCCCTACCCTCTCTCACCCCCCTCTCACCACCTCTCATCCTCCTCTCCTCCACCCTCTCTCCACACATCACCCTCTCCTCCACCCTCTCACCCACCCCTCCACTCCCTCTCCTCCACCTCCCCTCCACCCCTCCCTCCCACCCTCTCCACCCCACCCCCTCCACCCCTCTCCTCCACCCCACCCCTCCACCCTCTCCTCCCACCCCTCTCTCCCACCCCTCTCCTCCCACCCCTCTCCCCTACCCCCTCTCCTCCCACCCTTCTCCTCCCCCCTCCACACCCTCCCCCTCCAACCCAGGTGTCGTGGCTAAAAGGTGTTGGTAGGGTATATTGGGGAGTGTGGGCTGGGTATGGGTTGGGTGCATGTGGGCGTGGGTTGGGTGAGTGGGTGTGAGTGTGTGGTCATTGGTTTATAGTAACGTGGGTGGATGGAGAGGTGGATGTGGGTTTGAGGGTATGGGTGGTGAATGTGTGGGTCTGGAGGTGGGCGGGGTGCAAAGGTGGAGGTGGGTGGGGCTGAAGGTGTGTGCAAGGGTCTGGTGGGTGGGGCTGAAGGTGTGTGCAAGGGTCTGGTGGTGGGGTGAAGGTGGGGGAGGGGTAGAGGTGGGGGGAGGTGTGTTTAGTGACATCTTAAGTGGCCTTTCCCCCCCCTCTATCCTTTTCCTCTCCTCCTCCTCTCTCTCTCTCCCTTATCTCCGCACCCTTACTCTCCTCTTCCTCCAACCCCTTCCTCCTGTCTCCCTCTCTTCCCTCCTTTGTTTTCTTTCTCCTCCTTCCCCTCCCTGCCCCCCTCACTTGCCCCCACTCCCCCTTCCCCCCTTCCCCCTACAAGCCTCCCCCATCACCACCTCGTTGCCATCTTGTTCCTAGCAGTGTGAGACTAGTGGTCCGAAATAGAGCAATGGGCTGTCACGCGGCCTGCTGGGTAGTGGGCGTGGTGGGTGTAGGAGGTGATTGTGGTGATGGTTGTGGTAGATGATGATGGAGGAGGGGGTGATTGTAGTGATGTGTGTGGGAAGTGGTGGGGGGTGTGTGGTTGGAGCGTCATTCTGTAGCAGGTGGGAGGGTGGTGGGGTGGGCTGGCTGGCCGGCCAGGGGCGTCTCTTCAGTGGTGGAATGGAGGGATGGCGTATTGGAGGGTGGTGCTGCGGCGTGGTGGAGGAGGGGGAGTGGGCAGGGGTGAGTCTTCTCTTTGATCCTCCTCCTGTACTGTCCCTCCCCTTCCTCCCCTCTCCCACCCCCACCCCTCCCCTCAGCAGGTGCCACCTCTCATGATATTAATTTTCACCCCTTTCTGCCCTTCTAGTAGTGGGACAACTCCCCGGCAGTGCCACCCTCCCCCTCCCTCCCCAATAGTGCCACACTCCCCTGCTACTCCTACCAGTGGCACCCCCCCCTCCAGCACGCACAGGAAGGTGGTGGTGCCTGGGTGACTCGTAGCGTCTCACCAGTCTACTTCCTGGCCTGTGTCTGTTTACCTGCCCTGCCCTTTCTTGCCTCGCTCTCCCCCGACCTGCCCTGCTGCCCTATCCTGCCAATAATACACACCTCCCTCCCTCCCGGTATCACCACCTTCCTCCTGGTGCCACGGTCGGTGTGCTGGTGACAGTCTTGCGCCTGGCGTACTGTTCATGCCAGATGTGGTGCTGGTGAGGGTAGTGGAGCCGGATATGGTGATGACTTGACACGAGTTCTTGTGGAAGCGGCACTGGAAGTATGAGAGTGACGCTAATGGGTGAGAGGTGCCCTCGACCACCGGGAGGAGGAACTAGTGTCCAGTCGTGAAGAATGTGAGGGATGGTGTGCCACGTGGGTGTGATTGTTGGTACATAGTAGTGACAGGCGTCAAGCTGTCACCACACGGTGTTAAAGAGGTGTTGGTGGTGGGCAGGGGGCGCTCATACCCCGGGCTACTCACCTTATCGTCGCTGGGCATGGAGCACTTCTGTCTATATCCTGTAGCAGTTGGGAACTATAGTAGGCAGGAGTGCTGCTACTCTACACGAGCGTTTACCTAACCTGAGCAGGGGTGCCAGTGCCACTGTGTAGTTCAACTGGGCAGGGGTGCCTGTATCACTGTGTATCATCGAATTCATACCCTGGCCGAGTGTATACCCCAGACTGCCCCACTTGTAAACACATCTGATGGTAGAAAAGTGAGAGATTTACCGGTGGTTGGTGAGAGAGGTGGTGGTGCCGCCCCCTAGGTAAGCGCTAGTGCCCACCAGCCGTCGGGGGAAGCAACAGTTCAGTAGTGGGGATAATTGGCGAGGAGCGTGCGAACTGTTAGTGAGTGGAGATTGTGGTGGTGGTGGTGGTGAGGGGCGCGAGGCGTGCGTGTCACTTACGCGGGCGGTGCCTGGTCAATACAGGTCACCTGGCTGACTCACCTTCACGATGGACAAGACTTACTCACTGAGTTACCTGCGTGGGGAGCGGGCGGCGGGTGGTGTGGGAGTTAGCAGAAGCAGGAGCACTCGCAGTTTTCGCTACTCTGGCGCCCACACCACCGCCCTCGACCGTGTGCCCGCCCCCACCATGCCCGAGATGTCCTACACCGCCAGGAAATACTCGTCCGCCTCCTACATGCCTACGTCAGGGTCGAGGAGGAGCACCAGCAGGGATAAGGAGGGTGGGAGGACGAGCCAGGACCGTGTGTCGAGTGAGAGGTACACTGGAGGGCGCGGCGGCAGTTCAGATAGACTCAGCTCCGGCTACTCCTCCTACTCGTCTTCCTCGAGGAGGGGCAGCTCCAGCAGTGACCACCTCCCCTCCACACCCACCTCGTCCTCGTACTACCCCTCCTCGTCGTATACGTCCGTCGGTTCCTCACACGCCGCCTCTCCAACCTCTTCATACGGCAGATCGTCGCCGTCCACCAGCTCTACACTCTCCGGCGCTCACAGCACCACTGATTTGAGTGGTTACGGGAAACGATACTCGAGTGAGCGCAACGGTGAGGTGGGCGACAGAGCGTCGACGACATCGTCAGTAGGAGGGAGGTATTCGCGACACAGCAGCGGCGACCTGTCGACCTCGTCACGAGGAAGCGGGACCGCCAGGTACTCGATAACAAACAGTGGGGAGTCTGTGTCATCCTCAGTGTCCAGCAGGAGGTCTTACAGCAGCACGGACACACCTCCCTCACGACACAACAGCGCCGAGCTGACCAACGGCCCCGGTCCTCTCTCCTCCACATTCATTAACGGGTACGCCACGATGGAGCGACGGAGTAACCGCAGGAAGAAAGACTTCTTCATGGACCGGAAGAGCGCCGAACGGGTACCGGAGATGACCTCGTCCTATTCCTCTCTGGACCGCAGGAAGAAATACGGCCGCACCTTTAGCTGTGACTTACCCAGCTGTAGGATGGAGATGAAAGATTACAACAAGGAACTGTCCGCCAAGTACGGCAGCAGGTGCCTTAACAACAACAACTGCGGCACCACCAACACCGGCAGTATGTCGCGGTTAACGCCCGAAGCGTCGCAGTTGGCGGGTAGTGGCGGGGAGTGTGTAGGTGGTGGTGGGCGTGGGGAGGTAGTGGAACGTGAGAGGAGCCCCTCGGTACAGGCCATCCACGAGGGCTTGGCCAGGATCAACCAGGCCCTTGAGAAGCATCGCAACAACACCCCGGAGGTCCACACAGCCACCATGTCTTCCTCGACAAACAACACTTCCTATAATTCTGCGGCTCATGGCGCGGAGCACAGCCGGACCTCTATACCTGCTCCTCCGCCGCCGCCTCCTCCTCCTCCTCCACCTTCATCAGCGTCAAAGCCCTACGGTGTCAGCGGGATCCTGGATACAAGGAGCATGAGGGCGGCGCTGACGGGAGGATGCCGCTCCCCAGGTGCCAAGTCTCCTCGCTCACGCGTCAACAACTTCGTCCCAGTGAGGGAAAACGTGGATAGGGAAGTGAACCTTGTGCCCGATATAGTCATCCCGGTGAGTGGTGCCTCGTGTTGGTGTGGTGGGAGGAGGGTTGATGCAGTGGGCAGGTATATATAGTGTACAGTATGAAGGAACACCCAGGTAGGTCATATAAGAAGTGGCCCTCTTAGACGTAGGACCAGATCCACCCTTTTCATTAAGTATTGTTTGGTAGGACTCCTTATGACACAAAATTGTCTGGTGCCATTTTGTCTGGCCACCAACCCGTGTAAACACAGGTTGTTGATCCACATTCTCGTTTATCAGGAATTTCAGTTATACGTGGAAGGTGGTGGTAGTGGTTGACCTCGCACGGCAGGTAATCCCGGGAAGTAATTGACAGTAATAACAGTGGCTGGAGTGACCGCCTCCGTCATATTTCAGAGGAACCGAGTTGAGTGACTGTGTTTAGCAACTGTGTTTATTCTGGTGCGTGTCTTCCAAAGGCCCCTCCCGCCCTGCCTCCCTCCCTCCCTGCCAATAAAAATTCTGCCTGCACGAGCGATCAACAGCACACGGCCCTCCCCATCCGGTCTGCAGTCACACGTTTATATCAACCGAGGTAATAAGCCTGGCGAACGTACTCCACCATAACGCTAGCCTGAATGACATGTTTTGACTGACGTAGTGTTGACATTTTGTAAAGCCTCTACAACCTTACTTCCCTCCTCCTCCCTCCTCCTCCCTGATCTTCTTCCTCCTCCTCCTCCTCCTCCTCCTCCTCCTCCTCCTCCTCCTCCTCCCTCCTCCTCCTCCTCCTCCTCCTCCTCCTCCTCCTCCTCCTGATCTTCCTCTTCCTCCTCCTTACTTCTTTCACCTGTCAACATCTTATTTTCTTTTCCTTTTTCGTCATTCTTATGTGATGTAAAAGTGACCCGTGTGTTAGTAATTAAAAGCGAGGAAGGTTTGTTGTAGATAAAAGCTGGGAAATACTAGCGCGCGCGTACACACACACACACACACACACCCACCCCTCCTTCCTCGCCCCTAAATTTCTTCTTTCCCTTTCCTCTTCTCCGTCGTCCATCTCTCCCTTCCCTCCCTCACCCACCTCTCACTTCCTCTCCTCTCCCTTCACCCTTGTCTCATCACCTTCCTCTCCCTCATCTGTCCCATACTTTCCTCCCTTTCACTTCCCTCATTTCCCCTTCTCTCCCTTTCTTCTCCCCCTTTCCTTTCCATTTTCCTCTCCCTTCCTTTTACGGTTTTTCCCTCCTAACCTAACCTAACCAAACCCTAACCAAACCCTAACCTAACCTAACCCTAACCTAACCCTAACCAAACCCCAACCTAACCCCAACCTAACCCTAACCTAATCCTAACCTAACCTAACCCTAACCTAACTAGCAAACCCTAACCTAACAAACCCTAACCCTAACCAAACCCTAACCTAACCTAACCCCTAACCTAAACCTAACCTAACCAACATATAAGTGACAGGAGGCTCGAGTGTATGTTGTTGTTGTGAGAGTTGGAGGGGCAGGGGGGCTCTCCTGTACACCACTTCCTCCAGCACCCCACCTGTAATTAAGGCAGTCAGGCTAATGGTTGGTGATTAGGCCCGTGAGGGAGGGGGGTGGAATGTCTTTATACCTGCCGCCTCACCTTTTTTCCTGGGAGCTAATTTTTGTGGATTTATTTATTTATTTATTTATTAATCTATTGCTTTATTCTTATTCGATTTATTTATTTATTATTTTGTATTTTTATTTATTTATTTATTATTCTATTTTATTTTTATTTATTTATTTATTTATTTATTTATTTATTTATTATTTTGTATTTTTATTTATTTATTTATTTATTTATTTTTTTTTTTATTTTATTTATTTATTATTATTCTATTTATATATTTATTTTTATTTTATTTTATTTGATTTTTATTTATTTTTATTTATTTATTTATTTATTTATTTATTTATTTATTTATTGTTGTCCAAGGCAAAACTCATCTCGGATCATCTGAAGCTTCACCCCCTCCCTTTCTCTTCCATCCTCCAGTTTATTTTTTCCTGGTGATTAACTAACCGAACCTAACTTAACTTAACCTAACCGAACCCAACTTAACCTAACCCAACTTAACCCAACCTAACCTAACCTTCATCAGTGTTTATCTATCAGTCCTAGAGGTCAGACACACACACACACACACACACACACACACACACACACACACACACACACACACACACACACACACACACACACACACACACACACACACACACACACACACACACACACACACACACACACACTTCCCCTCCCCACACTCCCCCCTCCCTCTCACACTCCCCTCCCACACACCTACTCCCCCTCCACCCCCTCCTCACACACAGCGGGCGTGAGGGGAAAAAGTTGATCCTCGCTGGCAGTTGTACCAAACAGCTACGACTCTTTGAAAGCTATTAATAGTGTGGGTGGGCGGGCGGGCAGTGCACTGGGTGGTGGACGGGCAGGTCGGGTTGGCTCTCTCGGGGTGTGGTTTAAATGGCCGGTCGGGTGTGAGATGCGGGATGGGTGGCTGTTTGGATATAAGTGGATGTGGGTGTGTGGATGGGGTGTGGTTTGAGTAGGTGGGAGGGAGGTGTGTGTGGGGTGTAAGGTGGATAGTTAGTGCGTGGGTAGGTGGATGTGTGTTTGTGTGTGTGTGTGTGTGTGTGTGTGTGTGTGTGTGTGTGTTTAAGACTGATGGTTATGGGTGTGTGTTTGTGCATGATTGTGTATTTGTTTGTGTATGACTGAATGTGTGTGTGAAGACGTGTGCGTTTATGGCTGCTACATGTGAACCTTAACCCCTGGGCTCAGTATATCGTGTGTGTGTACATTTATTTTGGAACACTGGCTTCAGTCTGGGGTCCCCGTACCTAAGCCAGGGAGGTGAGAGGGGAGAGGAGGTAGGAGAGAGAGAGAGGTAGGTAGGGAGAGGTAGGTAGGGAGAGAGGTAGGTAGGGGAGAGGTAGGTAGGTAGGGAGAGAGAGAGAGGGTAGGTAGGTTTAAGGGAGGTTAGGGTAGGTTAGGTTATGGTTGTTAATCTTTAGGTGAATAGGTTGGGCTGGAGTGGTGATTCTTCAGGTGATCGGATTAGGTCTTTTGTATAGGTGTGGTTGTTGTAGTTCTAGGTGGGAGGGGGACACAGGTTGTCTGCAGCATGAGGTCTTCAAGAAGTGTCCCTCAGCACCACTGTCACCCGGGCCGCTGTCACCCACTGCCAGGCGTGTTTCCAAATGTCGTACACCAGCCACCATAGTAACCTAACCTACCCTACTGTACTCTACTCTAACCTAACGTAACCTAACCTACCCTACTCTAACGTAAGGCTAACCTAACCTAACCTACTCTATTCTAACGCCTCCTAACCCCTCACCCATCTTGCCTCCCCAGAACTGTGTTGCTTGTGACAGACAGACACACCTCCCCCTTACTGTTGTCTTACCTACCTGATCTTGAGGGCCTGCAGAGTGTGTAGGAAAGTGTGTCGTGGCGGGACATAAGGGGTGAGGAGGAAGGGGCTCTGTCTGTAGGTTAGTCAGTCGGTCCACCGCCAGGAAGAGCGATCATAGAGCTGACTGAAGTAACCATGAGTAGAGTCTTAGACGTTACGAGAAATAGATTGGATCACGTAGAGTGTTCATCAGTATGTACAGTTATGTGTAGACGAAACAAGACTGAACATATTGTAACTCATTAGACTGAACAAACTGCAACTCATTCTAAAGCCATCAGTACAACTGGATGGACTAGACGTGCTCCAGAATCGAACCAGCGACCTTTAGGGACAGGAGTCGAGCGTTGTGTCCACTTGGACCACCCTATTAATTGTGTGTGTGTGTGTGTGTGTGTGTGTGTGTGTGTGTGTGTGTGTGTGTGTGTGTGTGTGTGTGTGTGTGTGTGTGTGTGTGTGTGTGTGTGTGTGTGTGTGTGTGTGTGTGTGTGTGTGTGTGTGTGTGTGTGTGTGTGTGTGTGTGTGTGTGTGTGTGTGTGTGTGTGTGTGTGTGTGTGTGTGTGAAGTTCTTATCACTCAATATAATGCCGCCACAGATATTTGACGTTACATAATGCTTCAAGAAATTACAGAAACTCGTCAAATTTAGTGGATAATGGTGGTGGTGGTGGTGGTGATGATAGTGGTGGTGATGATAGTGGTGGTGATGATAGTGGTGGTGATGATAGTGGTGGTGAGCCAGTGGTGTGTGAATCATGACCCAATAATCTAGTGCAGGTGGCAGTGAGGGAACGATAATTAGTGGTGATTATGATGGTGGTAGTGGGGGGGTCGTGGTGGTTAGTTGAGGGGTCGTTGTGAGATAGTGGTAGTAGGGGTCGTGGTGGCTGTGGGTGATGGTAGATTAAGTGTTTATATCTGTAACTGTACCTTTCATATTCACTTTACCTGTACACTTTATTACCTTACCTGTACTCTCATGTGTATTGGTACTTATGATCTGGACTGTAACTTACCTGTACTGGTATCTGTAACTTGATATATAACGTACCTAAATTTTTACCTTAACCCTAATCCCAACCTAACCTAACCAAACCCCTAACCTAACCCACAACCCAAACTAACCTAATCCCAACTTCAACCCTAATCCCAACTAACTAACCAAACCTCACCCAACCTAACAGCCTTAACCTAACTCCACCTCACACCTAACCCATTGTTAAGTGATTGGCCTGCTTGTTACTACAGGTTTACCAGTACTAATAATGTTTTTTTTTTTGTTTCAGGTGAGTTGTGAGTTTGACGCCTATGGTATGTGGTCGGCTGCAGGTAGGTGGAGAGAGTGTGTTATCGACACACACACACACACACACACACACTGACACACACACTGACAGTATCGCCACAACACACACTGATACAAGGTCACACGTACAGTATATTATACAGTGTAAGACGTGAGGACATACTTGTGTTTTCTTGCCTCCCCCCAACATGCTCAGTGTGTGTGGGGAGGGGGTAGACCAGGGCTCCTTCTGTGTGTGGGGGGGTAGACCAGGGCTCTTCCGTGTGTGGGGAGGGTAGACCAGGCTCCTTCAGTGTGTGGGAGGGTAGACCAGCTCCTTCTGTGTGTGGGGAGGGTGGACCAGGGCTCCTGTGTGTGGGGAGGGGGTAGACCAGGTTCTGTGTGTGGGAGGGTAGACCAGGCTCCTGTGTGGGGAGGGGGTGGACCAGGGCTCCTTCTGTTGTGGGGAGGGGGTAGACCAGGGCTCCTTCAGTGTGTGTGGGGAGGGTAGACCAGGGCTCCTTCTGTGTGTGGGGAGGGGGTAGACGGGCTCCTGCTTGTGTGGGGAGGGTAGACCAGGGCCTCTGTGTGTGGGAGGGTAGACCAGGGCTCCTTCTGTGTGTCTCGCTTGACACTTATGACTGCTGGCTGAACGATAGACAGACAACGGATGAGCTAACCAGATCTTAACTTATACGTAACCAAATCTAACCTGCACTATCCTACTTATCCTTCTCCTTAACCTACCTAAACCTTAACCTACCTGTTATATCTCACCTAACTTAACAGCTATTTCTCACCGCCCACATTGGATTCAACACACACTATCCTGTAAACCCACGCATTAGTTAAAAGCCCTTCTGTGAACTGTAAGAATAATTGAGAGTTAAAAAGAGAGATAGAGCACTAGGAAATAATGCAACATGTATACGTGACTAGTATGTGTGAGGTAGTAACGGTTGTATGTATATCTTCATGTATACTACTCGAAGCTCTGGTGTCCGTGTCTGGTGTTTATTTTGGTGGTGATTTTTTGGGTTGTTGTGGGGTGTTGTTTTGTGGTGTTGTGTTGTTTGGGTGGTGATTGTTCATAATATTACCGGACACTTGGGTGTGGTGCTGATGTTCATAATATTACCCAGGACACTTGGGTGGTGATCTGATGTTCATAATATTACCCGGACACGTGGGTGGTGATCTGATGTTATAATATTACGGGACACTTGGGTGGTGATCTAATGTTCATAATATTACGGCCTTCGGTGGTGATCTGATGTTCATAATATTACCCGGACGTGGTGGTGATGTTGTTCATATCGAAGGTGGTGTTATTCGGGGTGCTGATGTTCATAATATTACCCGGGACATTTGGGTGGTGATCTGATGTTCATAATATTACCCGGGACACGTGGGTGGTGATCTGATGTTCGTAATATTACCCGGGACATTTTTTGTTGTTACAGCTTACACAAATTATGTTGGTTGTTGCACCCTAATAATAATAATAATAATAAACGGTTTATTAACAGAGTTGCAGTCGGTGGCTGAAAATATACAAACTTACATTTGATTTAGACATAATGATATGCGTTGAATACATTTACAGGGCTGTACAGTACATAAATCAGTTGTTTATTATTTTAACAATAGATGGGATGGTGCTGTTCTTATATCTATCGGCGCGGGCTGTTATGGGGTGAATTTTGTTGTAGTGGCGCGAGTAAACAATTGAGTGAATGAGTGAGACAGTGAGCGTACCAGTTATCTTATAATTAATTGGTGTTGGTGTTTTTATGTCGTGGTTATGGCCTCAACGTTATAATTAGCGGTGGACGAGTTTTTGTGGTTGTTAGTTACTGGCCGGGATGTGGTGATGGTGGTGGGATTATCTAAGGGTAAATTGCCTGACTAACACCCAACTCCTTTTGAAGGTTAAATATTCTTTACTGTGATTCATTTGATTCTAACATCCATTGGTGTCGGAAATCACTCGTTTCTAACCTGACCTAATTAAACCTACCCTAGCCCAACCTAACGGGTGTAAGTACGGACAAATACCTATCTAAGTAGGATGGACCTAACCTAACCAAATACTGCCTAACCTAGCCTAACCAAATACTGCCTAACCTAACCTAATACTGGCTAACCTAACCTAACCAAATACTGCCTAACCTAACCTAATACTGGCTAACCTAACCTAACCAAATACTGCCTAACCTAACTAATACCTAACCTAACCAATACTGCCTAACCTAGCCTAACCAAATACTGCCTAACCTAACCTAATACTGGCTAACCTAACCTAACCAAATACTGCCTAACCTAACCTAATACTGGCTAACCTAACCTAACCAAATACTGCCTAACCTAACTTAACCTATAATCGATTGTTTTAGTGTACGGTACAAGCCTCACCCCTGCCGTTCATATATAATGTTCGGTTAATATTGATATACTCGTAAATAAATCCGTATATGACTGTTAAGGATACTCAGTTCTGGCTCATTTTAATGCCGAATTTATTGTATGTAAAATATATAACTGCTTTAAAACATTAACTTTCAAGATATGAATGGGGGGGGGGGCTATAGTCTAACCTACTCTAGCTTAACTATCTATAAGTGATGAAAATTTGACCTGGCTTACCTAATCTAACCCAGCCCAGCCCAAGATAATATCACCTGCCTAACATAACTCAATCTTGTCTTAGTTAACACCAAACGTAACCTAACCTAACGTAACCTAACCTAACGTAACCTAACCTAACCTAACCTAACCTGATCATAACTGAACACGGTGATGGGACTTGAAAAAAAAACTTGACCTGGTTAGATTTATTCCAGTGGCGGTCTGGTGGGAAGGAGGGCGTGGGCCAGACAGCCATGTTTGTTTTTGGTTGTGTTGGGGGGGTGAGGGGCCTAGGAACATCCCCTCCCTTCCTCACCTCCCCCTCACTCACCTCCGGAACCCAGCCTTCAACCACTCCCCTCCCCACTCCCACTCTCCCTGCCGCTTCCTCCTTCACAGTCGTCATTGTTTTTAGGCATTTCACTGTGAACTCCCACATACAACCTTCTCCTTTGAGGTCACGTGTGCCATGTTTACGGTTGCGAGCCAGGGGCGTTGTCTCCGAGCTGGTTTTATTCCATAGAGCGCAGGGCGGGAGAGGGGGGTAGGGGCGGGGGGTCTCAATATGGAGGAACGACTGAGTTATTAAGCCTGACTCTTTGATCTGTAGTGCCCTCGGTATCATTCTCCCTTGATAGTGTATTTTAGTTCGTGTTTTAAGGTCTTTATATTAATCTAACATATTTTTAGAGGGAATTTCATGGGGTTAGGCTTACCGGATCTACAGTAAGCCAAGGTGTAAGGATTATCTTCGATCCATTCACTGTTACGTTTCTATTTCTTGAACTTTTGCATTTATGAATTATTTTTTTATTATAGATGTTATAAGGCTAAGGTAAGGTATGGTGTGTAGGGGCTTAGCGAGGCGTTATGAGGTTTACTGGGCGCACCGTTCAAATATGGAGGCGTAACGATCGTGGCATGCTTGATCCGTTCACTACCATGTACCGTACTCCAGAGGTATTGTGTTCGTGGAAGTAGATCTCTAGGGTATATTTATAGTAAATCTTCAAGGTTAAAGGGAAATAGAGTAGTTGTAGAGGATAAATTAAGGGTGTGGTGGAGTATCCGTTGAGCGGCTGTGCGCGCGCCGGCCCCCCCCCACCTGCGCGGAGATGACGTCACATCACCATGATGTCATCCCCAGCTTTTGTTATCGTCTCACTAGATGCTGCGGTTGTTTTCTTGCGAATGTTGCATAATTCCAAATCCTGTTTTGTTTCTTGTTGGTTATTGTGGTTTTTGCTCTTAACTTACATGTATTATGAAGTTAAGGAATCGTGTTGGGGATTTTTGGTTTGGGTGTAATGGTGAGTGGGCCGGAATGGCGGGAGGGAAGGAGGGAGGTACGCTTATCTGTGGCATCTATCCGGCTATCCCTGTGCTGTAAGCTAGTATCATATGTGCAGCGGGATAAATTCACCCCCTGTGTTGGAGTATACTTGACTAACAAGACTTCTAACAGATCTATATTAATTTAGTATTATCATTACCATACAAATTTCACGCAGGCTTAACATGCACACTCACACACACTGCCCCCAAAATCCATTAAAAGCTTATTCCCATTTCACTAACTAATACTGCAATAATTTGTATCGCGCTGTATTAGTTAGGCAGTAATATCTGGATGTAGCGCGCGCGTGTGTGTGTGCGTGTGCGCGCGCGTGCGCGTTACCGCTGCTTTCCGGAAACCTCCTGCTCTTGGTCTGCCCGCCGGGCCTCGTGCTGGTATGCTGACTATTCGCATGGGTGGTTCCCCGTCCTTCTGGGCCCAACCTAACGAGACAAGTCCCAATGCTATTGGGCCCCAATCATAATAGCACCCTTCCCCCAGTCTTAATGTTCAATTTAGGTGTTGGGGCCTACTAGAACAGAGGCCCGTTTGACCTACAACCACTGGTGTCCACGCTGGTCACATCCTGGTTGTTATTGTTGACGTCGCTGTAACGCCATTATGTGTGGGTTTTACGTAACTGTGGTATAATAGGTCGGGTTTATTGTGTTTTGTTATGGCATGAAGTAACAACGCCACTGCTTTTGATAATTAACTAATAATAATAATAATAACAATAATAACAATATCTAATCATCATCAAAGCTGTAATAATATAATACTACTACTATTACTAATAGCAACAATAGTAAAAAAAATTATCATTAATAAAAACAAATATTATTGATATTGATTCCTTAGTGCTTATACCATTGGAAATAATAATAATAATAATAATAATAATAATAGGTACAGTGAGTCAGGTGGCCAAGTGTGTTCCTGTACTCCAGCTGAAGGTTGTGGTGGTGAGCCAGACGTGATAAAGACCTGTTGTTTACTTTTAGTGTTTGTTTGTTTGTTTGATGGACCTTATAAAGAATGTTGTTTACTTTTTATTGTTTGTTTGAAGTTTATAAATCCTGTTTACTTTTTTAATTATACCTGATAATCACTTGTGTCTCATTAGTTTACTGTAAAATATATTGATTTATTATTTACAACTGATTTTAATTCAACTTTATTGTATGGTTAAGTACAGTGGGGTGACTGGTGAGCTAAATACAGTATTACTAAGGCGTTGTGGTTTGGGCGTGTGTGTGTGTGTGTGTGTGTGTGTGTGTGTGTGTGTGTGTGTAAAGTGGTGATTTTTATTTATTTATTTATTTTATTTTTTTTAATATATACATAATTTTGATGTTCGTGTTGATTTACTAGTTATGTGGTTATTGTTATTGTTATTAGTGCTATTATTGTTGTTTCCATTGCTATTGTTATTATTGCAGTTATTTATTTTTATTGATGTTATTATTGTTATTTTCTGTTATTATTATTGTTGTTTTTGTTATATTCTTGGTGTTGTTCATGTTATCAACCCTGTTTCATTGTAATTAAGTGTTATAATTCAAATCATCATCGCCAACATTGTTTTTGTTATTTCTTGTGAATGAGGAAGGTGAGGGAGGGGTACAAACTGACCAGGAGCTAGATGTTACTCTGTTGTGTCGTGTCGTGTCGTCAACTCATACCTTTTGGAAATACTGACGAATCTTCAACTCAGCTTACTTCACCGAAAGCTTAATCACCCTAACTGTGCCATTTGCAGACTCCTTATTTTCTTATGTTTCTTATGTTAGGTGATCCAATGTATCTGTAATGTGGCACAGAGTCTCTGAACATTAACTGGATACGTTCACTAGACGCCAGTAACTAGAGAAACTTATTATTTAAGGAATGTTTATAAATCTCCAAATCCTTTAATCCTTCTTCAGAGCGATTTTTACCTTCAGTATTTTCCGAACGGGTGGGGGGAAAAAACGCCATATTGTTATAGTATAGTCACGATGTAAAAATGACGCCATTTTATCCTCCCATCTTTGTGTCGTAAGTTTTTAGTTGAGGTACATTTGACTGTTTCAATTTGTCTTGAGTTTGAGGAAATAATTACCTCGTGAACTTTAGACAAATCCTTCTTGGTGTCGTAAGAGTCTCTGTGCGTCAGATGCAGTTCTCACAATCTTACGTTAGCGGGGCGGGGCGGGGCGGGGCGGGGCAGGGCAGAGGGAGAAATTGAACGTAGCGAGCGAACTTTTGAGAATTACGTTTTTTTTGCGTCGTAGCGTAAATAAGTATCGTCGTAGTACAGTATATAATTGATCTTTGTATCGTAGCTTCAGTGAGTCAGTTAAGTATCGTAGGTAAATTAGATACATACTGTACGTTCAGGCGCCAATATTCAGGAAGCATTTTATCGTTAATTACCACCTTAGATATTACGTTCAGGGACCATTAAGATAGGGAAAATATATCGTAATTACGTCAAACAGGGACTCAGACATCATTAAACAGGTGAACATGTATCGTAATTAAATCTGACTCGGTAATTAGGGGAAAAACACAATCTTACTTGGAGGGTGGGAGGGAGGGTCCTTTGGGGGGGGGGTGGGAGGGGGGTTGCCTGAAGGGGTGGGTGACGCAGCAACACTAATATAGTATACAGGAACCATGCTTCTGTAGGTTTACCTTCAGAAAAACTAAGGGAATTTGTCCCGGTTGTCTGCTGATGCTTGCAGTTTATTGCTGTGGATTATCATTATTATTTTTATATATTTATTTTATTTTTCAAACTTAATCTAACCACACCTGACATGACATCCAACCTTATAATTAACCTGACCTAACTTGAATCAACCAAATGTTCAGTAGTGGGTGGTTGTTATTGCGGTGGTAGTAGAGGTGGTAGTGGTAGTAGTGATGAGGGTAGTAGTAGTGGTTATGGTGGTGGTGGTAGTGATGGTAATGGTGGTGGTAGAAGTAGTGGTGGTAATGGTGGAGCAGATTAAACGCCGCAGGAGTCGGGACAGTTGTGTTGTGACTCACCCACTGAACTACCCCCCACCCCGCCCCGTCCCTCTACACACACATCCTCCAGGGGCGGGGCGGGGGGAGGAAGAGGGTGTTTCCTCACATCTGCTTCTCGAATACGATGCAGTTCTGAGAGAGAGAGAGAGAGAGAGAGAGAGAGAGAGAGAGAGAGAGAGAGAGAGAGAGAGAGAGAGAGAGAGAGAGAGAGAGAGAGAGAGAGAGAGGCCTCCAGGATGATGATGTTTAGGAACAGGTCTGACACAGCCTATGATAAACAGAAACTACTCCTAACCTAACCCAACCTAACCTAATCGTAATCTAAACTAACCCTGATCTAACCTAACCCAACCCTAATCTAAACTAACCCTAATCGAACCTCCCTGGTACAAGCTATTGGATCACACGAAGAATATCTCCCCAGATTATTTCACCTAAATATTAACCTAACCTAACCTAAATATTAACCTAACCTAACCCCCCAAGTAGTGTTAGAGTGGTTAAGCTTTGGGTGAAATAAGCTTAGGGGGAGGGGTTGGGTCCCCCTTCGCCAGTATTTGACGAGGGTGCAGGAGGCGAGGGCTCGGTGCGCCAGCCAGCCTCCCTGGTCAATAGTTTCTCTCCTTCCTGCAGGAGGCTGGCGGGCCTCATGTGCACCCGCCACAGCCACACTCAGTACACCACGCTCACATGTACACGAGCCTCAGTCGCATGTATTCGAGCCGCAGTTACATGTATACGAACCGCAGTTACATGTACACGATCAACAGTCACATGTACACTAGCCACACACACACACACACACACACACACGATCATAACATCTCCCCATAGGTTCTCTGGTGCATTCCCATCTCTCGCCCCTCACTGAACTGATCGACACACGCTACTACTACTACTACTACTACTACTACTACTTTGCTGTCACACGAAATCGAGTATGACGATCATCCAGCTATGATACAATGGTATGAGTTATTAGGGATGTTGCCTAGGTTGGTGAGTTCTGAGGTGACTGAAGAGGCCGATACGGGACCGGCAGAGTCGTTCATAGATGTAGCACATGTGGGGGGCTACATCTAGTGCGGGAGGGGCGGTGGCAGCGTCTTTCCGGCGTTGGTGCTTGTCTCCCTCGGTATGCACTCGGGCTAACTCGAAAGTATTGACGCTTCGTGACACACGCACACACTTACACGCCCTAGACACACGCACACACATACACACGTACACGCCCTAGACACATGCACACACATCCTAGACACATACACACCTAGATACACATACACACAAACACATACACTCAACGAGACACACAGTACATACACCCTGGACACATACACATACCTAGACACTCGCACACACCTAGACACTCACACCCGCTCCTGCAGGGGTCCTACGCAGCGTCTGATAACGATAAACCAGAGCGTCATGTTCCCCTTCTACCAATGAGCGAGCGCGCACGTGACGTCATGATCGAAGTTGACCAATCCCGCGCTTCCAGGGGTGACCAATAGGAACGAGAGAGAGTGAGTGTGGGGATGGTGGAACAGGACATGTGGTAGTGTTGACAGTCGCGTGAGAGAGAGTGTGGCGTGCGGAGGTATACGTTACTGCTGGCAGGGAGAGATGTGCTATAGTGTGTGTGTTAATAGAAAAGAAAGAAAAATATCGACGTTGTGGTTTTAATAATACGTGTGGTGGCAATAGTGTGAAAAAATATATATGATTTAGCTATTATATAAAACGGCCTCAGAGCCTTCTATGCTTCACGCCATTGTTGACATAATCAGATCCAGTATCGACTATCGATTGAAAATATTAAGTGTGTTTATGAGTACAATTTCCACACCATTAGATAATTATTGGTGGTTTTTGTTATTATTTCCTTGTGAATTATTATGTATATATCTTGTGGTTGTGGTGTTGTAATGATTTCTGGGTGAGTTGAGGCAGGTGTGTGTGTGTGTGTGTCAGGTATGTTGGTGCAGACACATGTGTTTTGGTAAGTTTGGGAAGTGTTGGTAGTATATATACAGTATATATTTATTTTTTATTGTTTTTTTTTGGAGGTGGGGAAGTTGGCTGGCTGGGTCTGTTATGTAATAATAGTGGTGTAATTGTGGTAGTGTTGGGAATGGTGTGTATGTTGGTAGTAGCAGTATATTGTGTTGGCAGTGGTGATGTCAGATTCCGGGGAGGGGTGGCATTAAGATAAGGCAGTCATCCTGTTTGTGATAGCCGTATCACCACCACTAATTACACTGGCTTCTCACACCACCACCACCACCACCATACTTCTTCAGACTACCACCATCACACCACAACTGTCACCATCACCATAAGTCACCACCACACTCCCACCACTACCGCAGCTGTCACCACCTGCATGGACCGCCACATCATGCGGTACAGGTGACCTACTCAAGTCACCTGTCCCAGCGCCCGACACACTAGTTCCTGTTAACTCCCTCTCCATCACCCCCAAGTTTCCCTCTCCATCTATCACCCCCAAGTTTCCCTCTCCATCTATCACCTCTTCAGGCCTCTCAGTATCTCACCTCTTTTGCTCACCCCTTCACCTATCTTCCCTTATCACCCCAGTTTTCTTCTCCTCAGTTTCACCACTCGCTTTAACCTTTCTTTCTTTATCCTCCTCTTTACCCCCCCACCTTGTCATTGCACCTGTGTATACGTATACTACCCAAGTTTAAACCCCCATCCACCCACACCTCCTACACAACATCTGACCCACCCTCCCCCACCCACCTCCTTAGAGCTAGGCGAGGCAATCTGCTGACGTCATGTAAAACAAAACAGATTTTAAGTTGTGTGTGTCTACGGAATTTGGAGACGAGAGGAAAAATGTATAAGGTTTGGTTATTAATAAGTAACAGAGTATTTTAATATGTGGGGTGTAGGTTTAGGGTGAAAGTATTATTATTTTGTGACCAGATGCCCATGAGGTAGTTTGGCAGGTGGGGGGGGTAAATTTGATGCCCATGAGGTAGTTAGGGGCAGGGGGTGGGGTGTGTGGACCAGATGCCCATGAGGTAGTTAGGCAGGTGGGGGGTGGGTAAATTTGATGCCCATGACGTAGTTAGGCAGGGGGTGGGGGTGTGACCAGATGCCCATGACGTAGTTAGGCGATCAGCTGGACGTGGTGTAAACAAAGAGCAGCACAGCAGTATCGTCAGGAGGTCGAGCGTCACACACTGTATCGTCAGGAGGTCGAGCGTCACACACTGTATCGTCAGGAGGTAAAGGTTGTGTGTCGAGTAGAGGGAAACTTGGAGGGGTGATAGATGGAGAGGGAAACTTGGGGGGTGATAGAGATGGAGAGGGAAACTTTGGGGGTGATAGATGGAGAGGGAAACTTGGAGGGTGATAGGATGGAGAGGGAAACTTGAGGGGTGATAGATGGAGAGGAAACTTGAGGAAGATAGATGGAGAGGGAAACTTGAGGTGATAGATGGAGAGGGAAACTTGGGGGTGATAGATGGAGAGGAAACTTGGGGGTGGGGTGAGTTAACTAAGGTTTTGGGGTCACCAGAAGAATCGTTACCTATGATAATAGGAATATTACTGAGGACTTAACGCTAGTATCTTCCTTAATTAATCAACTACTGTACCATCATATAGTTGAGAGGGTTGTTAACGAGATGACCTGACCTGAATAGCCCGCCTTAGAATGCTATTAAAATGATTAGCGAATTAAGTTATGCGGCGCGAGCTGGCTGGGGGCGTTCTAGTTTTTGTGCGTGTCACCACATTCGCCTGTTTGTGACTGCAGGTGTGTCAGGTGTGGGTCGCTGTATTGACCTAGTTAGTTGTGTGTGTGTGCGCGCGCGCGTGTGTGTGTGTGTGTGTGATTTTCATTATCGCGTGGGGCTTAAAACCTGAAGTGAGTTGTATTATTACTGTTGTTATTATTGTTGTTGTTATTATTCTAATGTTTGTTGTCATTACTGTTATTATTATTATTATTGTTATTATTGTTGTTGTTATTATTATTATTATTGTTGTTGTTGTTATTGTTGTTGTTGTTATTGTTATTGTTTTGATTAATTGACGCTGTTCCTGTGGCTGATATGGTCGTGTAGTGTTGGGTGTAGTAGTTTGGGTGTAGTGCATCAGTTAGTGGTGATTGGTACAGTCGTTCAGGGTGTAGAGGTAGTTCAAGGTGTAGTGTAGTGTGTATGGCTGGCCAGAGGTGTAAGTGTTGTGCGCGGTCTTGGAATCCTCTTCTCAAAGGGTAAATATACGACACCTAGTTGACCTGACCTGACCTTAATGAGCATATGCGTGTGTTAGTTGGCTTCAGGTGGTTAGGGTCGCGTTCTTGTCACTTGGTATTTTGTAAGGCTTCCAGGTCACAAGCAGACCTTATGAAGGCGAGACACACACACACACACAGACAGACAGACACACACACACAGACAGACAGACACACACACACACACACACACACATACACACACACACACACACACACACACACACACACACACACACACACACACACACACACACACACACACACACACACACAGACTGTATGTATGTATGTTTGTTGGATGTGTTTCGACATTCCTACTGCTTGTTGTTGTATGTTTATCTCCTGTATGTGTTTCTGGGGATAGATTTACAAGACTTGTTTGTGTGTGTCAGTTTGTGGGGATGATACTTCGACATTTGGTTTATTTTTAAGTGAAATTTTCAACTAGGAAGGATTGTTTTGTGGTCCTGGAGCTTTATTACGATGTTGTGGTGAGAGAAACAAACAGCGATAGAGAGAGAGAGAGAGAGGGAGAGAGAGAGAGAGGGAGAGAGAGAGAGAGGCGTTAAAACACCTGTGATCACTGCCTCCAAGATCAGGTGTGCATAGTGGGGGAGGGTGGCAGTTGGCACGGGGAATATGTGGGTGGTTAAGTTGTAGGTGGGTGGGTGGTATTGGGCCCTCCCGTGTGTGTGTGTGTGTGCTGGGCTAATTAACCTTGGTGAGCCTCGTGTACCCGGACGGTGGGTGAGGGTTATGAACAAGCCCGAGTGTTGGGTGAAGGGAGGGAGGGAGCGGCGAGGTAAGAAGTAGGTGGAGGGAGGTAGAGAGTGAAGACGGTGCCTCTCGACCTACGGGGGCCGGAGGTTGCTCAGTAACACGGTCACCTCCGCCCACCGCCGCCACCACCTACTGCCCCACCTCGTGACCCTCTTGCCCCACCCTGTAACCTACCCCCTGCCCTTTTAACCCACCCCCGAGGCACACGTTACTCGCCCTCATCCCACTCTGGTTTACACGGCTCCACCTCCTTGATCTTTCCCCCTCCTCCCTGGCCTACTTCAGGTACAGTCACCCACAAGAGACCTGTCGCCTCTCCGGTGTGAACCCCGAGAGTCAGACTCATGAACCCGAAGCATTTATGGACAGAATATAATATATCAGTCTACTGCTTTGGGTTCACGAGTCGGGGTTCATGGGTTCAGAAGGAGAGGCCTTTTGCGGGTGACAGTCCGGCCCCTTTACCTGTGTGGCGGTGACTGGCCCAGGTCGAGAGTGTGTGTGTTTGGCATTTACCTAACGGCGACCCGGGGAAGGTTCTAGACCCAACCTGCCCCCGGGGTCTGGGTTTGCGACGACTAAGCTTCCGGGATGGCGACTTAATCACCCAGGATGTTATTGTTGTTAAAATGAGTCCGGGTAGTTGCCTTATCACGTGTGTGTGTGTGTGTGTGTGTGTGTGTGTGTGTGTGTGTGTGTGTGTACAGGTAATAATTGCAGTAAGTCCGGGTTGATGCCTCACCATTGATATAGGTGTGGGTGGTGGTGACGGCCTCGAGTCCTGGCCAGTGGTGATGTTCAAGTAGGGGAGTTAAACTGTGGTGGTGGTGTGGTAGAGAGACTCACACAACAATCAGGGTATCCGGGTTCTATCCCAGGGTGTGATAATGGTTGGTAGGGGGTGGTGGTTAGTTGAATGGGGATGGTGGTTGTGCTGGATAGTAGGATGGTGGTGGACAATAGGGGTGATGGTGGTAGGTAGGAGGACAGTAGTATTGGTGGTGGTGTGTCCAGGATTTGATCAAGTCTGTTGCCACGTTGGACGGTGAGAGTGATGAGAGGAATAATATAAATTGATGGATAAATGAGAGAGAGAGAGAGAGAGAGATTTACACGATACAGGGCTAAGTTTTGGTGCAGTAATAAGTCCAGAATCCCACCCCCCCCCCCAAGAAGATCTACTTACTTGAATACAAAATGTGAGATTCCCTCATTCAAGTAGAGAGATTTTGTGGCTGGTTGAAGTCAGTCTAATGTTCGTCCTTTCTTGACTCAACTGACCATGTTTTTTTCCCCTGAGGTGTTTTTTTTTTTATATATATAACGGCGACTTAACGGAATCATTGACCAGTTTATGATGACGTTTTTTTAGGCTGGGGGTTGAGAGTCTCGATGTAAGTACAGAGTTTAAGCATCAAGGGAGGAGGTGTATGGTGCCGTAGGGAATTGGGGCCAGTTAGACACACCAGGTTACCTTAGCACACACACACACAGACAGTCACATGTCCGGGATAGTATGTGTGTGTGTGTTTGTTTTTTTATGTGTGTGGTCACGTCGACAGCTTGATATGCCAGACACGGATTGAGGGTGATTCTGGCGCAGGCTTATGGCGAAGCAGGTGTGTGTTAAGCATATTGTAATTCGTGATGAAGCACACACACACACACACACACACACACACACACACACACACACACACTTTTATTACATAGCAGTATATTTAACGGCTACGTCAGTCACACTCTTTTAACCTAACCTAACCAAACCACCCTTAATCTAACCACACTAAACCACACTATCTTAGCCTTCTTGGGGGGGGGCAGTGCATTAATGAGATTACACGTTATTTATGATAGTGACGATAAGCGGTTGAAGATGGTAACAGCTGTGTAGTGATTTTAATTATAATAACAACGATAACAAAATACAGATAACAATAATAAGAACAATAGCAGAACTGATAACAACAATAAGAACAAAACTGATAATCCTAATAATAACAAAACAATGATAACGGAAGGTACATAACGGTGTGGGTGACCAGCTCAGTAGTGCCCTCACACAGTCGTGCATGAAGGTGAAGGACGTACACACACACGCACATGAGTTATTAAAAGTGTGTGCGTGTGCCTGTACGTATGTGTGTGTAGTACCTCTCTCTGTGTACGTGTGTCACTTTCTACACTAGCCCCCCCCCTCCCCCCTCTTGAAGCCACCACGCCCTTAAACAGAAGCGGAGGCAAACGGGGAGATCTCAACAGATGGATAGACAGTGGATAAACAGATACAAGGATAAATAGAAGGAGATAGGTAGATAGATTGACAGGGGGGTTAGGTAAATAATTAGACAGTCAGACACACACACACGTTCTCATTCCTGTCTTAAAGCTCTGCCTGTCAACACACCACATAGTCACTCGTCGTTGTGTGTGGGTGTGTGGTCAAGCTAATCGTTGTTGTCGTCGTTGACCCACAAATCTACAAACACTGTTATCGGGTTGACCTGCCGCCTACTGCCTCGCCTCCTGAAGCTGGGCAAACTTTCTCTTCCCCCTCTCTCTCTCTCACACACAGGCTCCTTTCTTTGTGTTTTCTGATTCAAAGGTCAGGGTCACTGGCACTCCCTGGCGTAAGTTGGCACATGGTGACTGTGTGTGTGTGTGTGTGTGTGTGTGTGTGTGTGTGTGTGTGTGTGTGTGTGTGTGTGTGTGTGTGAGAACAGGTGGGAGGGAATATAGTAGTACCGGGTTTAGTGCCGGGTGTTAGT
Source organism: Homarus americanus (assembly GCF_018991925.1). Taxonomy (NCBI): domain Eukaryota; kingdom Metazoa; phylum Arthropoda; class Malacostraca; order Decapoda; family Nephropidae; genus Homarus; species Homarus americanus. The sequence continues at coordinate 5,327,612 of NW_024753828.1, read as the reverse complement.
ACTTGAATAAGGAGGAGGGGGGGGTAGGAGGGGGAGGGAGGGAGGGAGGAGGTGGGGGGTATGAGGGGGAGGGAGGGAGGAGGTGCATGGTGATGGGGGGAGCATCCTGGTGTGCTGCAATATGAACCTTCTCCCCCTCTCTCCTCTCCCCCCTCACCCTGTCCTTCTTTCCTTCTCCCTCCCTCACCCCCTCCTTCCCTCCTCTCTCTCTCTCTCTCTCTCCTCTATAAGTGAGAGCCTCCGGGACTAAATATAACTTCTGAAGTGAGGCGTCATTGCTAGGATAGTGAGGATTATATGACCACCTGGGATAGGATAGGATAACGGTAGGATTTTTTTTGACCAGCTGGGATTAGGAAAGGATACTGGTAGGATTCTTGGGCCAGCTAGGATTGGATAGTGGTTAGGATTCTTGGACTAACGTGGAAGGATAATAGACTAAGGTAGGATTGTTGGGATAATGGAATAGGTCTGGATGATAATAATAGGATAAATGAGATAAAGTTGGTATTAACCGGGCGGCAGATTAATTCAGGGCAGGATGCAAATGCACTACAGGAGGATTTAAATAAACTGCAGGAGTGGTCAGAAAAATGGCAAATGAAATTCAACACCAGCAAGTGCAGCGTACTTAATATTGGAAGAACAAATACTGTCAATGTATACAGCCTTAACAACATCAACCTAGAGAAGTCTTGTGAAAGAGACCTAGGGGTACTTGTAAGCCCGGACCTACGGCCTAGAAAACAGTGCGTTAATGTTCGAAATAAGGCAAACAGAGTATTGGGTTTTATATCTGGAAGTGTAAGTAATAAGAGTGCAGAGGTCTTATTGCAACTATATTTTGCGCTAGTCAGGCCGCACCTCGATTATGCGGTTCAGTTCTGGTGCCCCTATTATAGAATGGATATAAATTCACTGGAGTCGGTGCAGCGAAGAATGACAAAAATGATTCCGGGACTTAGAAACCTTCCATATCAGGATAGGTTAAAGAAACTAAACTTGCATTCCCTAGAAAGACGAAGAGTGCGGGGAGATATGATAGAAGTATTTAAGTGGGTGAAAGGAATCAATAAAGGGGATATAGATAAAGTTCTTATAATATCCGAGCAGGATAGGACTCGGAGCAACGGATTCAAGTTGGATAAGTTTAGGTTTAGGAGGGAGATAGGAAGGAACTGGTTCACAAATAGGGAGGTGGACGAGTGGAACAAGCTTAGCAACTTTGTAGTAAGTGCGGGAACGCTGGAAAGTTTTAAAAGGAGGCTAGATAGAGTCATGGATGATAGTGGTAGTAACTCTCGACAGGAGCTGCCATGCACAGGCCAACCGGCCTATTGCAGACTCCTTATTTTCTTATGTTCTTATGTAACCGTGTGTATGTATAGTATTAACCGTGTGTATGCATAGTATTAACCGTGTGTATGTATAGTATTAACCGTGTGTATGTATGTATGTGTGTATAGTATTGGTGGTGTACAGTAGGTGGGCCTGCTGATAAGTATGTAGGCCAGGGGGGAGGTCTCACGTACACACGGACAGGACTGTTGCACTGAGAACCTCGTGTCCACCTTCACAATATACTGCAGTCTTGCGTGTGTGTGTTTATGTATGTGTTTGTGTGTGTGTTTATGTGTTTGTGTGTGTGTTTATGTGTTTCTGTATGTGTTCGTTTGTGTGTGTTGGTGATAGTGATGCCGTGATTGACGTTTATAAGGAAGAATTTTTATACACAACACACACAATACCCACCCACGCCACACCCACCCACCCACCCACCCTCGTTTGTCATTCATTCATGCCCCCCCTCCCCTGGTGTTGAGAGAGAGAGGTGGTGGTTGGTTGGTTATTCTCCTCCTCACCAAGGCCACAGTATCTGGTTTACCCCGTGTCACTCTTATCACCCTTTCAACACCGTCTTTCCCTCACCCATCACCAGACGTTCTTAGGTTCATCCCACACCTAAGTACTCTCTTGTTATTGTGGTGTTTGTTTGTGTATCTTTGTATGATGATTTTTTTTAAGATACCATGACAACAACTTTTGCTTTCTGGGGTGTGGTGTGTGCCAAGTAAGGGGGGGGGGTTAGGGGAGGGTAGGGTAAGGGTAGGGGGGTGGAGATAGGCTGGTAAGGGTATTTAGGGCAAGGGGAAGGTGGTGTAAGAGCTATCTATGGGCAGGATGGAGGATAGGGATGGATGGGTGTGGTAGGGTAGGCACAGGAGGGAGGGAAGGAGAACAGTGCAGCAGGAAGGAAGGGGAGCAGAAGCAGGAGGGTGGGTCAGCAGCAGCAGGAGGGAGAGAAGCAGGGCAGGTTTAGAGGTGTGTGGTGAAAGCTAGGTAGGTATGTACAGTACACCAGGTGAGAGTAACCCGACTTTTACCTGCTGATGAGGACGACATCTCCGACACACACACAGAGATTCCCCAGTGAGAACAACGAAAGGTGTAATATGGGGGTTATTATTATTATTTATTATTATTATTATTATTATTATTATTATTATTATTATTGTTGTTGTTGTTGTTGTAACTTCTCCCGATACAAGTTAGACGAGAGATAATTAATTAGTATGGTTGAAATAGAGGAGCTTCACCAGGTAATGTGTTTAATGAGTACCACCTGCCCCGCCCTTCTCACTGCTGGCTACGTGTGTGTGTGTGTGTGTGTGTGTGTGTGTGTGTGTGTGTGTGTGTGTGTGTGTGTGTGTGTGTGTGTGTGTGTGTGTGTGTGTGTGTTTTCCTCGTTCCCTATTTCCCTCTATCATTATTCACACCCTCCCCAGGGTTAATATTAGTGGCTCGTGCCGCTCCTGACAGTTGACCAAACAATAGCGTCCGTTTTATTGTGAGATCTACCATTAGGGCAGCTGGGTGGTGGGTGAGGTTGTGTGGTAGTGCTGGTGGTTGTGTGGTGGTGGTGGGTGATGGGGTGGTGGCTGTGTAGTTGTACTGGTTGGTGATGGTTGTGGTAGTGCTAGTAGGTGATGTTTGTGGTGATTGTTGTATGGTAGTGCTGGTGGGTAGCCGTTGTGTGGTTGTGTGGTGGTAGTGCTGGTAGGTGATGGTTGTTGTTGTGTGATAGTGCTGGTTGTGTGGTGGTGATGGTTGTGGTGGTGGTTGTGTGGTAGTGTTGGTGGATGACAGTTGTAAAGAAAGAAAGAAAGAACCAGAGAGGAGAGAGTGTGTGTGTGCCGCAGTTTCCCTGCAGTGGGCAACACGTCCCCCCCCCCTCTGTTGGTGTGGCCAGAAAGCAGGTCATGGTCTTAGGCAGGAAGAGGAAGACAAGGAGGTAGGAGAGAAGATGGAGGCGAGGAGGAGGAGGAAGGAGAGAAGTTGGAGGAGAGGAGGAGGAATGAGGAAGAGGAGAGTGGCGAGGGAGGAAGGAAGAGCTAGCAGAGGAGGAGGTGAAGGGGGGAGGGGGAGAGGGTAAATGGAGGTGAAGAAAGGTGAGGGTGAAGGTGGAGAGAGAGAGGGCACAGGGGGGAGGGGGTGAAGGTGAGTGAGGGGAGTGGAGGCAAAGGGGGAGGAGAGTGAGGGAGGAACAGAGGAGGAGAAAGATGAGGGTGAGGGAGGATGGGAGAGAGGTGAGGTGGGTGTTTCCTGGTCAGGGAGTGAGGGCAGAGAAAGCTGGTGCAGGGGAGGGAGTTGTGTTGGTCACCACGGCCATACTGATGTGACTCACCCAATACACCTGTACAGCACAGTATGTATCACACCTATCCAGGTGTATATCTCAAACACCTGTCCATCTCACACACCTGTCCATCTCACACACACACCCAACCTCATGTAGACGTACAGCAATTTCAGGGTCGAGGAGAACATCAGTCACTTGTACCTTTACACCACACCTGTGTGAGGTGTGTGGGCGGCGGGTATACTAATATATCTTAACAGATAACTCAAGTGATTTACTGCGTGGGCGTGAGTGGTTCAGCCACTCATGTGAACACTTTAAATCCCTTCAAACAAACCCGTGTGGGAGGCGACCATAATAATAAGACAGAAATAATTATAACAAAATAATTATTTGAAACCTGATATTAATAATGATATTAATATTTTGCCTTTTAAATCTTGGTAATTGTGACGGTACCGTATCGCTGTGAGTGACGGTTACTGTGATGAGTCATTGTATTAATTTATAATGTGTTTGATGTATAGAAGGATGTATTAGTTAATAAATAGAGAGATGTATTGTGGGAGGCACTTGTATATGTTCAAGAGGTGAGGCAATTGAGGGTGTGCCTTGTAGCGTGCTGGATCCTGCTGTCTGTAGTGGGTACACACACACAGCTGGTGATCGGAAAAATTACTCAGTTAAGCTACGACACAATGATGACAGGTCAGAGTTGTCGTGGGAATTGCCCTGAGACGCTTCACACTAAACGCTCAACCTAAGTCACCAACGCCATCAACGTACAGTAGGTGTGAACACGGACACGGCCCCTCCAGACTTACCTCCGGGTCAAGTCCAAGTGTATGTGTGTGTTGGGGGGGGGGAGGGTAGAGTGGTGGGCTGGGTTACACTATAGTTAAGCAGCATTATTAGGTCATAGGTCATGTTAAGTTAGATAGGATTAGGTTAACTCAAGTAAGATAACATTAGTAGGTGGTGGTGGTGGTGGTTTAGCTGGAGGTGAAGAAAGAGAAAAGGTGGATGAGTTGCAGGTGTTGTGTTGTGGTGTGGAGGAAGGCTGACAGCGGTCCCGTGATTGGTGTAGCAGTCACGCACAACCAAGTAAGACCGTGGCCGTGATAGGTCGCTCATTGTAGGACGTGACCCCCACCACCGTCAGTAATCTAGCGTGTTACTCAGCGGTACAGTGCTGCTCGTCTGGGTGATGGCCGACCTCACACACACACGCCGGAAGCCAGGGTTTTCGTCTTGGCATTTCCAGTGTTATTTTAGATGTTTTAAACGTGACTAATATTAGTGTCGTCATTCTTGTTTTTCCTTACGTTATTATTATTATTATTATTATTATTATTATTATTATTATTATTATTATTATTATTATTATTGCTGGTGTGTGTGTGTGTGTGTGTGTGTGTGTGTGTGTGTGTGTGTGTGTGTGTGTGTGTGGATATTTATTTATATACTGTATTTAATGTATGCACTTAAGGGGACAAGTGGGCTGCGGTAACCTTGAAGGGCGGAGAGAAGTTTCCAAGGTGGTGCCTCCATCACAATAAGTATAGTGACCACAACCACTTTCACCACCACAATCACCATCACAACAACCACCACATTCATTTCGTGTCCTCTTTATTTGTGGAGAGAACCTGTGGCTTATTAGTTGACATCTGACCACATAATGATAGTTACCTCACACTCCATTAAGTATATTACAGGCGACACGAACACACTGTTCATACTACTACTGCTAATAATAATGATGATGGTGGTGATGATGGTGGTGATGATGATGATGATGGTGATGATAATGAAACTAAATGTGATAATACTATGGTAGGTCTTATTACTCTCAGGAGCCACAAACAAAATAATCAAGTCTTGTTCCTTTAAGTTAACCCGTGGACTCTCTTAATATAACCCCGCCCTAACAGTGGTATTAGACATAAACAAGCTGTCCCTGTAGTATCATGACCTTCACTGGTACACAAATGACTCTGGCGTCTCTCCAAAGGTTCCATTAGTACAGTCTTGGGTAGAACGGACGTGTGGACGGACGGATGGATACAAATCAGTCTTTTCCTCCCTTACATGGCCACACCCTGCAACACTACGTCTTAGACTGTGAAAAAATAGAACCTTATAGAGACAGATCCAAGCACACTGTGTATGTAATGGTACAGCACTTTATCTCTGGTGACAAGATAGCTGATATACTAAGGCTGTATCCACACTTGGCATCTAGCACCTAATCAAAATTCTATGTACCGACTTAAACAGTGTACTGAAAATACTCTGTAACATTCATTGCCATAATATCAAAATCACTGGGGTCTGATAAACACCCTTAGTGGCTTAATACTCTGTAATCCTTTTGCCGCTACCACTCACAGGATGGGTATGGGGTGCACAATAAACTAGCTGCTGTTCGCGGAAAATCTAGCATACTCTAGCCTCGGGTAGCACTGGTAGGGTGTGTGGTGGCTGCCAGGGTAACAGTGTGGTAGGGTGTGTGGTGGCTGCAGGGTAACAGTGTAGTAGGGTGTGTGGTGGCTGCTGCAGGGTAACAGTGTGGCAGGGTGTGTGGTGGCTGCTGCAGGGTAACAGTGTGGTAGGGTGTGTGGTGGCTGCAGGGTAACAGTGTGGTAGGGTGTGTGGTGGCTGCAGGGTAACAGTGTGGTAGGGTGTGTGGTGGCTGCTGCAGGCAACAGGGTGGTAGGGTGTGTGTGTGGCTGCTGCAGGGATTGTGTGTGGTGGCTGCCGGGGTAACAGTGTGGTAGGGTGTGTGGTGGCTAAGCAGGGTAACAGTGTGGTAGGGGTGTGTAGTGGCTGCCAGGGTAACAGTGTGGTAGGGTGTGTGGTGGCTGCAGGGTAACTGTGGTGGGTGTGTGGTGGCTGCCAGGGTAACAGTGTGGTAGGGTGTGTGGTGGCTGCTGCAGGGTAACAGTAATAATAATAATAATAATTAACGGTTTATTGAGAAAGTTCTGCAGCCCGAAGGCTGAAAATATACATTGGACATAAATGACTTATTACATACATTGGTGGTTTAACAAAAGCCTTCATTAGAGAAAGGTAAAGGAACATATACAGTGAACATACAGATTAATGTAGGATTGTACGTGTTAAACAGCAAACACGTAGTGTAGTAACTCCCTCCCAGATGGTGTTAGGAGGGACCTCACGTGATGTAGTGGTTCCCTCAGATGGTGTTATGAGGGACCTGACGTGGTGTAGTAATTCCCTCGCAGATGGTGTTATGAGGGACCACGTGGTGTAGTAATTCCCTCACAGATGGTGTTATGGGGGACCTCACGTGGTGTAATTACCTCACAGATGGTGTTATGAGGGTCCTCACGTGGTGTAGTAATTCCCTCACAGATGGTGTTATTAGGGACCTGACGTGGTGTGGTAATTCCCTCACAGATGGTGTTATGAGGGACCTGACGTGGTGTAGTAATTCCCTCACAGATGGTGTTATGAGGGGGCCTCACGTGGTGTAGTAATTCCTTCACAGATGGTGTTATGAGGGTCCTCACGTGGTGTAGTAATTCCCTCACAGATGGTGTGATGAGGGACTTGACGTGGTGTAGCAATTCCCTCACATATGGTGTTATGAGGGACATGTGGTGTAGTAATTCCCTCACAGATGGTGTTATATGAGTGAGGTTTGGTCCCAGGCCTTCCTATCGTAGACGGATTAACATATCGCTGGTTATCACGGGCCGTTATCACTGGGTACCTGGGACCTCACTGTGTGAAGGTTAACTTGGGTACGACTGTTACTGTTGAGTTGTTCTCACTGACTTAAGCACTGTTCACCTCTGTTTAACACTGGTTCCATTCCTTTCCTAAATGAAATTGTAACTTCTGGCGAGAACTTGTTGATATTCCGGTGGGGAGGAGGGTTCTGGGGAAGGGGTTGGTATGGGCCAACTTAACAGTTGACCTGGCTGCTCCGAGAGGAGCGCCAGGTACGTCTTGACCCTTCGGTGGTCAAGGATGCAGTGTGGTAGGGTGTGTGGTGGCTGCCAGGGTAACAGGGTGGTAGGGTGTGTGGTGGCTGCAGGGTAACTGTGGTAGGGTGTGTGGTGACCAGGGTAACAGTGTGGTAGGGTGTGTGGTGGCTGCAGGGTAACAGTGTGGTAGGGTGTGTGGTGGCTGTCAGGATAACAGTGTGGTAGGGTGTGTGTGGTGGCTGCTGCAGTTAACAGTGTGGTAGGGTGTGTGGTGGCTGCATGATAACAGTGTGGTAGGGTGTGTGGTGGCTGTCAGGATAACAGTGTGGTAGGGTGTGTGGGTGGCTGCTGCAGGGTGAACAGTGTGGTGGGTGTGTGGTGGCCGCTGCAGTGGTAACAGGTGGTAGGGTGTGGTGGCTGCTGCAGGGTAACAGTGTGGTAGGGTGTGGTGGCTGTTGCAGGTAACAGTGTGGTAGGGTAGTGTGGTGGCTGCTGCAGGGTAACAGTGTGGTAGGGTGTGTGGTGGCTGCTGCAGGGTAACAGTGTGGTAGGGTGTGTGGTGGCTGCTGGATGGAACAGTGTGTGTGGGGTGTGTGGTGGCTGTTGCAGGGTAACAGTGTGTGGTAGGGTGTGTGGTGGCTGCTGCAGGATAACAGTGTGGTAGGGTTTCCAGATGATGTGGGTGTACCTGCCTCATGCTGGGGGTGGGTGGGGGGGGTGGAGGTGTTGCGTCACCCTTCCTCCCTCACTCAGGATTCTTCCTGGCTCACCTGTGGGCGGCCTTCAGGTGTGTGTGTGTGTGTGTGTGTGGGCGGCCAGAGGTCTTGGAGGTGGCCATGGGGGTGCGCGTGTGGGCGGGAGTTTGAAAGCATTTGTAACTGTCGATAATTTAGAGACAAAAAAACAGCAGCTGAGAGAGAGAGAGAGAGAGAGAGAGAGAGAGAGAGAGAGAGAGAGAGAGCATTACACACACCTGTGGTTAACTCGTGTTTGTTTATGTATCAAAATCCCCAGAAACTCTGTAGACGTAGCGGTTACGTCACCCTCCAGCAGCCTGTACAACCGGTTCCAAAAAGGCGCCAACTGACTAACTCAACTGCTCGCTAGGTGTTCCATTATCACTTTAGGACAGATAGATTCTTATTACTCTGTATTTGTGTTATTATATTAGACCTGGGAGTTACTTAATTGCTACCTAATCCATTGTTGACGTTTGTGAGAGGCGTAGTTATATTCACCGTTGCTGCCGTCAGGTTATTCAAACAGTGATTTGTAAAAGAGTTTGAATGATTTCCTCTCGTTGGATTGTTTTAGCTGTGTCAATGTTTGTGTTCATTCTCGCAGTTTAATTGATCGAGGTTTTGTTAAGTGTTCCGGCTGTATCATAACGGATCTTAATTTTGTACTTGGCCTGATGATGATGATGATGATGATGATGATGATGATGATGATGATGATGATGATGTACGTGGATAGATTTTGAGGGGGTAGGTGTGGGGAAGATGTTGTACTAATGGGGGTGGTGTAAGGAAGGGCTGGTATTAAAGGGGTGTGGGTGATGGGGGGAGACGGATGGTAGGGGGTGTTTGTGATGCAGCACTTTGTATTAAGAACATGACCCAGCAGCTTCCCCCTCCCCCCCTCCTCCTTTCTGGGTATTGCGTTCACCTGGGCTGGTCAGGATGCGCCATTAATAGTCAGGAAGGTGTGTGTGTGTGTGTGTGTGTGTGTGTTAACAGATTCACCAGGGATTACCTTGTGTGTCAGGTCAGGTGCTTACCATTGTTAGGTCAGTATGTTTCTTCCAAAGGTGAATTGAATCATTGAGGAAAAACAGTTAATCTTGCCTTTGGTCTCGAAAATAGTGAAGGTCATAGGGTGGTCCTTACACCTGTGAGGAAGAACACCTGTCAGTCTCACTATCGTCTACCTGTTCTCTTGGTCATTCGTTTGCCTCCATTTAGAATCTTGAGACTAAAAAGTTAAGTCCATTTTATTTTTATCTCTGAGACTATCGGTGTTGAACCTCATTACACGGTGAGTCATTGACCAGTTGAGGCAGAGAGGTCACTAGATAAGATAGTGTGATGACTGTGTTGTCCTTAGGAAGGTACAATCACTGTCTTATATCACCACCTGCCAGTAACACCCATTATGTATGCCAGAGAGTACTGTGCTGTGTGACTGACCTGACCTGACCTGACCTGATCACCCTGTACCTGTATGTAATGTAGGTACTGTCTCTCCCTCCCACCTCTTGTATATCTCTCAGTCATCATACTTAGTGATTGTATACACATGGTCATTATACACTTTATATATATACAAATTGATGTATTACTGTATACTAGTGTCTTACTTTGTACTTGTGTGACACGTTATAAAGTACACACACACACACACACACACACACACACACACTCACACTCACTCACTCATTCTACTATCATACATTGCTAGACACCTTTCGTATGTGGGGGTGGCCAGGTTGTGAAAGTGATACTCTTGCTCATTATTGTTCTTGACATATATTTTTGTCTTGAACCTGTCATGTGTGTGTGGGTGTGTTTTGCCTCGTTTAATGGTGGTTGTTGTAGTTCGTCTGCCCACTTCAATCTTTTCCTGTCTCCTGTTCTTGATTCTTTAATTTTTTTTCTTTTCCTCCTAAATCTCTGGTTTAATCCTCATCTATTTGTTCCTTCTCATCTTTTCTTCTCGATCTCCTATTCTTATCTTCCTCCATTTTCACATCTTTTTAACATTTCCTCCTCCTCTTACATCTTCATTATTTCCTCTTCCTTCATTCATATCCCCTTACTTCTTTTCTCGTTCCCTTACTCATCTTCCTTCTATTTCCTGATCCACTTTCATATTTTCCCCCTTTTTCCCTGCCCTCCTCCTCCTTGTTAGTTGTAAAGTGAGATAATTAATGACCTGCCAAATTTGGGAACTTTCTTGTGGTGACACGTTTACTGTACTGTACTCTTCAAAGATTGTTTTTTATTATCATTTATTATCATGGGTTTGTTAGTTTTCTTTTTTATTTTAATGTTTATAATAAGTTAATAACAGAAATATATACTGTATGTAACTTTTCTGTATTGATCTCATGAGTCCAATTATCACTTGGAATTTTAAATACGAGACAGAAAACTTTTAGTGTGCTATCTTATCGCAAGTTGGTTACAGAGCATATCCCCTCTACCCACACACACACACACACACACACACACACACACACACACACACACAGAGCTGATAATGATTTTTTTGTATTGTTGTAATGGCGTCTGTACAGTGACAGTGTTGTTCTGGTGTTCCTGAATTACCTCCACATTCAAACATCTTTCCACATTTTGTTTCTAACCTTTCAGATGTAGTGGACAATACAGTATTTATCTACCAGTGATAAACAGTGACTTTTGAAATGATGTTTCTATTGAGTGAAACTTAAGGTTGTGATAGTACAGAATTAAATACTAACTGTTGCTGCTCTAATATTTGTGAAATAGGGAAGATTAGTGAAGCGCTGTACATAACATTATTGGAGCAAGAAGTCGCCACCATGAGCAAGTTATTTCCCTTGTTCAAGAGGAAGGGGAAAGGTAAGGAGGAAGAGGTGGAGGAGGAATCACGCAAGAGACATGGTAAGCCAAGGAAACACTCCAAGGAAGATCACCACAGTCCATCCCCTGCAAGTACTCCTCCCCCCACCAAACCTCAAAAGAAAAGAAAAGCAAAAGAGGTCAAGCGGAGAGCCCCATTGCCAGGTGGTAAAGACATAAATTCCAAGACAGACGGGCCAGAGAGACCATTTCAGGGAGACTTCCACGTGGATGATAATGGCCAAGTCCAACCAGGTCCTCCTCTGGATATCACAGCCATTGAGGATGATCATCTTACCATCAGTAAAGATGAATCACTACAACCGGAAGATAAACCTAAAGACTCGACCATCGCAAAAGATCATTTACATGCTGAAGGTAAAGAAACCTTAGATGTTGTTGCTGATGAAGATGATGATGTATCGTGTGAAAGTTATCCTGCAGAGGTAAACATATTGCAAGGTCCCAGTGATGGCCAGTTGGACCACGGTGAAGAAGAATTAAGCTCAGTAGTGCAAGTTACCCACGAGGAACGTGTACTAAATGGGTACGAGGGTCAAGCTGAAGATGTTATTGAGGACGGACCAGCTGCCAGCATTGACACAGAAATTGACCAAGAAGTCAGGTTAAGTGAGCCTGATAAACATCTTTTCAGTGATTCTCCCACAGCTGAAGATGTTACAGGTAATGTGTGTGATATATACAGGATTCCTCCACCAGAAGTGAAAGTTTCTGCCAAGGAAGAAACAGAAACAGTAGTGGAAGCTGAAGTAAAGGTGGTTGATAATGAAAATACTGGAAATAATGAATTGGATGAATATTCAAAAATAATTATTGAAAAACAAACCGATGAATCAAGTGAAAATATTGACAAGCTTATGACAAATGACAAGGAAGCCATATCAGAAGACATTGTTGCAGAGAGAGAGGTTGATTCTGACCACGTTTCCTTGGTAGAAGAAGGAGACAAGAGTGTACATGGATTGAAAGATGACAGAGAGGAAGTTATGATGGGTAAAAGTGATGGTTCAGTTGACGAAGACAGCCCACACATCAGCCTGGACAGTGACGATGACTTTGATTCTGCCCAGGAGGACTGGGAGGAAAACTATGATGCTGATGTAACAGGTAGAAATAAGGCAGCAGAGGAAGTTGAAACTATGAACCGAATGACACAGGAGAGTGCAGATGGAAGTGGATTGTCAGAGCATTTGGAAGAGTCGCAAGACAATGATGGAGATGTAAACGAGGCAACAAACTGTGTACTTATCAACAAAAAGCGTGAAGACTCTGAGGTGTCAATTCTCCTCAGAGAACCCAGCAGCTCTTCCTCTGTCTACCAGGATGCTTCTTTCTCCTTTGAAGATAATGATATCACTGATATATCATCCATTGTTGATGCTGTAAATGAAGAATGTATAAATGATTCAAGCAAGGAAGACAGGAAGAAAAAAGATATTCAGCCTAAACTCACACGAAAAATTTCTAATATTTCTGTGTCAAGCGACATCTTCAATGAAGAACTAGATGAACTACTGGATGAAGAACTGGACAGATTATCAGAAGAGGAGGTTGAGGGTCTAAATCAAGGAGTATCTCCTGCAGAAGGTGTAGCGGGAGTAGATTCAGTGGATAATACTTTGTTAGGTGAAGAATCTAGAGTGGAGTACTCCAGTACAGTAAAAACTCCTGAACAGGAGAAAGAGACTGTTGCACCCACTGATATAAGTATCAAAATATCAGATCAAAATGGAAATGTAGAGGAAGCACATGAAGGTGGCCCAGATATTCTGCAAAGCCAGGCGACAGAAGATGCTGTGAGCAATAGTCTGGGAGATTCAAATAGCTTTACAACAATATCTGAAGAAGGTTGGAGTTCAGGCAAAAAAATTGGCTCAGAAGAAGGGGCAAAGTTGTCAACATTGGCAGCTCCTGAAGAGGGTTTGGATCAGGCCAAGGACAGCGGGTATTATAGCCTGCCGGTGTCACCCAAGCCAGGTGTGTCTGTGAGGGAGAGTGAGCCCCCAGAGGTGGTGAAACACATGGCTGATGATCCCTTTGGAGACAGTGAGGATGAGGAGGGAATGGTGACTCCCCCCAGTGAGTTGGCACCTTCCTTGGATACAACAGAGAAGCTTACGGAGAAAACTACAGAAATAAATGAGTCTGTGTTGGGTGCTTCTGTAACAAATGAATCTATTCCTGTATTGGACACTTCTGTGACAAATGATTCTGTGTCTGTTTTGGACACTTCTGTGACAAATGAATCGGTGTTGGACACTTCTGTGACAAATGAATCGGTGTTGGACACTTCTGTGACAAATGAATCGGTGTTGGACACTTCTGTGACAAATGAATCGGTGTTGGACACTTCTGTGACAAATGAATCTATGCTTTACCAGACTTGTTGTGAAAGTCAGGGAGCTGAAGAGATAGAAAATATAGATAAACAGAGAGAAGTTGTACACTTGGGAGAAGAAAGTTGTACAGAATCTCAAAAGGATAACAAACCCAAGAGTCCAAAACTCTTTATTCCTATGGACACAGTGGGAGAATCAAAAGAGGGAGCCACCTCACCAAGAGATGGCTCTACTCCAGTTAGGCCCCCGAGGCATAAGTACCCCATATTGGAGTGTGAAAACTTACAACAGAGCGATGAGACCCTGAAGAGCCCAGACCCTGTGGGAGACAGGTTCCTAAAAGAGGCTGTCTTTACATCCCACGAGGAAGTAAGTCACTCAGGGTGGTGCCTTTAAGGACATTCCCCATCTAGGTTTGTTTGTTAATTGGTATATTTCATTGCTTATCCCTAAATACAGTAAGTTAGTCATCACCATTTCCCATTGTGGTTATTAGGTAACAGGTTTTTGTCATTTCTTAATAATGTTAACAGCAAACTGTTTAGTTTGCTAAAGACGTTGTTTGCTCACAGTTCATTTTGTATGTGTAAATTTGTTCTGCTAGTAATAAGAGTCTGATTGTTAAGTGTAAGTACTGTACTGTACCTAGATGAGAATTCATTTAGTTAGCTAAACAAGAATCAGCTTTGATTATATTTGTATCAATTATTCATTATGATTAATGGTACTGATAAGTACAGTAGAGAGAAGGATTACCATTAATGTGGATAAAATCTAGCAAGGGAAATTCTGTACATAGAAGAGTTCCTCTGGGGAGCAAACCATTGTAGATAAGTAGTGGGAGACTAAACATCTGTGGTGGAAGGAAGCACTTAAAGATTCACTTACACACAAACCGTTAAGATTATGTTGGGTAATGTAGTGTTTCAGAAGGCAGTTTACATTCCGACTGACTTTGGTGTGTGGGCTCCATCTCTACCCATAGTTCAGGTAGCTTAAATAGACCCAACTTATGTGCGCAACATACATACACTGTATAATGACCAAATATATGGTACATTTCATTAACTAACTGAGAAACTGTACAGTACATAATTTTTTTCGAAAAAGGATTTTCTATAGCACTGTAATATAGTAGTGTACTGTACAGTATTCTCTTTGTCTATACTGTACAGGTATTTCTATGTTATTTCTGTCAACTCTACTCCATTCTTAGTTAAATGGAATGGAACACCTTAATTACAATTATTTTTTGTCTTCAGGCTGAGGCGCGTTTAGCCCAGCGACGAGCTGCACGAGCAGAGGCCAGAGAGCTGAGACTACGAGAGCTGGAAAAGCAGCAGCAGGACCAGGAAAATGATGAGGAGAAGCAGTTCACCACTCCGTCCTATGCAGGTGAGTTGTCCTTGTGGTTGTAATATGTATGCATAGAAACTACTTTTTTTTAATACTGTCTATAGGTTGATATAGACTATTTATTCAGTATACTTGTACATGTAATCAGTTACAATTAAATGGTCACCAAGAGGTCCAATGAGGGCCATCCCCCAGGTGTCATTGTTAGTACTGGAGGAAAATGCATTACCCAGAAACAGTCTTCAGTGATTGGTAGTTGTCACACTGGACAACATGCTTCTCACATCCAACCTGGGCAAGTATTGAATCTGAGGCAAGCACCAGACGACTGCACCACGGACCAAAGAACAAGCCAGTAACACCACTGTGAGGGACAGGGGACTCAAAACTTGTTTATATATTGGCCAGTAATCCATCATATTCCTGTACTTGAAGTACTGTATCAGAAAATCAGTGTTTTCCAAATAAATATTCAGAGTCTCTTACTCCATAATAAGAGTTAGAACACTAGATTTAAATTAGTATACAGTGATGTGATGCACATTGTGTTCTCAGTAGACACTGATTAAGTTCATTAGGAAGAGAAGGTGATGTTGTATAATACAGTACAAGTTAAACTAATGTTTATTACCTCATGTCAGATCATTTGTATAACTTTCTTTGATCATCGTCAACGTTTTATGGCTATTTTCCACACTTGTGTGTGTTACCCACAATTATTTGAGGACAACTGTCCATGCTGCATGGTCTCTTGTATCCTCTCTCATCATATATAGAAGATTTTGTTAATTGTAAATGTTTTAAGTTTCAGGGATGGTATTTACCTACTGTAATAGTTAAGCTTCTATAGACGAGTTTATAAGAGCCAGTTAATCAAGCGGCCTACAGATCATAACTGAAATGTCAGTCATACTTATCTGCCAAGAACATAAATGGAACAGTTGTCAGAGCATCTTAGTACAGTATAGTATCCACAGTCATAACCAGCTTGCCTAAAGTCAGCTGTACAGACTCAGTGTTAAACCAGCATTATTAAATTAGGATGAGATGCATAGAACTGTGGACAAGTTGATATATGCAAGGTCAACTTATGCCAATTGTTTGCACTGTACGTGTGGGAGCATAGAGTAAAGACTGAATTTAACTTACTTGATGGATGAAACTTTAGTAAGTTTTTATTTTGCAATTTGTATATCAATTGAGGTCACAAGTACTGTACAGTAAGGTACAACAGTCACAAGTTGTACATCAATTGAGTAATAACTACAGTATGGTGCAACAATCAGAGAGCATATCACTGTAGAAAAATATGCTCTTGATGTCCAATGTTTGTTACATTACCCTGGGAGTTTGCATCCTTACCTAGTTTAATGTTTTTATTCTTGTCAATGGTGTGACTATTGAGAAAACTATTTTAGTGACATTTGGTATGAACTTTTTAACCAGAGATAAGTACAGTAGTACAGTTTTTAGATTTTAGCTGGGAAGGTTTTTCACTTTTCAAATACTGTAGGACTAAAATGTACGATTATTTTCACCGCATCAATTATTTCACTGGTAAGTTCTTCTAGCATGTGGATGGATTTTGGTACAGTAGTTAGTAGATGATGAAAGAAAATGGTGAAACTAACCTTTTCATGTTTGTGTTGATAACTATTTACTGGAGCTGATTTTGACTTATCATTTGATCAAATATCGTGCGTTTACTGCAGGTGCTGAAAGTGGGGGTGAAGACGAGGATGAGGAGGAGGAGGAAGGTACCGGTGAGAGGGTGTCCTTGACTAAACAGTGTGCTTCTTAACCAAACCTGACCATCCACATTGCTAAGCTCTACCCCAATTTTTTTTTATTATTTGTACTAAATGACCCTAAACTATTTCCAGATTCGTTGATTTGTTATTGTACTGCTTTTGTGTAGCATCTGTGATTACCCTGATTAAGATGCAGCATGGATTTCAACGTGTACCATTTTATTAGATTGTTGGTGATCAAAGTAGACCATTTATGAGCTGTTAAACTGCCCTAAAGATATTTTATAATAATATCAGTAATGTGTGTGTGTGTGGGAGAGGGGCATCAGTGGGTAATTTGGATGAATGGATTTAGAATATGGGTGATGAAGACAGATGCTTTCATTAGTCATTATCATCATATGTGAGCCAAGGCAATAAAATTTTAGTCACCCTTGTGTGTAGCGTAGCCGCTTGTGTTTGTAAAATGGAAAACTAGGAAGACAACACTTGACCAAGAGAATGTTAAATTTCACATAGAAGAATATTTTTGGGATTTATCAATACATTGTTAAAGGGAGAATGAGGGTTTAGTTCTCTGAAATATTTAGTTACATTGGCTTGATCTTATCAGTGGCAGGTTTGTTTTGTTTGAATGCCCTAAAACCACAGGAAAACGGAGTGTTACTTGTGACTTTTGGGGCCACAGTCACACGGGAAGTTCAGTTGGCAGATGACTCAATTTTGAAAGCTCTACGTGATTTTTAGAGCTTTTATCATTTTCCAGTTCTTCTTCAGTAAGATTTAATGTGGAAATGGGATAGTTTCTTTAGTATAAGATTCTGATTGAGTGTGTCTGATGTACACAGTCTGGGAAGGGAGAAGATTGAGAGTGAAATGTTATCCATATACAGTACAGTAGTCCCTCACCATTCATTAGGTTAATTTTTGTATCTCGAATAACAGAACAAATGACAAAAACAGGACTCGATTCCCCAGCGACAAGAAAACCCCCAATGTTTTATCCGAAAAACATGAAATCGTTAAAAAAAAAACCCTAACTAACGTATGAAAAATGGTACTCATCTACAAAGTGTCATTTACTATGTAACACATTCACAAAAATTAATGAAATACAGTACAGTAGTATGTAGTTTAACTTTGGCACATTACCTTAAGGGAAGACAGTCATGTCACACCACAATGGCAGAATGAAAGATGTGGGTTGGGGGGAGATGTGGGGAGAAGTTTGTTATGATCAGTGAACAAGAATACATCTCTGCACATCTCTCCAAGATGGCCGCCCCAGCTGAATCCCGGGGTTCATGACTTGAAATTTTGCTGGGACCAAAATTTGCCTGTTGGTAGATACATAGAGATATTATATTAGTGCTGAAGTATTTACTAAATAGTTATGGTGAGAAAATGGTGAGGGCTCGGGTAGATTAAATATTACGTACTGTATAATGATTGTAAAGAGATAAATGGTATCACTTTTGTTTGGAGCTTCTTAGTGGACCTTGTGGATGTGATTGGATGGTTAGATTGTTAAAAGCTAAGGAAATTTGTAAAGGTTAGGGAAATACTAGTGGGATAATTACTGAAGCAGGGAGTAGTAGAGGCAGAGGTTGTCTTATATTAAAGTTCAGTCGTTTAGAAACTGTGGAAAGTGTTAAAGAATTACAGTAGTACATTAATTGTCAGCAATTTTTCTCACTGTTTTTGGATACATGTTAATGTTTTTGAAAGCTCAATATGCTTCTTCCATGTTTGTGCAGTTTACCAGTACAATGTGTAAAAATGATTCTTGATAAATCTGAAAGTGATGTGTCCAGTCTAGTTTACTGTACATGTCAGGATAATCCACTTGTGTAACATAAATGTTTTCATTACACTGTTAATTTCTGCCAAAGAATCTTTCCCATGCTTTTTTTCTTACTATTTTGCAGTGACCTAAGACATGGAAGATAATTGTGTACTGTATAAGAAAAATAGAAATACTGTGCCATGGTAGAATACTTATTTTACTACAGTACAGTTAGTGAGAATGAATGATGCAAGTCTTTGTTGCTCTCGATTCACTTCCAACACTCTAGTGGGAAAATTGTGCTGGAGTGGAACAGTATGTATGTACAGTACCTATACAGTATTAACTGTGTATGGTAAAATAAAAAATTATTTGTTGATTTACCTTAAAAGCTCCTGTAAAGGTAGTGTACTAAGTTGTGTAACCTTCTTGTGTAACATTAACAACAGCTGCATGGTTTGTTATTGACTTTTTATAAAGTTTGGTAATAATGAGACTGAATATACTACAGTATAATAAAGAAAGAGTTAATGTGTATGAGTTTCAAGGGGTGGACCACTGGGCAGTTACAGTCAAAAGAAGTGATTGAATGTGAAAATGAAACTCAAGCATACATTGGGTTTGGCAGAGGTACACCATCAGGAGTACTGTACAGAATTAGGGAGTGGAAAGAGATAATGTTTGTATATACATTAACAAAAAGGTGAAAGGTACAGTACTGTATATGTAAGAGCAACAGCTGAAGTATATCAGCCCCTTTGTTAGCACTCAAGAGTGTGAGACCCAGCACAGCTTCCACCATACCCTAACAGTGTTG
>NW_024753828.1:5165838-5305838 GCF_018991925.1 Homarus americanus | reverse complement strand
TGTTTGGAACAAAGTACAGTATCTGGTAACTGTCCTGAACAGAACCAATAAAATTAAAAAGTGACAAGTAATTTATATTTTATATTTACATAAATGTTATACATGTATGATTTATGGTTTTGTGGAACTTTATAGGTTCCCTATACTTGGCTCTAATTTCACTTTGCTGGGAGATAGAAACATTCGGTTTATTTGGTTACTGAAAAATCTGTAGATAATAGTAGAATATCCTTGTTTTTTAGCCTCATTTTATTGTGAATGTGGTAACAGCATCTGAAGTTTATATAAGAAGAGGAGGAATTAATAATTGAAACAAGACAGGAGTTCTTCCACCAATAGAACTGATTTCCTCTCTGTGGGTAGTAACAAAACAGTTCTTAATAAAAATGAAAGAGAGAAAAAGATGAATTAATTGAATAGTTAACCAAAACTTACCTTTGTCTTGCAGAAAGAGCACCGTAAGAAATGTACTGAATTTGAACAACTTAGGAAAGTATCCACAAAGTTGCAAGAAGAGGTGAAAGTTCTTCGTGGTTTGTTGCAAGAGCGGGATCAGCTGATACAAGTAAGTTTATTTGTCTGCTGTTCTCACCTAAGCATTTAAGTCATTCCTAGTCAGTCTCTTGAGAATTGTTTGATCTAATCAGTTTAAACATGAAAAAGAAGTCAATCAGTTAGAGATTTAGAGCTAATTGATTATCTCAGTCAGTACAAGGTCACATTGGCCCACTTTTAAAACATTCAAAATGGTGTATGGGAAGACGAATTGTACTCCAGTTTAAGATGTGTACAGTACCTGGTTATGCCATCAAGTATCTTAACACAAGGGGTGATTCTCAAGTTATGGTGTTATCCTTTTTTTTTTTACTTCTTTTTCTGCCATTCACTTCCAGTTTACATGTAAAAAGCAATTCACTGGATTCACTCTTGACTTGAAACTCTACACTGGAATTGGATAAGGTACCACATGTTTGTTGTAATATTTGCTGGGGAAAGTGAGAAAAATGAGAGTTTCCCATCAGGAGAATGAACAATGGTATAATTACTAATGCATTTGTGTTTTTACAGGAATATGGCCTTGTTGTGGTTGGTGAAGAGGAGAATGGTGAGGAAGGTGAAACTGGAAAGGAGGAGGATGATATGGATGATTTATCACCTAGGAAAATTGCTGTTAAGAAAGCATTAATTTCTCAAGAAGCTGCAGAGTTATTGGAGAAGGGCGCTGCTAAAGGTTCACTAGGTCAGTTATCTTCAGTTTGTAAAAAATAACAAATTGGTGAATAATGTCATTTGTCTCTGTACACAAATATAGTATATTCAGGCATTCCACAATTTATGAAAGGGATCTATTCCAGAGAAAATGCATGTAAATTGGATCACATTTTCCCATTACAAAAGCTAACATATGTTCCTAAGGGGGAAACAAATAAAATAAAAATTAGATAAAAGTTCCCCAAATGTATTTGAATGCGGTACTATAAAACATGTTTTTAGTGACAATTATTGCCATTGGTTCATGTAGAGATCCAGAGAACCATGATAACTAAAACACCACATGTATTTTATTGTTAGTTTGGTTAATGGTTCACCACTCTTGGCACAGTACAACTTGCTACAGAAGGTATCTTTGTGGACGGTCCAATGAATTTCAAAATGAACAATGCGACTCTTCTTGTCTCGGTCGGGTTGTCATAATCCTTTGTCCTTTGTGTCATATTGTCTCACACTAAATCATAAAGATACATTTTGGACCGAGTGTACAGTAACTGTTAGTTGCTTTTAGTTTAAATTGTTTTTCTAAATTGACCAAATCTGGTACAGAAACCCATAAGATGCCCTTGTCAGCAACCCAGGGTCTTCAGATGCTGTGGGGAAAAAAAAGATGGTTTTATTTATTTATTATTATATTTTTTAATTGAACCCATCCATTATATTCCAGTTTTAATAAATACTTTCATACCTTTGGAAATATGTCTATCCTCTTGTTGACATATTGTTTCCTTACAATAACTTAAACTTTATCAGGTGCAATTCAACCAAATTTCACTTGCCAGTTCATGATATACAGTTGATGGACCCTTTCAAAATTGGCATTGGTCGGGGGTATGAACCACACCTCTTATTTAGTCTTTTAGTTTACCAGTCAATGTAGATGGAGAAAAAGGTCACCTTCAGTAATGCTGTGGAGGATATATAAAGGGATTTTTTCTTTCTTGCAGACATAAGGTTAAAGAAGTTTGGCGAGGAGAAAAACGATTTAGAAGACCAAGTTAGAAGATTGAAACTAGAACTTGAAGAAGAACGAAACAAAAACAGAAGAAAAGAGAACGGTCTAGACTATGAGAAACAAAGTAAATACACAGTTGTCGTAGTTCTGCATGTGGAAGTGGTTATAAGCTTGTTGGTGTTCTTGCAAGTTCCCAATTTTTTTGTGATTTATGTGTGATTAATCAAGTATTTGATTCTTAATTTTAAAATTTTTCAGAGGAGCAAAGCAAAACTGTAAACGAATATAAGTTTAGAGTTCAGAAGGCAGAGGCAGAAGTGTCGACATTGCAGGCTAATGTGAGTACAGTACATGTCTTTACTTATTTATGAATGTATGTATATTTATTTATTTATTTATTTTATTTATTTTATTTATTTATTTATTTATTTATTTATTTATTTATTTATTTATTTATTTATTTATTTATTTATTTATTATTCATACTCATTTATTTGTTAGCTGTGTATTATTTTATTTCATTGGGTCATATAATTTAGTGGTGTTTGTGAATGTACTGTATATCTGCCCCACCAGAGTATCTGAGAATGAGACAATCCAACATGTCTAGTCAAAGACAACTTATTCCTCTTCACCAGTTGCAAATCACAGTATGATCCTGGTGACCAGTACCATAAATGGATGTGTTGGAATCTCTTCAGATATGTTTTATTATTCATTAAAAAGTTATAGATAGGAGACATTTATGTTGGTCACAAACTGATGATATCTTTTCAATTTCCTCTATGAAATTGAGTTTGGTTAGAACTATTGCTTTAGCAGAAAAGACATTTCTGATACACTATTTGGGAGAGTCCTTGGGTAAACAAGTTATTGGAGATACACACAGATGAATAAACAGAAAGCTAGGTATAGAAATGGCTAGGTAGGGAAAACATAAGTTTAAGGGTGAGGCTGGTGGAGTGCACAGCAGAGCCTGGTGAGTAATGCAGCTGGACAATTAATACAGCCCAGCATTGACCATGCAGATTACTACCCACATGACCTTAGTAGCCTTATGTTACCCACTAACTCACCTCATTGACCTTCATCTAGAGCTCAGTTTGTGTTACAGCTTTCTGCTTTTTATTTGCCTAAAAAATTCTAAGACCAGTAAAGTTGGTAAAGTGTGGATGGACTTTTGGAATAATTTTAGTTATATGTGCAGTACATTTACGGTACTAGACATTAAATAGGATTACTTTTACAAAGTGTTTATATTTGTTTGTTTGTTTGAATTCTCTGTTTGTTCAAATATCACCCTTGAAGGAGGTAGGTACAGTATATGACTCATGAGTGAGGTTCAAATTCAGATTCTTTATGAAGAAATATAAGTTCAAATACAGATTTAGATTAAGAGTACTGATTAAAGTAACCCCCATATGGTTGCAGTACTGTATTATAGAGTTGATACCTTAACCTTGATGTGGTACAAATATATCTTAAAACTACTTAGTCTAATCTGGATATAGTAGGTCACAGTCTTAGGCACTGTCTTCAGTGCTGGTATAAGTATCTGGTTGATTTGTGTGTGTGATGATTATGCATCTCATTTTTAGGTGGCGAGGCTGGATGCTCTCTCAACACGTTATAGGACCCAGTCAGAAGAACTTGAAAAGAGTGAAGAAGAACTTAAGGGTGAGAGACGGAAACTGCAAAGAGAGGTAAGTGTCAATAGGAAGCTGTTTTTCACAACTCTAGCATAATTTCTTAGCGTAGTGTGTGTTGTTGAACACATTATAAGACCTGCTCACGAACAATGGGAAAACCTGTACAGATTTAATTTTCTCTGATTATTTAGTTTATAAAAGGATGAACTTAAACAGCTGAATCAGTACATTTTGTGTTTCTTAGGGATATTTATGTTTCTTAATTAAGTGTAGCTTTAATATACTGATTAAATTTTATGTATATTTCCCTTCTAGTTACGAGAAGCCCAAAGTAGATTAGAAGAACTGGAAACCACCAATAATCATCTAATAAAAAGATTTGACAAGTTAAAAAATGCAAGATCTACTTTGCTTAAGGATTTATCACAAGAACCAGCGTGAGGTGCCATCTAAGGTTGCGGTTTTCTCCTCTGGAATGTTTCTCGCTGCCAATCTTCAACTTGTAAGCCACAGTGTTTGGTCAGGGAGTTGACGTAACGGGTCCATTATGTAGAATCTTTTCTATGTGATACAGGAAGTGTGTGAAAGTGTAATGGCTAATTGTTATGAGCAGGAACTCAAGCATTATGAAATACACTTTATGGTAACACAAAAATAGGTGGAGTTTGTCATATTTTTTGACAACTTTCGAACTTTGCCATTGACGTTAATGAGTGTTAAGCTTCACCATTGATGTTGATGAGTATTAGAACCTGCCATTGACATTGCTGGGTGTTAAACTTTGCCATTGACATCTATGGCAGGGGAGAGTACGTAAAGGGCATCGCTTGTAACGTAGCGACTCCCTACATTGAATCATGGCATTATTACAAGTTGAAGGCTTGCTGAACATCCCACAGTTACTACTTAACCACCTCGTTCACTGTGATGGTTTTATTATTGAATAATTGTCTCTAGGCCATTTAGCAAATGAATGCCTTGGTGCCTCTAGCCCTTACAGCCATTGAAGTTATCATGACTCAGGTGATGCAGCTGCCCTGTTGAAAATCTCCTCTCGCAGAGACAGATCAACAAACACTGTTTTACCAAGTTAACAGATTTTTTGTATAAATGTTTCTTGGTAAAACTGTTCTTGTTTAAGCCATACAAGTTAGAGCTTTATTGCTAGCTAAGCGAGCCAAAGCTGCTTATGCAGAGTGAGCTGTTGAGCCTTATCCATCAACGTGGGGCACGCATCACGATGGACTGCCTCGGTTTAAGTGTGATAGGATCATCAGGCTGATGATTTCTCTGGTAACTGTCATTCACGATGGCTATTTTGGGTTTTACCCTATCCTCTCTTGAGACCTCATAACCATCTCTTAAGAACAATTCATATCTTCCAAGTTCTTCTTCTTCATATACAGTACTGTATCTTATTTTTAGACTCGCCTTGTTTCTTTTTCCTAAGACAGCTTTAGGGATGTTTTTTCGAATAGAATTTTAGGTGTGCTAATTTATGATTTAATATTTTACAATGTATTTGGATGCGTCCTTATAACCAGTTTTCGTACATAACGGTTACGTCTTCAGTTACCCAATTTAGGAAAGCGAAATATTTCTTAACCCAAAGGTATAAGTTTTCTTTTTCATAAGTTTTGATTATATTTCTTTTGACTATATATATTTTTTCCTGTGTGGAGTGTTTTGATACTGTTTGAAAGTGTCTTGATATATGTGATCATAGAATTATGTCTGTGGAGCATAATTCCTGTCCTAATTCGTGCTGCCTAATGAAGCGCACCAAACATTTATAATAAGTTATCAAGGTTGGTTAAAATACTTATTTATATCAGTGTTCAAGAATATTCTCACGTTACTTTGTTATTGTTGTCTGGTGTGAGATGTGAATACGAACGTTGATCGTTATTGTTTACATTTGCAATGTTTGCACCTGAGCAGATGAATGGTTGGTAGAAATCCAAGAATGGTTTAATTCATTTCAGAAGAATAATTTCCATTTCATTTTGCAGGCACTCAAATTGCTATTAAATGTAACTGACATTTTTGTTTTGCCAACCAGAGTAAACAGCGCCGTCATTCGTCAACGTTCGTATCAAGGAGTAAGTAACAGTCGACTGCATCCATGGCTAGTCCTCCCCTCCCTCCCTCCCTCCCTTGATGTAGCACAAACCAGGTTATATTCTGTCCTCTACATTTTGTATTGTTGCCACACATAAGCATCAGCCTTACACCATTACTGTATGTGGTCACTAACTGCTCAGTGTCACAGTTAGGTTTCCCTGCTCTCTGAATAGGAACGCTGCAGAACATTGTTGCCGTTTCCTTGTTCCTCTTTAGCATTCTTAGGAATCATAAGCACTGTCAGACGGCACCTGTGCTGTTCTTGTTACGTTGAAGACTGATGTGTTGTGGCAAAGTGCACAATCAAAACACAAACACAACAGACTACATAAGTGTATGTTGCAACAAAGTGCTTAATCAAAACATAAACATTATAAACACAGGATTTTCAGGTCTCTCTCTACATGGCTGTCTGGTCAAATTTTGTAACATTTACATTGTTTTTCAATCTCAATTGATATTACTGATTACAAATGTATTTATTAAAAGATTCAGTGCTATTATTGTTATTGCTGTTGTTGTTAGTACCACCACAATTATTATAATTAATATTATTATTATTGTGACTGCTGTATCATTATCATGATAATTGTTACTTTTGTATGATACATGCCATTATTAAATTTATTTATTACTGTTGTAATTTTTCCTTGATCATAATGTAATCAAGGCTTCTTAATAATGTTTTAATAAAGTGCATAAATTTTGTAGTGACTGAAATGACTTACTTAGTCAATTTGTCAGGAAAAGTATGTTGATTTTAGTCTCGACAGTGACTAAATATTGGCTGGTCTAAACCTCGCTGTCCTCTCTTAAATAGCAGTATAATGCAAGTGTTTGGGAGAGATTCTGCTGATTACACATAACTGATGTGTGGCAAACTGTAAATACACCACACAAACATAGAATTGTTAAATCAAGCTCTTTTTTTTTTTTTTTTAAGTATACAATGGTTGTGGTTGGAATTAATTATATACAGGGTCAGTTTCCTCTAACCACTTGGTACATGAAGTGGTCGAGAGTGTAACACAACAAGCAAATGATTTGTTATTGCCAGAAAGAAGACTGTAAAATTTGAAGTTGGTAGCAGTCTTAACAGATGTGTTATCTCATAACTTTGGAGTATAATGGATCTGGATCCAATTTAGTGATAATTTTGTGAGAGCATTAGTGTGGGGTTAACCTGCAAAGGTTCAGTTGGGCAATAGAAACACTTGGGTTTATGTAGTTGTTATATTGGGTTTTAAATAATTCTTATCATAGGTTCATATAGTGGGTTAAGAATGTGAGGAGAATATATTTTGAATGTTAACAACTTGCCCAATGTTGTTATTATTAATTATATTATCTACTGTTCCATAGTGAGAAAAATATATTATTGCTGTACTGTATATACAATTGAACCTTGGCCTGCTCTTCAGGTCCTATATCTTGTAGCACTTTGAGGAGTCTTAAGGGTCGTAGATTGTCTCGGTTTATTTTTTATTATTTTTTCATACACTGTTCATTACACGTGAGAGTTTGTTAAATATGTAAAAAAAAAATCCTTATAACAGAACTGCATAGATTCAATGTAATCTGGGAACAATATTAATTATAAAAATAAGTGATCCAGGGGGTAACTAGTTGTGTGAAAAAGTAACACTTGTCACATTTTTATATGAATAGAACTAATTTGTCTTCCAGTCTCATTCCTCGTTTTCCTACAATTTTTTTAACAACTCTTTTAAAAAGAGTATATCATAATGTGAAGATGTTTGTGGCTGTTTAGGATGCAATCGATCAAAGATAATATGAAATTAGGTAAAAATGGAACTGTCAGTATAAAAACTGAACTTCTTCAAAAGCAGTATTGATGACTCAGTAGATGTTGAGCTTCAAGGAGATACACAACTTATGAGCCAGGGCTGATAGGAAATATTAAGTAGGTTCAGGACTTTTTTCTTTTTTCTGATATTAAGGATGATGATAAGTCATACAAACACTCAGGAATTTGGGGAGAGATAATTGTGACCAGCCAATTGCTTATGTTGAGCTTCTCTCAGGAATTCACTCAATGCTCTGTACTTAGTAATTTATGCAGGTAGGAGTGCATTGTACTTCATCCAAATATTTGCAGATGAACTCTTTCAATAGTTTTTCCATGCTGTTAAGTGCCATACATGAAATTTGTATGTACTTTATGGAAAGATTGGGTGAATTTGAAGATGTAGAAAAAGGGTATAATATAGTACCCTGTCCTAGCACTACCCAGTCATAGAATGTAGAAATTCTCTCATTTTAAAATGTGGCCTTGAACATCACTTCTTCAATGGAATGGATATGAAGTTGAGTGTAAATCGCCTTGAGCAATACTTAAGGATGCCCTGTTCAGTAAGATTTACCAGAAGACATGTAGGCAGTCATCAGAGAAGGATTGTTTGTAAGTGTATTAATGCCTGGTGGTTTTCTTTTTATCAATTTATTTCCACAAATTTTAGAAGTGACAGGAAACACATTTTAGGGGAAGTTAACTTTTATCTTTTCAAACTTTTAATGGAAGTACTGTACTTGACCACATGGTTCTAGATGGTCTTGGAAGCAGTACCAATGGGTTGTCAAGGGCTGTTACTTTGAAGAATTCTTTTTCATGACCTTTTGCAACAGTCCTGCTCAGTGCTATGTGACATTCTTAGACTCAACAACTTTCCAAAATCCACCCCCCCCTTATTTTCTTCATTGTTGGGGGCGAGGGAACCTTTTTTCTATTACCACTCTAAATCCATTTTGTGTATAATTTGGGGTCAACTCATCTGACAAGTCAATTAACAATGAACATTTTAGTAAATACTGTACAGTAATTGAAATGCTCTTGTTGTTTTCCCTACTCATGAATTTAAGATCTCTAAATCAAAATGTTTTAGGAAGGTTTTACAGAGAGCAGCCACTTTGAATGTAAAATAACTTACTGTATAGATATAGATTGATTACCAGTAGTTAAAAAAAAAAAATGAAACACATTTAAGCTTCCCTAATTTGTACAAAAGTAGACTAAATAAAAAGGTGAATTTTCTGTTTCCTACAGACGGGTGGTAATTTCTTAGGTCAAAAAGTGTAGTTAGATAAGGGCCTTGACATAACAGTGACCAACTTTGACCATACCATAGAAATTAGTACTAACAGTATCCAGCAGTGACAGTGAACATTAATGATCTTCATGAACAGGCTTGTGTTTTTTATGAGTTCATCAGACATATATATTGGCAAGCCATAATCCCTTCAGTTAACTCCTAAAAAACCAACAGTGTTTACTTCTTGAAAACAATATCGAGTAATTACTAAATAGTTATATGATAAACTTTAAAATTACTGTATTCAGCCGTGTTATTTTCAGCCCATTTTTTTTTCTTGTTAGCAATCATCGTACTGTACATACCAAATATGTGACATATCTTCAAGCAATACTTACTTTTTCTTGAGTGTTCATAGTAGGGAGGGGGGATTATTATTTGAAACATTAACAGTTACCCAGTGGAGCAATGGGAATATTTATTTCACTGGGGGTAACTTACCTGCCAATGTAAATTTTGTGATACCGAGGCTCAATAAAGGGGTAACGCTTCGTCCACACTAACTCAAAATGTGATGAAGTGTCAAGTAGTTTTATGGAGCTGTCCATTGTAAGTGTAAGGTGCTTCGAATTTGTGAATGATAACAGTTTTCTGGCTTGTGTATGTAGGTTTATGAAATGACCTGGTACAGTATTTGGCTTTATGTATAAATTTGTGAATGGCTTGATTGTACAGAGTTAAAGGTGTAAATAATGCTCCTTATTCATCTTGTGTAAAAAAATAAATACTGACTTTATTTTGTGCTTTTGTTATCCTTTGATTGGCCATTATTAGGAAGATGTGTGTGTGTGTGTCATTAGTGCATTCACAAACATTTGCGTGGAAACAAAACCCGGATAAATAAATAATAAATATTCTACTCGTGTTTCTGTCACTTTTCAAAGCACTTCAACTTCCTCATTTAATCTATAATAGATTTTTACTATTATTAAAGTGATGAAAAAATAAGAGTAAATAAAATGTTCTAGTTAAAAGAATAATCATTTGAGCAAGAGAATAAGAGAAGTACAGTACAACAAGGGGATGGCAGACAGAGCTGGCCAAGGTTCATGAAGGCAGAATGAATATATAAGTAGTTGATTACTTGCTGAAATCATCAGGTACCAAAGATTTTTGGTTTACAAGACTTTGATTTTAAGTATGAAAGGCTAAGCATATGCAGGTATACCTCCAAAGAAAAAAAAAATATTGGTGTGAAATATTACTGTAAGCATATTGTCACCGAGGCACTGTCTTAATACACATGTCAGAATTACTTCTCTCATTTTGTTGATAAGTTGTCATTTGTCGACATGTTTCTTCTTCTTGAATATCATATCTATGACTAATTCTATCTGCTAGGCCATACCTGTTATTTCCCTATATACATAAAAATTGTGTGGACACATTTAGGGACTGTCGTCTTTGTGTGTTTTTGTGTTCAGTATACTTGTCACAGGTGTATATGCCATTCCCACAAGAATAAAGTTGGCTGTTGTACAGTCAGCACAAATTTTTCTGCTCTTTTATGGTGCTATACAATATGACACCGGACCAAGAATTCTGAACAACACTCATTTATGCAGGTGATTCCTGTTAATTTCTCTGTATTAACTATATGTGATATAAAAAATACATCATACTGGTTGTACAATGCATCACACAACCAGAAATACCAACCTTACCAAACTTAACATGGCCTCAGTCAGTGATCGTTGCAGAGGCCATCAGACCTAGGGGTGCAGAACATTTTTTTGCTGACTGTACATCGGAGTTTCTGTCACTCAATGGGAGACATATTCTTTCTAACAAGAAATAAATTTCTGCATGTACAGTATATTATTTAACTGGGTGATATGCATACCCAAAATTAAGATACACTATTACTGTACTCGTAAAAAAAGTGAGCAACAAGTGTAAATAATTATACAAATCTATTATAGTCGTTTTGAGTGAATGATTGGCACTGAGGTAGGAGTTGTTTAGTCTTTTTATTGGTCACCTTGCGTCCTAGTGGGAGAGGACCTGGTATAGTACAAAATTTTATAGCACTACAGTACTGGGTGTAAATTTGGTAGAGTACAATCACATAACTTACATACTGATTTGTATAATGGGAGATAGAGAAAAAGAACAGTGCTACTACCAAAAGGAGTTGTTTGAGTTCATTATTTTTTTCACAGATATTCTTATTATAGTAAGTATTTTAAAAGAGGCGATATTTACTAGAACATAATAGAACCTGACCTAACCAACCAAAGAAACCTACCTAACCTTACCTAATTTCCTAGCCAGAACTCTAGGGAGATGGAGCAAGAAAACAAAAACAATAATTTGCTCTATATCGTCTCCGTGGGAAATTTATAGTTTTCGAGTCATTTAGATTTCTATTTTCCTGAAATATAGTAAAAATTCGCTGGTAAACCATGATACTTGTGAGCCAATCAGAGGAAGTCTTGTTAGCATAGCAAACTCTGAATCTGTATTTGTGTATACTTGTACTGTATATATAATACGAATAATTTATGCGATGATTTATTTAAACTTTTAGTGTGCCTATTCATGTCATCTATTTGTAAATTTTGTGAAGTAGTATGCATCAGTACTATAGGTATACTTGTATACATAATATGAATAATTTCTGCAGTGATTTTACTTAAAATTTAGTTTAGTCTTCCCTCCAACCAGTGAATGTTTTCGTTTTCTGTTATACTGAGAATATCAAGTGTGCCTATTCATATCATATATTTGTAAATTTTGTGAAATAGTATGGATTAAAGTTGAAATATTTGTAACTATTTATTATTTTGTCATACTTAGATTTTTTTTCAATCTTGAAAGATTCAGACACTAATCTTGAAAGATGTTTTTTTCATGAGTGGCAACACTGATTCTGAATTTGAAAATGTTTAGTTGCACGATGGCGTGTGACTGAGAAGGTTGTGCGTTGGTGGATTAGCACGTAATTCGGCGAGTTTTTGAGAATGAAGTCGCAGCTGTTGACATCTTCAGGTCACGCGGTGTTCTCCATTCTTCAGCCAAGTGGCCAAGGTGTGATTCAGACTGTTAGTATCGTGAAACTCGGCATACTTGGTATTGAAAGAGACACTGACCAAGGTATGTTTTTACTCACCTGGGGTTCTCCTCCCTGGCCAGAGGGTTAGGTCAGGTCCTGGTTTCTCTGGTTAGGTGTTTTCGGTTCGGCAATTTGTTGCGTGTCTTTACCCAACAGTTTCCTTCTACTTCAAAGCTCTACACATTTTTTGCTATCAGTATTGTTGGTAATGGGAGAGATATATCTCCATAACTAATTTCCGTTTTCCGACGGAAATGAAAGTCAAATTCGTATGAAACACGGGTCAATTAAATTTTATAGTAGAGGATATAATTAGATATAGGATATTTGTGTTTAATGATAATTTCGGAAAACAAATATTTTCTAATGGCACTTTTGGCTTTTTTACTCAACTCGGATATCGTGAGTTGAAAATCAGAAAAGTACTAGAAAAGGTATTGTATTTGTTGTCAGTAACCGAATCTCAGGAATTTTATCTTTACAATCAATAGCTTAGACAATTCTGAGATAATTTTCAATGGCATTGTCTCTGGTTAGTAAGTTACTGTAGGTAAGGTTTGGTTGGTTAGGACAACTTAATTAGTAATACTGTTCGTGGATCATAGCACCAACCAAACCTACCTTAGGGACTTTTAGTATATTATTATATTGCACTTTTGGGAACTTCTCTTCAAGAAATAAAAATTGGCTCTTTAACAGTTAGTTCTAAAAGAATGTAATACTGTAACAAGATAAGCCTTAAGTTATTAGGGTTATTGATAAAAGCTTGGGAGTTGGGGCTACGGCAGCTGTCGTGTAACCCCCCCATGGACGGTAAATTGGATGACAATATTGAATTTTGAAATTGGAGTGAATGACCGATTGACAGAATCATTAAGTGAATGATGAGGGGCCCGTCAACCCCAGCAGTAAACATCTGTTGTATCAGCTAAGTCAATACATACGTAGATGGGCTAAGATTATTTCTACCCAGTAGCTGATTGGGGCCTGCCAAGCTTTATTAATATCAGATACAACTGTATTTGCACTTATTTCTGAGCAGTGTCTGTTTCTGATATGTCTAATGAGAGTACCAATAGAGAAGTGATTTGGAGAATGAGTGATTGAGTAGTGAGAAAGGCTGAAGTGTCAAACGCTTGATAATACTTTGGTACATAAGTGATTGGGTTGATCTATTTCCATACCTTATAGAACCCAGAGCTGTGATTTGGAGGTGATTAGGCAGCTCTATAAGAATGAATGTGAACGAATTATGGTTGAGTAACCACCAATGCAATAATTAACTTAAGGGAGTATAAAAAGGATGTTGAACGAATAGTGATTAGATTAAATAGTCCTAATTAGTTAAAAAATAACTAAAAATGATGATTGAGTGGTTAATAGTTTTCTGCAGTGGATCGAACTAGACTGGTGGTTGGGTCGCTCTATTAGTAAAAGATGAATGATGATTGGGAGGGAGGGAGGAGTCAGTCTGCTAGGGGTGAGGTTGGGACTCGGGAACGAGGGCCGAGCCAGCCGCCGAGGAAAGAGAAACGCGAGTCAGTCTCGCAATAGCTTCAGTGAGGTGCGGACGCAAGCTGCATCGCTCAGACAAATTCTGTCTATTTAATGAAGACCCGCTTGGTGGAGGTCTCCAGAGGGACACTCCCTTACCGCCACCCGGAGACGTAAATGATGCGGGCCGTCATGTCGACACTTACTGGGAAATGACGGAAAACCCGGTAATTCCCACGACTTTCTGGAGTTTGTTGTTGACCGGCGGTAGTGTGAGGGAGCGGCCGAGTGGTGTTAGTGGTTGTAGTAGTAATGGTAGTGCCAGTAGTAGTGGTGCAAGTGATAATATTGACGCTGTTGATTGCGGAGATGGCGATAGAGAGGTCCATCGGGCATGATTAGCACCATGTAAGTGCTGAGTGGTGGCTGTATCATCAGCAGACGTTGTGATGCTAGTGGTGATGTTGGTGGTAGGAGGACTAGTTTGTTGCTATTGGTGGTGATGGTAGCAGGACTCGAAGTATTGCTAGTGGTGGTGGTAGGCAATGGTAGCAGGACTAGTGCTGCTAGTATTAGTGACACGGATGCAGTTAATGGAGGTTAAAGCTAGACAGACGCATGCACAGGTTCAGAGCCAGACAAGTGTTGTGTCGAGCAAGTTTCATCAGCGTTACTTTGTAATGGTACTAGCAGTTGTAATACAAGCGCTAGACAAGCCACACTGGTAGTCGTGTTAAAGGCTGCCAACAAGTGTGACGGTGGTTATTATACTCAACATCTCGCGAGGTTACTATAGTCAGTAATAATAAAAAAAAAAATAATAGTAATAATTATTATTATTATTATGATGCATTATGACGTTAAAGATACTGTCATTAATAACCAGGTGAACAACACTGTGTACTTGGGATGTTCGATGGGTTGTTTTTGTTTAGTGAACGACTCAACAAGTTTATTTCACATCTCGTCCATAAACGGCATAATGGTATCAAACCTTACCTTGTGATCTACCCATTAATGAAATTTTTTATTGGTAGTCAACTATTTGATGAGCTTATATTACAATTTTCTTTATATTAACATCTTATTTAAACACACAGTAAACAAGTTATTTGTGTGATACCCGGTGAGTTTGACATATCAAAATACATTCTTCTAATATGCTGTCCAACTACATTAGTCTAACAACTCCCTTAACTGAAAGATAATGAACAACCAATTTGCCAGATTATTGGTGCAATTTCTAGCTAATCGTGAAAGACGGGTGTTGTAATCACTAATTAATAGTTTGTTAATAGTGACGTTGACAACTTAACGACCAACCTAGTAACTCGTAGTTGGAGACGCCATTTATTCCAAGATGTTTAACCTTTACACTTACAGTAAATTGATTACTAGTAAAATTGTACGTTTCTACCTATGTTTTATCAATATTATTTATGGTTTAAATTCTGTACTAGTCGGAATCAAAGCTTTATTTTGATGTTTAATAGAATGTCGTTTCAAAATATATAGGACGCCGTCACTTGTTCTGATACTAGCACGAGGCTGTTTTAATGACTATCTATTTCTGGATTATTAACAGTAAAATCTTTTATCTCGATTAAGGGAGGTTTCAAAAAAATAATAATTAGTGGTTTGTTAATATTAGGATGGATGCTTGACATTATGAATTAATAGTCCTGAAATTTTTCTTAATCTGTTCTGAAATTGGCCGCGACACAAACCTGTGAAGTTAAAAGGCTTTCATGGTGGAGGATGACGTTATGATTTTCGGAGCATTTATTACTGACTCAGGGATTTGGGGGATACAAAACCCAATTAACGACGTACAGGATTATTTAACCTAATCAAATTAACCTCACCTCGCCAAACTAACCTAATTAAACTCACCTACTCTGACTAACCTAACCTTTACTAGGGCGATGAAGTTCCGATGTCGTAAGATGTAATTTGGGAAAACAAATCTTAATGGTAGGAGCCAGAGAGATAACCAGACATTATCTTAATTGTTCATGACTAGTGTATGTACTAACTTAGATTACGCGCTTGATGACCTTTGCTGTTAAAGCGCTGTAAAACAGAATAGCATCAACAGCAAGCAAAGAAGTATTGATGGAGTGAGGGAAGCCCCTGCCTCTATGAGGTCACGGCCGCAAATGCTGGGGAGAGGGAGGGAGGGAGGGCTGGAAGGGAGCAGGTGCAACCGGGAGTCATTTTAAAGGGAAATTTGGGGCGGATTGGGACGGTTTAAAGAACTGTGATTTTAAGGATTCATTTAAAGAGGATTTAGGGATCAGTTTGAAAGAATTGGGGATTTTAGAGAATCGATTATAATTATAGAGGATTAAGGGTTAGGGAATCGTCTTAAAGGCTTAATGAGATTAGGGAGTCGTTTTGAACGGATAAGGATTTAGGTGGAGACTTAAATAGTTGGGGATATAGGAATCTTTTTGAATAGGGATTGGGGATTTAGGAGGACGCTTTAATAGGAGTTCAGGGGATTTTTAAAGAGTAAATGGATCTACAAGTCGTTTTAGGGGGAGGCAGGAGGATTCGGGGAGTCGTTTTAAAGGTTAGAGGTCGTCTTAAAGAGGTGGAGGAATTTAGAGATTCGTTTAAAGGGGTAGTCGTTGATGTGGGGTAAAGATTATTCGTTCTTTAAAGAGATTATTATTAAACGGACTAGGGGAATAAAGAAACATAATTTAAGGGGAAAAGAGAGAGATTCGTTTTAAAAGGAAGTGTACGTAGTTTGGGAGTATTTTTTTTTTTTTTTTTTAGATGGCCTCGATGTCTGGCGTTCGGGGCAAGTCTAGTAGCTGAATTAAGGGACAAATTACCGATTTTAACTACCATATGAATTTTAGGGGTCAGATTACGGTATATCACGACCTTAATCTGAGAATATTTAGGTTAGATAACGGATTTTAACGACGACAGCCGTAAAAGGATTAGATTACCAATTTTAACGACCATAGTCAGATTACTGGTTTTGAAATACGACCAATCTGAGAATAAGGTTTTAGATTACCATATACGGATTTTAACTACCAGTCTGTAAATAGGGGTCATATTACTGAGTTTAACGACTGTCATGTTAGATTAGGTTGTTTTGTGTTGAGTTAGGTTAGTTTATGTTAGTTTAGGGTATAATAGATTAGGATACGTTAGGTTAGGCTAGGGCTTGGCTATGTTAGATAAGGTTAAGTTTTGTTAGGTTTTAGATTAGGTTGTCATGGTATGTTTGGTTAGGTTAGGTTCAGATTAATTTGAAAGATATGTAAAGTTATTTGAGGTTAGTTTAAGTTATGTTAGGTTATGCAAGGTTAAGTTATGATTAAAAAGCGGTTTAGTAATATGGAATTCCCCGTGCAGTCGGATAAGAAGTGTGTGGATGGACTAGAGCGGTGCTTAGGGGGTAACACTAGGCTTGAGGCTCATAACACCAGATTAAACAGTGAAAACAATTCGTCTCTTTTATGCTGCAACGTAAAATTTAATACACTCGTACAGTATAATATATTAATTCTCTGAGTAGATGAAATTTAATATATTTCAATTCCATTTATAGATTGAATTTAATACATTTCAAACCTTTATTTATGAGTTGTAGACGAATGAACTGCCACATAGCAACTAGAATAAAACGCGCGACTTTCGGTGTCACGAACTGAAATTGTACCATGCTGTAAATGTTTTAGGTGTGCGCAGTTCGATAGAAAACTAACCAAACTTAACCTAACCTAAAATAACTTAACCTTTTATTCCGAGGGGTAATATCAGCGCGCCTCAAGCTTTCAACGATGTTTTGATGGAACTGCGCATGCCCAGAACATTTTCAATTTGGTATAATTTCAGCACGCCACACCGGATGTAGTTGGTTGTGGGAGATTTCCTCGTTGTGTGGGATTTCTAACTTATGTGGGGATTTCCTCTGATTGGGGGACTTCGTTCTTGTGTGAAAATATCCTGTTCGTGTGGGGTGATTTCCTCCTTGTGTGGGTGTTTCCTGCTCTTGGTAATTTCCTCCTTGTGTGAGAATTTTCTATTTGTTTGGAATTTTCCCACTTGTGTGGAAATTTATTTGCTCTATTTGGAATTTCCTGTTTATTAGGGAATTTATTTGTGGGAATTTCCTCTGCGTGGGAATTTATTGTTTGTGGAAATTTTCTTGCTTTTATGGGAATTTATTACTTGTGGGAATTTCCGGCTTGTAAGGAAATTTATTACTTGTGGGAATTTCCTGCTTGTAAGGGAATTTATTACTTGTGGGAATTTCGTGTTTGTGGGAATATCTTATATGTGGGAATTTCCTATTTGTGTGGGACATATGTGGGAATTTCCTATTTGTGTGGGACTTATGTTGTGTAAGGGGATTTATTACATCCAAGTGTGTGTGTGTACCTCAGAGCTCTTGTGTGTGTTAGCGTGTGTCCTTTATAGGAGAAAAGTGTACACAACTCTGTGTGTGTGTCGGTGAGCAGTTCGAGTCATATTGATCAGGAGAGCGCATGGTCCCTGCAAGCCAGCGTTCTTAAGACATTAAAAGCAGCGAAAAACAAAACAAAGGCTCCTTGTTGCAGCTGGCCGTGGGTAAGGGGGTAATACCGGGAGGGCATAGTGGTACCTGGAGTGAAAGTGTGTGGTATCGGGAGGGGGTGGTGGTACCTGGAGGGAAAGTGTGTAGTATCAGGAGGGGGTGGTGATAACTGGAGGGGAAGTGTGTGGTACAGGGAGGGAGGGGGTGTGGTGATACCGGGAGAGGATGGTAGTAACTGGAAGAGGAGGGTGTGGTTGTACCGGGAGGGGATGGTAGTAACTGGAGGGGGAAGTGTGTGGTACGGGGGGTGGGGGGATTTGTACTGGGAGGGAGGCTCTCACATTCCCACAAGCAAGTTTAATCCATTTCATCAAATTGTAAGGGCTGGGGAATTGGCCATCACCTGGTCGGGGCTGTACAGGCAGAATAACTTAATGTGTCTCGGTGTAACTGTGTGGCAGAAATAATCCCTGTCAGCTGTCATCAGAACATTAACAGATACAAGATACATTAATTTATGCACTATAAAATTTGCAACAGTAGAATACACGAGGCTAAGAGTCGCTGTGTTTGTTGATTATTCTCTATCTGCCATTAAAGCTCTATAGATTTATTATACATTGATTTTATTGTAATATTAGGTTCCATTATGATTTTGTTAATGATTTAAAAGGATGATTTTTTTATTGAAGTGTAAAGTGGGATAATATTCGCTTAGCAACAGGGTAGTAAAACGCGACACACGGCATCCGTAGAGTTGCCAAATAGTGCTTAACAAATGATCATCTGAGTCACTGTCATTATTCCTCGTAACTGAAAATAATAAACGATGACTACGGCTCTTAACGGTAGATGTAACGTACCATGAATGAATGCCTCGTAACTGTTTGAATAAGGTAAGGCACAGAAATAAATAAATAACGTTCATTCATAATAAAATTACCCTGTGCCATACTTAAGTATATACGCGTACACTTGTTAAATATCTCTACCATAGGTAAATTGTATTCTAAATAGTATTAATAAGCGATTGCATGCAGTTAAAGTTGAGTCTTATTATTATTTTGTGCCCATTTACAAGGAATATTCATCGCTAGGAATCTTTATGCAGCCGACTTCTGTGCAGGTTCTCAAAGGTTCGCTCGCTAAATTTTTCACCCCAGGCTAACTGATTCAGTTTAAAGCTGCGACACCAAACTTGACGGAGGAAATGGCGTCGGAATTTACACTTAAGGCCCTCTCTCTCTGTCCTAACTAAATTACGAGTTCTCTTATTTCCCCAGGATGTGTCGTAACTATATGTCATTAGTTCTCTTATACCCCCCAGGCAGAAGGAAAAATATAACGTATGGATCTGAATTATGGTTTTATTATTATTGTTGCTGTAAATGGTGTTTGCATTTTTTTTACGAATTAGTAAATGTAAATAATAACTTAAATTGG
The DNA here is from genome assembly GCF_018991925.1 of Homarus americanus. NCBI lineage: Eukaryota > Metazoa > Arthropoda > Malacostraca > Decapoda > Nephropidae > Homarus > Homarus americanus. Next base: position 5,286,193 of record NW_024753828.1, on the reverse strand, counting down.
AGAGAGAGAGAGAGAGAGAGAGAGAGAGATCCGGATTGGTTGTCTTATCACGTTCTGTTTTAAGTAATAATACATGACTTAGATATTTGAGTTGTAATTTTTTATTTATTTTTTTACTTATTTCCATGGTGTTGCAGACATGGCCGCCGGGGTCAGGAACACTGGGGAGGGCTTTCTACCTCACTAACCTCACCAGCTAGAGGTACGTTTATACGTTTTATGTAAGTGTTGTGGCACCAGGAACGGGAGGAGTTTGGTGAACTTGTGGGAGGGTCGGTCTTGCTTGGCACACGGCGAGTGAACGGTGATGGGAAGACTTGGGTGATGTTTACATTGTGTGTTAGTATGTCCCGGATAGATTTTTAGTTTAACTATAATCTCTACTGATATGTTGCATTTTAATGACAGCATACAGCACAAGGTAACTCTTAACTAAACCCAACACACACACACACACACACACGTAACGATTGTGTTAACTAGTTACAGGTACACTGAGATATACCACCTCATCACCACCAGTTAGACGTGGAGGAGTGGCTCAAGGTGTGGCGTAGGTGTGGCTTGTAACCCATGACCACCCTTAGGGAGTGAATTGGTGTGGCTGTGGTGTAAAGGACAGCTGTGTCCGGCTATAAAGCTGTGTGTCGAGACACTAAGGTGGACACGGGTGTTGCTGCCAGGTGTGAATACGGCTTACCTTCTGTGGGTCCTTGGTTCGCACCCCGAGTCCACCCAGCTGTTAATGGTACCCACACGGGTTAGATCTCTCTCAGGTAAAATAGATAATGTTTGAAGTTAAATATTTTTCTCCCCCATATGTCCAAAACCTTATCGTATAATGTTACACCGTGATGAATATGGATTTTAATTTTTTTTATAATGATTCGTAATGTAGAGTGTGAGGAAACAACAAGAAGCAAGGCAACATGGCTGGGAATTCTGTCAACCAAACACCAGTTCACTATTTTATGAATTTTAATAAATATTGCATCTCTAGGAAGAAAGAATTTGGTATTTTTCTTGTCACATTTCCCCTCGCTCCTACGGTTATTTATTCATAATTGAAATGTATAAAAAAAAATGGTGTTTGTGGTGAAGTGATACAACGATTCATTTTAGCGGTGCCAGTTATTGAATCTGTCGGGTAAATCTGGTTACACTGACACGCCGCGACAGTTACTTGTAAATTGACTTGGGTAGACTGCAGCTTCACGATTCTCTGTGTTGTGGAAGTTGTTTTACGTAAATTATCAGGTGTTGTCTATGTCTCTAGTTGAAGGTTAAGTTAGTTAAATTAGGTTATGTCTGCTGTCGTAACATAACCTTACTTAACTAAATTTGATTAACCTTGACCTTAAAACAATAACTAATCATCGAGATACAGTACATGATCCCATGCATAATTAATTTAATAACCTCAATATTTCTTAAGAGTACAGTATATAACATTACTATATTACACATATTGATAATATTACAAAGGTAAGACTAACGTACACGAATTCAATATTCCTGTACTCTGATTGGACTGGTAAACTCGACTTTCTGGAGTAATGCCAGATGTACAGTAATGATACACTTCTGGAGGTGTGTCAGTGAGGCATGACCCCTGTAGTTTCCACATGGAGACATGAATGATGCAGGGTCTCAGGTAAATGGTTGCGCTAACCAGCCGTGTGTCGCGGCTTGCAACAAATAACGTGTAAATGTGGCAGCATGTAGCGTCGGTCAGTATTAACTTCTCATTGGTCAGCTGAAACGGTGTCGTGGGAGCTTTCAAAATCATTAAAGTGTCCTGGCCAGCTGTCGTCAGTACATACATTTATGGAATATATTTACATACTGCTATGAATCTAACGACTAATGCAAATTGTGTTGGTTTATTATCCAATTTGCATATTGGCTCCGAATTTAAGGTTAAACGCAAAGAGCATCAACTCGAAATAAGTCCATAGCATTCAGTGCTAATTTTTATAAATATTTTGACCTCATATATTAGTGTATGCTTGTAGGGAATCACGGCGTTAATTTATTTAGTAAGAACTTATGCTACGGTATTTAGCAAGGTCTGTTTGAGGGTGCTAAGGGAGACTACAGCAGGTCTTTAGTATATATTTGCTCATTTTTGTCTCTTTTATAGTGGGTATTTTCTTCGTGATATTGTAACATAACATTACAATACAATGAAAAGCAGCGTTCATCCGTTACCTACACCGTTCACACTGGCATCGTAATACGGATCAGTATATAACCCGCCTGTAGAAGTCAATATTATCCTGTCTGTTTCCGGAACTGTTATTATGTAGGTAATGTATAACGACAAACTGTAGCGTATTTATTTTATCTGAAATGACAGGGATTCGTGACAACAAACCACTCGTTCAAACACCAGGAGTTGGGAGCAAAAATACATATTTCATGGTGTTGGCGGCGGTATCCTACTTGTCCTTGATTAATTATCTATATATGCGTTTGTTGTTGATGTACACGTAATCGGAGAAGCTGGAGGCAGTCAACCACTCAAACACATGACGGTGCAAATATTTATCAACAAATATTTAATGCTGTTATCCTAGATTAATTTATTCATATGCCTAGACCAATAGAGATTTTTTTTTTATTCCGGATGTATGTGAGGATCTGATCGTCCGTCTGTCTGCCTGTCTAATTTGTCTATCGATCTGTTCATCTGTATCCGCCTGTTGGCATCAGTCGTATAAAGCACGTTATGGGCATCTGTTTCATCTGTTTTAAAGGCAATTTTAACGAGGTTCTTTTCTAATGCTGTTAGTAAGATCCGGGTCACGTGGACGATGAATACACGGGCAGCCAGTCTCTCTCTCACCAGCCTGGAGAAGGTGAACTGAACTTGGTAATTCTCGAACCTGAAACCGAACCTAATCTAACTTAGCGTCGGCATAACTTAACCTAGCTCTGTCTGACGCAACAAAACCTAGCCTTAACAAAATCCTAACGGTACTTGCAAAATAAATAACCTCGTAGCTTAGCCTAACTTACAACTTAATCTTAACTTATCCGTACCTAAGTTTCCTTCAACTTCACCTCCTAACTAATCCTATAAGCTAACTTTCCCTACCAAACTTGACGTACCCTTAAGATAACCTAATTTATCGTCAACATACCCTACCCAACTCTACCCTACCCTAACTTAATTTATCGTTGACGTAACTTAAAACTTCACCAAACCCCCCAGTTTAATTACGTGTATTTGGGTCCCATATATTTTCTTCAGACAATGGTAGTATAGTTAGTATTTGAACAGTAAGTAAATTCATGAGAGTTTAATATATATATATATAATGTTGATCAGTTAAGGAAATCCATGGTAGTTTCCCATAGTATGATCAATAAAGAAATTCACGGTAGTTGGACATTTGTTAGATCAGTTAAATTGAGTTACTGATTAGTGATGGAATTGGTGATCTGATGTGCATTTTCGTCCATTCGATTGGTGCCGATCAGATACCGACTCGCCTTTTACTGACGTCACGGGGGTGGGGATGGGGTTGCAGCTCTGGTATGTCTTTGAAGGTTAATGAATGTGTCTTGAGGAGGTTCAGGCTGACTGGTGAGAGTTATGCGAGTCAGCTGATTAGGTCTCTCGTCTCACATGTACTGTACGTATACGGAGTCAGGCAGGCACACACACACACACACACACACAGCTCCTGATTTATGTACTGTACAGCCCTGCAAATGTATTGAAAGTATATTATTATGTCTAAATCACATGCAAGTTTGTATATTTTCAGCCACCGGCTGCAACTCTATTAATAAACCGTTATTATTATTATTATTATTATTATTATTATTATTATTATTATTATTACACGCACAGAGGAACATAAACCAATACAGATACAACTATACAGACATCGACAGACATACGGACAGAACGAACGAATGACTGACATACACACACATATACAAGAGCTGATTATCATAAAATATAAGATCAACAGTTTATGTGTGTGTGTGTGAGTGAATGAAGTTCGTTGGATTACTCACACGCCTGGCAGCCAAGGCGGGGTCCCGGCACCACCTTGACTTGCCGCATCGGAAAACTTCTCTCGTGCCTTCACTTGTCTCCTTCATTTCTGGACATTTATCCCAACAAAAAAAAAATCACATTTCTTCTTCTAATGTCGCGTTTGATAAGTAATACTCAATGTGTTTTTTGTAGTTTTATTTTTTTTGTTTTTTTGGCTCGTGTAGAAAACGGTCGCTAATAAGCAATGTTTACGTTTTTATCGAATAAGTCACGCCAGCTGCAGATGTTTCGCTTGAGGACGGATCGAAGTGGTGAGGGGCTGCTGCTGCTGCCGCCTCACCCCCTCCCCTTTCTCGCAGCACCTCTCTCTCTCTTGCTACCCACACAAAGAAATGGAGAAAGACAGGTGGTGGTGAATAACTCTTGAATAAATGAACGTGAACTGCGATGTTTGTATTTTGTATTGGACACACCTTCCTTTCTCAATCGTTTCCCTGTTTCCCTACTCTCTGTCTCCTTCTTGTCCTTTCTCCCTCCCACCCACCCACCCACCCTCCCATATCGCTCCCTCGAATCCCACCCCCCCCCCTATCATCCTACCCAACTACACACACACAGATGTGACTGAATAAATCATGTTTGTTGACAAGGAGTGGCATTCGTGTCTGCTCAAAGGACCTGTCTATCACAGGGGGGGGAGCACCATGGACACAGTGACGCAACACTTTGACAGAGAGAGGGTAGGAGGGGGCGTAGAGGAAATGTTGTTGACACTATCCATTAAAACAAACCTCGTGATTCTCAGAGTTTACAAAAAATAAAAAAAAATAAAAATCCCATAGCGCTCGTCACTTTTGATATGAAGACCCATTTGGGGGATAATATAGAGACGCGTGGAGAGAGAGAGAGAGAGAGAGAGAGAGAGAGAGAGAGAGAGAGAGAGAGAGAGAGAGGAGCCGCAGCATAGGCTGATCGTCTGGTAAAATGATCATGACTGATGAGGCAGGTAGGTGTTGATGAGATATTTCACTCCTACACCTCTCCTCCTGTCAGCCGTCACCGCCACTTGACACTCGACTTCATTACACTACTAGTCATGTCATTCAGTATTTCCCGGTCGCTTTCCTCCGTTAGTCATGTTCATCGTTACCACCACGTGTTTGTTGTGGTTATTCATTGTTTCAGTTTTCGTTTCCAAGTATTTAGTTCGTTATCCAGGGAGCTTGTGGTGTAGTGCGATATAGCTGTGGTGTGATATAGCTTAGGTGTGGAGTGATATAGCTGTGGTGTGATATAGCTTAGGTGTGGAGTGATATAGGTGTGGTGCGATATAGCTGTGGTGTGATATAGGTGTGGCGTGATATAGGTGTGGCGTGGGTGTGATATAGGTGTGGTGTGATATAGCTGTGGTGTGACAGCATAGGTGTGGTGATATAGCTGGGTGTGGTGTGACATAAATGTGGTGACAGCTGTGATGTGGGTGATATAGCTGTAGTGTGATGACATAGCTGCAGGATAGCATAGTGGTGATATAGCTGTGGTGATAGCATTAGGTGTGGTGATAGCTGTGTGATAGCAACAGGTGTGGTGATAGCTGTGCAGGTGGTGCGACATAGCTGTGGTGATAGTCAGGATGTGGTGTGATATAGCTGTAGTGTGGTGTGATGTGATATAGCTGTGGTGTGATATAGGTGTGGTGTGATATAGCTGTGGTGTGATATAGGTGTGGTGTGATATAGGTGTGGTGTGATATAGCTGTTGTGTGATATAGCTGTGGTGTGGTGTGATAGCGCTGTGGTGTGGTGCGATATAGGTGTGGTGTGATATAGCTGTGGTGTGATATAGAATGGTGTAGTGTAGGTGTAGTGTTGTGTACGTGTGTGTGGTGTATGTATGGTGTAAGTGTACAGAGCCACAACTTGGAGCATTACACAAGTGGTAGCTTAAAGATGAAGCTGACTTGAGTGCATAGCAACAAGCTGGAGCGTTACCACATGTAGGTAGCTTAAGTTAAGATTTTGATTGGACGTCTGTGTTTACGGCGTTTTCATTGGACGTCAGAGTTTAAAGTGTATGGATTGGACGTCAGAGTTTACGTACAGTGAATTGTTATAGTGACGTGTGTGTGGAAGAAGAATGACGTCAATTGTTCAAGTTATGTATATGGAAGGCGACAGCGACGTCATCTGTAACAGTGACGTGTAGTGTATAACCTTGCTGATGGGAGTCATCTAGGAAGCTCATTGTTGCTTATCATCAAGATACTGTAGCTTAAGGGGGAGGTGGGGTTAATGAGTTTGATACCCCCCCCCCCCCAACCCGCAGTATGAGAGGTTGGGGGGCTCAGGTGGGTATAGATTTTATTCATGACATTAACTCACCTGACTGCACTGTACGTATTGTTTAGAGAACACACCACCCACGTCCGTGATGCGTACTTTACAGTTCCAAATGTAACTCTAAGTGATGACACGAAGCCTATAGTTATGTGTAGAATGTGATGTAGTTCATGTTTTGGATGTGTGACTTGGTAAAAAGACTCTGTAAATATAAATATCGAGAGACTGTCACCGCCCTGTACCTCAATAATTGGTGGCTTAATGTAACTAATGCGTCAAGAGTCAGCTGCGCGTGTGTGTGGTTTTTATCGTTACTCCTGTATATACGTGATCGTTTTCATACTGGAAGGCTGTGGCGTCGACTCTGGGTCCCTCGGGGGTGACTTCTCAATTTATTCTAAACTCCTCTGTTCCTCATAGATAGCTTCAGCTTGTGACTTAAAACACGGTAGACAGTGACACCATCCTCAATGCCAAGACCTGACAGAACTCCACAGATCAGGCAATATTGTACTCCAGTCTTGTCAGTAACATTGTTAGCCTAAACTAATAAAGCGTTGTCTTCCTGGCAGGTGGTGGTGGTGCCCCGGAGGTGGACGTCGGCCACAGTGAGGCTTCAGAACTGTCACCAGTGAAGACGTTATGACAGTGACTCCTCTGCAGTGCACCCCACGTGAGGCTCCGGAACGTGGACACAGACGCGGAAGAACCTCTTAACAGTTGCTTGTTGTCGACCGCTGTAGCGAGGCACTAAGGATTATACACAAGGGGAATCTCTAGAAAAAAAAGAAGGATTTTTACAACTCAAGTCCTCCAGGAAATAAGAGTGAGGTTTCTGAAAATTCCAAGTGTTTAATAAGTCATTGGCTCGCAGAATAAAGAGAAAACGCCATAGAGACTTACTGAATTTTTTAAACTTCAACATGTTTAAGGAATCATTTAAAGTAATATATCGAGGCTTCGAAACAGTCGGTGGAGTTCCGCAGTGAACTATGATGATTTAAAGATAACAAAGAAAAAAGATTAAAAACAGTGAGGTTTCTGGAACGTGAAAATGTTTAATGAATCATTTGGAACAGTAAGTGAGGCCTCGAAACAGTCAGTGGAGCTTCGGAATAGACGGTGACTGTTGGCAACAGGTCCGTCAAGCTCACAGTGTCGCAAGATATGACACGCTGGCTACTGTTGTGCTCAAGACTCTCAGTGAAACTAGAAGGGTATCAATAAAGTCCATATCACTCAAGAGGCCTTCTCGTAGTCTTTGTAGCATATTGTAAACAAACCACTGCTCGAAGTCTCTGAAGCTGTTCATGAGATTTCCTTCGCCGAAACGATTACTAAAGTGAGTGATTATTTCTTGCAAGATTTAATGCTTCTAGTGATAGTGCCTTACATGTATCAAGAGCAGATCCAGGGCGGCGATTAAACTTTTAAAGCTATTAAAAAGCTGCTTATATAACTCTCTACTGCTTTTATGCTTTATTAAGTGCCAGTGAATGAAAGCACAGCCAATCAAAACACTAGTGGTAACGCGGGAAATCTCCACCAATCAGAGATAGCCCTCAGCTGTGGCGGGAAATATGTGGGTTGTCCAAAATACCCACGAAGTACGTATACCAACTTGCCCCTTATGTTGTGTGGTGGTGTAGCCAGCTGTAGTGTGTAGCTGTAGTAGTCTTTACTGCATGGCATAAACCTAACCTATAGACCCCAAGATCCCCCCCTCTCTCTCCCTCTACTGCGCTCTGGTGGGGGGGAGGTGATAATCCTTAGCCGCGCCTTGTCAAATGAACTAAAGAGCATCACTGTGATGACATCGGATCCATTTTGGAATCGTGTTGGATTACTTCACTTCAGGATCCTTTTTCCGTGCGGCTGTTTATTTAAGGTAAGTGTTGTTTATCCTTGCTTATCCTTATCCTTGTCAGTCATCGCACTCAAAGGGTTAAATCATTCTACTCAAGGGGTTAAATAAACTTGGTCAAGGGATTAAATCAGCGTACTAAAGGGGTTAAGTCATAGTACTCTTCTGACACCACATATGACATCTGGCACACCTGACAATATATCTTACTAGACACGACTTATATATGACACCTGAGTTATATATACAGTATGTGACACTTGTTGTTATACACATGGCGCACGAGGTTAAACGCGACACATGCTTGACACACCCGACACAACTCAAGGGGAGGGGGGGTGGGAGGCATGTTGATCAATACACGGGTACATTAACACACACACACACTACACACACACACACACACACACACACACTACACACACACACACTACACACACACACACTATACACACACACACACACACACGCACCACACAGCACACAGACACCACCACACCACACACACACACACACACACACACCCACACACACACAGGCATCTACCATGTAATACTGCACCACACACACACACACACAGACTACACACACACAGAGTCAATACACCACACCACACACACACACACACACACACACACCACACACACACACACACACTACACACACACACTACAATAATAATAATAATAATAATAGCCTGGTATACAACACCACCCATACACACACATTAACGTTATTAATACACAATAGACACTACACAATATGTCAACACTATTCAATATTATTAAACAATATCGAGTACCTGTATTATGCAACAAGTCAACACACTCAGGACGCCATCTGTTGACGACACCACAAGTTACTCTCCACAACACCACCACCTCTTAGTAAACACGCGACCCCCCCCTCAGCCAGTCCTCACTTAACCCTCTGGAAACCATAAAGTCTTATGATTATCGACACGGTGTACTTAAAGACATTGACAGCATACAAAAGTTCCTTAGTACAGTAACGTAATGTACTTAATTCATCGGCCTATACAGAGGATGGTAAAGCGTGTATCACTTAGGACAGTCTCCTGGGTTCAATCCCCCGCCTGGGACGTGTAGAAAGGATGTTTTTCTTATGACCCAACCAAACATGACAGGTTTTCTCCGGGTACTCTTCTCCGGGTACTCTAGACAATGAAGTTGATAAAGAACAGATCACTCACCCGAACCGTTAGTTAGCTGATAATTTGTGAAATGATGACTAAAATTAATGGATACAGTGACGCGGTATTCTGGACATGTAAATAATAATGGTTGTATCATAACTCCCCTGGGTGTGTTCCTCGCCACAAGTCTCTCTCTCTCTCTCTCAATGCTCTCCACGTCAAGTTTTAGTTCAACACTTGACAAAAGTTAATGAAGTCAGGTCGATGAAGACACTCGACCTTTTTTGCTTTAGTTGGATCAAAGTCAAGAGTAAGTTATGGATTTATTGGTTGCATTCCGTCATCACTTCCCGCCTTTCCTGATGTAGCTGATTGATGTATTACTCACGTGAGGTATGTTTCTTCTATAGGACGGCTAAATTAACGCAACCAGTGACTGATTTTTTAGTAGTAGTTGTGTATTTTCATGTTTTTTTTTTTGAGAAGATTGTGGAAAGGAGTGAGTGTGTTGTAGTGTCGTGGCGAGACTCCTGATGATCTAGCACAGAGGTTTAGTTAGTGTGTGTGTGTTGCCAATATAACCACACCTTAAATTGACGTGCAGTGTGGCCTAGTCAAGGAACAATCTAATAAGACTGGACATCTCGCCAACTGCACTGGCTAACCATTACCCTGGAACACGGTCCGCAAATCGATAAACAGCCTGGTCCCCTAATTTCCGTTGGGTAGACAGAGGCAAACGGCGTAAGGAAACTCGGCCACTTGCACCACTTCATTTTGCAGCGGCAGGTGATTTTATTCAGCTGTGGTTATTAGACTATATGTAGGGATAACTTTTCCTTCTATTGCTACAACTTAATGTATATAGAATCGTAGCTATGCGGTAAACTTTGCTCCGTGTCATAAGATAGCCAGACTACGCACGCACACACACACACACACATACTGAACCCCTGTAATGACTCGACATAAACTTGGTAATCCGCCTCGGCCAGTCTTAACCTCTCATGAACCAGTCTGGGTATTTTGGCTACCAGGTAACCCAACCTTCCTCTTATTTCTCTCTCTATTAATATTTCTCCAATATTCGCTATCACTCTTTTTTCCTTCCGTGTTCAGCTGATTATCATAAAGGCCTGACAACACAGAGGTTTAATATGGCTACATAAACCGGCTTACCTGCTGGCTTTGTTGCAGGTGACGGGACTAATTAGTTACCTTCCCCAACCGTGTGTGTGTATATATATTATGTACACGTATGTGTACATGTGTGTATTTGTGTGTATGTATGTGTGTGTATTTGTGTGTATGTATGTGTGTGTGTATGCGTGTGTGTTCGAGCAGCAGCAGCGGGGGGCTCGTGTACACAATAGCGGTGCTGGGGAGGACGGTTCAAAGCACCAACATTAATACATACCGGAGTGAGTTCATTGCCCTCCCTTGACGCCTGCTGGCGTCGATAGCAGGTGGTGGGGTGAGCAGGCCTATCAGGTTATACTGTTGGGAGTTGTCTTCTAGTAATACTGTTTAGGATAGTAGTTATGGTAGTGATGGAATGAATAATAGTGATGGTAATACCGGCAATAATGATGATGATGATAATAATAATAATAACAGCAGTAACAAGCAAACGATAATAACAAAAATAACATTAACTACTGCTACAACTACATCAACTACAAAATCTACAACAAAATCAACAACAATTACAACGACGAACATAAAAAATCAACAATTACAACAAAAACAATTATATCAATAATAACAACAACTACAATAACAAATGCCTGTGTAGCCTTCCGGAAGGTAAGCGTCCGTCCTGGAGGTCAATACAGTGTGTGTCTCGTGTTGTGGGTGAGTGACCTTCATGCTGGAACGACCATGACACTCCTAAAGGTGGGGTGGGGGGGTGGGGTACTCCTGCCAAATATGTACATACCAGCACTCATGATTCTTCCTACACACACACACACACACACGGAGACTGCTGCATTATCGAATCATAGACGGTGATAGTGATCTTAATAAGGACAGACTAACCAACTAAATAATTGCCGTGATAATTATCGGACATTTATAAATATTAATGCAAAATATTATAGTATTATTGACAACAGATCAGCTGCTGTGAACATCAACAAAGCAGCTTATATCATTTATATAAACGTCGTTAAAATCATCTGATATAAACGTGAACACGAGTCAGGTCGCCACGTACTGTAGTGCTTGTTATGAGGGGCTTCTGACCTCTCCTGTATATAATCTCTCACTGAAGCTACGACACAAAGAATTCAGATTTTCTTGGTTTATCTTCTGAAATTGACGACTTTAGTGAACCCCAACTTTTTTCATCTGGTGATTAAACAACCTAATACTAACTGGGGGAGAGGTCAGGTCAGGTCAGGTTGTATACCGGTAATCATCAGGTGAAATAAACATTGGCTCCTAAACTTCACCAGATCTTTAATTCCTAATAAACTGTGAGACTGACTACCCTTTAAAGCTACGGCAAATAAGGTCAATTCAGATATCTGTTTCCCAAGGTAATATTTTCCTCCTGCCCAGGTAAGAGGAGACATGGTGGTGTAATATCATCAAGCGTAAAGTCTGTGAATGTTTGGGGCGAGGGAGCTGGCCTGTGTGTACGTGTGTGTGCATGCGTGTGTGACATCATAACACCTCCCATCATCATTAACCCTTCCCCATTCCCCATTCCAACCTCCAATTGCCACGCCTCCTACCTGCCCTGCCCTACCCGAGAGAGAGGGTGTGGTCGATGTTGGTTTTACTGCTTGTGTTTATAACTTCCCCAGGTAGGCGTGTTAGTTGGTGGTGGTGGTGGTAGCTGTTGATGGTAGTGGTGCTTATTGGTGGTGTTTGTGGTAGTTCTTGATTGTGGTAGTTAATGGTGGTTGTAGTAGCTGTAGTCGATGGTAATGGTAGTTATTGATGTTAGTGGTAGTTGTTGATGGCTGTAGTGGTAGTTTTTTGTTAATAGTTGTAATAATGGTAGTTGTCAATGATGGTAATAGTAATAGGGGTAGTTGATGATAGTGGTAGTTGGAGGTAGTTGTAGATGGTCGTAGTTTATTGACATTTAACTCTTATATGTTAGTTGTAATTCGTCTGACAAATGTAATTCATGACGTCATTAACCTGGTTAGTGTGTGTCTCCAAAAAAAAATCAACAACGGGTTATATTAGGTTAGGTTATGAGTCTCCCCCCAGCGGTGACCATATTGATTTACAGTAACAGCCTCATTATGTAGTTGCATATTTACCCTGCCATGGTAACGGTCCGTGGGTTGGTTGCATCCGCTCAGATGTTAAATTATTAATATGGTCATTTTATAGGACAGTAGAGACCACCGCTACTTTTGTTTAAGACAATGGTAGGGAACAGGAGCAGTGTGGGTATAGCGCACACTACACTAAACCTTCAGTACACAAGCAAGTCCAGTGGCCGTCACTGCACTTGACCGAGTTCTTTCCCTAAGAGTGGGTGGACAGGGTGTGCCCCGGGATCGAACCGATGATCCTTAGGACAGGAAGCGTGTCGTACCCACTCACGAGGTGTTGTGGATGTGAGCAACAGCTTCCCAGAACATGTGGTCGAGAAAACAAACCTGTTGACCTTTGAGTAAACGCTGGACAGGTACTGGGCAGATCAAGATATCATGATCGGCTACAGAGATTAAACTTGATATAGAACTAATGTTTGGCTGCAGTAATGCCGTAGAGCTTTATAGAGCTGGGTATACAAACGTAGAGAATATGTGAAAGTAATACAAGTACTTCATTTTGTATCTCAGGCTGAGTACAGTAAGTGTAAGATACTGAAAGGCATAGACTCTTAAAGGAACTTAACATTGTTTTAAAGTTAAGGAAAAAGACCAATAAAACAAATGAAGACGTACTGTAGATTGTACAAGGCGGTGGACATCTTTAAACATTTAGTCTGGCGGTCGCTATTCTTAAAGGGCGACGCGTTGAAGCGACTGCTGAAGTGTCCTGCCGAAACACATGATAAAATAATCTTACTATTTCATTAAGGTGTTTGACAATGTTAACATATTTGCGTATATGGGGGGTTACCCATTTTGAACTGAGTATATATTCCAAGAGAAATTTATAATATAAATTAGTTAGTAGAGGAAAGGCAAGGAAAGAAGATTAAAACTAATTTAGAATAGTGCGAGTCTCTGGAGTCCGGACACCCTCCAACTCCGAGCATTGAACAAGTGATCGATTTTGCTGTTGTGGAGAGGTTCTTTGTCGTGCTCTTGGCTTCCTCGTCTTTAGATTACTCTACGATGTTATCCAGAGCTCAGGATAACTGTATGATAAGCTGGCTAAAGACATATAAAGCCTCTTATTGCTTACGTGTAATATTGGCGGAAAATTGGATCACTCCGAATGCGCCCATGTAAACAAAAGAGAGTTGTTTCCCGGGTATTTCCGTTCCACTTGTCCGAATCTTTGAATTACACTTATTGTACTTCGAATTCTTTACGAAAACCAGAATATACTGCTACCGGCAACACATGTCACCCCAAACCTTTACTTAACATAACTGACAATATTAACTCCTCTTCACGATGTTCTTTGCATACAATTAGCATATTTCAGTACTAAACCCTCGATTCACTGCACGAGCATGAGGATTCTTATCCATGCGGACTTTTAATATTACACAAAGACTTATCCTTAATTAGATGTGCTATATTATCTCTAGTTCAGCGAAAAATTTCAAAATAAAGAATGTTTAAGAATTCGAACGCGGATTTTTAATGAGTTAGTGGGGAGGGGGAGTATTAGAGGGAGGGAGGAGAGGAGGGAAGTTGGAAGGGATAATTCATATGAACGCAATTAAGGTATTGATTGAGAACTGTTTGATGTGAGGGGAGGGCAGGCGGGAGGGAGTGTTGTGGTGGTGGTGGTGGTCGTTGAATGGCTTAGTACGCATAAGGGATGAGGGTAGTTTTGTTGCCTTCGTTATCAATTCCACCATTAGCCCTGTTACTCTCACCCGACTATTGTCACCACTTCTACCATCGCTTCTACTATTGTTACTACTTCTATCATCACCTTCATCACTAATAATCATTCTCGTCACTACTACTGCTGCTGTCATCATCATACCATCACAATAATAACTCCCACAGTTACAGGCCCCGATGTTGTCTGGCAGCGAGGACGACCCTGCGCCCCGCCGACCCTTCGAGTTTATTACTAACATCTTCAAGAGACGACGAGACCACGAGGGAGAGGACGATGCCAGACCCCCAGATATCAACCTTCATGGTCAGTGCCCGTAACTCCTTCTCTAATAACATTGCTTCTACTGTTATTAATACTACTACAGTCTGTTGCTAGTAATGCCCTGGATTTAGTTTCTACCACAACTAGTACTTTTGTTACTATTACTGTTTTACCTAGTAGTAGTAGGAAAGTAAAATTTCTTCCATACTGCCACTTTATTGCACTTGCTGTATATGGAAGTGGACATGGCACAGCACATTGTATTCTAAGCTTTCGGTACACAAGGAGGCAGCATGGCCGGCAAAAAGACTTGACTACTTTCACTTTTGTAGGGTTAGGGAGCCATTTAAAGATGTTATGGGAATGCTTTATGATCGAACCACCGACAATATGTACAGGAGGCGAGCGCATTATCCACTTGACTACCGCACTCCATATTACACTTGTATACACACATAATGAACGTAGTGTTAACATTTTAATCCTTGGAATTAAAAAAAAAATACATACATACATAATACATACATATATGCTGATAACCCACGATCTTATAATTGTAACCGTGGGTTCGAATCCTGGTGGGGTGAGGTGTTAATTATTTGTAGAAGTCCGAGTGCTTTATTGGGCTAATGAAATTATATATATATATATATATATATATATATATATATATATATATATATATATATATATATATATATATATATCTAGTCTTAATATACAACCAATTTCAAAGACTACATCACAAAGGAGCGAACTCGTAACAATGGTTTTAAATTACACAAATTTAGATTTAGGCGTGAAATAGGTAAACACTGGTTTGGAAACAGAGTAGTGGATGAATGGAACAAGTTACCAAATATCATCATTAACTTGAATACGCTGAATAGCTTCAAACATAGGTTGGATGCTTATATGAGCAATAGGGGTTGGGTGTAAACGGGACTGCCCAGTATGGGCCAATAGGCCCGCTGCAGTTTCCTCCATTCTAATGTTCATAATGCCGACCCACTACGTCACTTGAACCTTCCACAGCTGATCGATATTTTGAGCAACCACGATGGCTGGAACTCGCTTCAGCTGAGCGATGTCAACAGTGCGTGGGTGGTGGTTACCAGAGTGACGCTAAAACACGCACTAATAATTGGAGCTAAAGTCTGGATCCCCTTTTCTATGAACACATGGGGATAAATGTAAATGATAACTTGAACCTAACCGTTAGAGTAGGCATGTTTTTTTAGTTTAACAAATTTATTGGCAAAGCTTGTAGTACAGTTTGCCTATTCTGAGTAATTCAGTCAGGTCTTGACACTGAGGGTGGTATCACTTCTCACTGCCACGCAGGACAGAGGTTCATACACAAAGAAATACATCATATTCATGGATTACTCCGTGTCCTAGTGGAGAGGGTGGAGGAGAGGCATTCCCGCTAAAACATCCGCAGTCTAATGTGTGTAAGGCTTCGACCACACTCGCATTTTTTTTATTTCACTTTTCATTATTCTTTATATTTTTATTTTGCATTTTCATAAATTTCTTATCACTATATTATTCTGAGTTTTTTTTTTTTCATTTATATTTTTCATGTCATTCATTTTCTAGTGTTTTTTCCTCGTCAGTGTGTTAGTGTTTATTCGTCTTTTGTCTTGTACGCTCATTTATTTGTTTTTTCTTTTCTTCCTATTATCTTATTTTGTTTAATTTCTTCTTTTTCTCGAGGATTAACAATCATCTACTTGGGTAAAAACCTTATGACTGAACTAAGATAAGAGTAAGGTTCTCCAAGGTGTCTTCTACTACGTCTTTATGACCTAACCTGACTTAACCTAACCTAAGGTACATATCTCAATCAGGGGAAGATATTACTGCCCCAGAAACTGACTAAAGAGTTTCAGTAAACACCTCTAGTGACAGTTCAAGGTAAAGTTGGTAATTTAAAAGTATAATTCTCGGGTTAGTCGAGGTGTGTGATGACGAGTACAGTTGCGTCTATTTGTGGTGTTGAATATATGCAGCAGCTCAGGTCTGGCAGGAAGTTGACCTCTGACCCTCTCTTGAGTAGGAATTCCTGGTTGGATTTACATTACTTGTGTGTGTGTGTTTCGGGGATGGAGGATATGCTTATGATGTTTGTGTGTGTGTGTGTACGCGTGAGAGTAAATGTGTTACTCTGCGTATGGGAACCTGACGTGATACACTATGTATTATGTATATGTGTGTGCATGCGAGCTTGTATAAGTGTTGTAAAGTAACCATACAAACGTGTGTGCATATGAGAGAGAGAGAGAGAGAGAGAGAGAGAGAGAGAGACCAAACTATCGACACGTGAAGGGAGAGGAACGAAGAGTGATCAATAGTAGAGAGAGAGAGGTACTCCTTCAAATATTCACTAAGAGGGGAAATCAATGACTCGAGTGTTGTGTGACAGGATGGTGGGTGGTGGTGAAGGATGGTGGTGGTGAAGGATGGTGGGTGGTGGTGAAGGATGGTGGGTGGTGGTGGTGAGGGACACCTACACCTCCCTGCTTCTCCCATGTCCTTGAGGTCACCTTCACTCCCCCCTCCCACACAGGTTTGACCTCCAGTGGCCTCAGAGCATGACATTTACGGATCGTTATTCCCCAGTTCCACCTGGCTCACCCGCTCCACTACACCAGCTGACGGGAGTAATTGTTACTCTTTTTTTTTCTTTTTAAATATTGTCCTCAGAAGCCGTGGATGATGGTAGATGACAAATGATTAAGTTGGTTCACCGGAAGATTCACCCTTCGGTTTATTTCACCTAAGGATTTGCTTAAAACGAAACCGAACCTAATATATAACTTAACCTAACCTGCCTAAATAAGTGACAACTCTTAAGATGATTAGGATATATAGTGATAAAAACAAATAATTTTCTCCGGAAGCGACAGTGATGGACATGAGGTCAAAAAAACAATAAAGGAAACTTCTTAGATAATGATATTAGTTTATTGTTAGATATTTTACAAACCAAATTAATGACATCAGTTTATATATACAATACTGTACCTTGCAACAATAGAAATAATTTGTCATCAACAGACTTCAGTTTAAACAGTGAATTTTCTTCAGAATAACAGCATATACTGTACGTCCTAATCATAAATAAGAACAAACTTGTGGGACATTATGCCTCAAAACTGGCTTACAAAAGGGAATTTGTTTACGAAGAGTTTATACACTTTTTCATTCACGCACTGTAGACTAATTGTCAACATTAACTTATTATTTACAGAGGCGGAAGAAACGGGAAGTAACTGGACGGAAGAGACGGTCGTGCTGGCGCGCCATGATATCAGTGAACAGGAAATGACGTCATCTTCGGAGGCTCTGGCGTCACCGGGGATCATGACGTCATCTGAAATGGCTACATCGTCATCGGTGGAGGGCGGAGCCTCGGTGTCAGGACTTGTCCACCACACACCTGTCAAGAACCGTGACATTGGCATTGATATGGAGGCCATCAGACTGTCACGGCAAGATAACCCATATTTACAGGTAAGTTGCAGGTGTCATTTTATAATTAATATATCGTTATATAATTTGAAAAGTCGTTTACCACATTTTGGCCAGTGTTTAGGTTATTGAATTTCGCGCGCACAGTCTTAATGTTGACAGCTGGCCAATCATCAGCATTCCCGCGCTCCAGCTAGCCAATCGTTAATACTCCCGCGTTTCAGGCAGCCACTCAGCGCCAGTTTCGTAGAGCGTTACAGCCAGTTGGTTTGTATTGTTTCTTTGTTACATTTCAATCAGTCAGCATTATTTCATCACTCCAGCTACCCAGTAAGCTTATTTCCTGCGCCTGAGCTAGCCAATCCCTCCTGTGTTAGCAGAATTTCCAGCCTACCAATGAGCGTCAATCACCACCACCCCCTGCTATACAGGCTGCCAATCAGCTTCATTCTCTCGTGTTGGTTGGCCAATCACCACCAATCTTGTGTTACATTTAACCAATTCGATAATTAGGCTATGCTAGGTTAGTTTTATGGTAGATTTGGGTAGGCTAGAGAAGTTCCACAATGGGGTAGGTTATGTTTGGCTATACTATTTTTAAAGTAAATTAGGCTTGGTTAGTCTTAAGTCGGATTGAAATGGACTAAATTAGTTTATGACTTGAAAGATTACCCGTAAATTATTTAACTGTTTCACCTAAGATTACCCTAGCGCTACCCCCCCCCCCCCAGGCAGCGTACGAGTGTTCAGTGACAAGTGAAATAAGCAGGAGGGGCCAATCTTCAGGTGAACCAAGTTATATTAATTTACACTATGCTTATTTAGCCGTATAGTTAACCAGGCCTTGCAAGAATCCGGCGGTCGTGATGTAAACACAGTACTACCAGGCCTGACCACCTTTAAGTGTGTTTGTGAGTCAGTTACACTTGACAACCACTAGCCCCAGTGTGCCAGACTGCCAGTAAGAGTCGTGACGTCCCGCGGTGGAGGTGTGTGTCGTTTAATACTCCCAGTACAACACCAGTAATTGTTTGAGCCTCCGTGTGCCAGGATCATTTATCGGGGGGTGTGCCGAGGAAAGTGACGCCTTAATTCTAATAGCTGACGCTGGATAGGTGAACGACATGATTACTTGGTTGTGGTAGACTTTCTCCATAACCATAGGTTACCAGTCACTGGAGTGTGTGTGAAAAATGGTGAGATCCGACTTAGACTGTCAGCAGTGCGAGTTATCGAACAGTGGAGATGAATGAAATATTTATACTGTAGTGGGGATATGGTTCACACTGCCCCCCCTCCCACTTCCCCTTGACTGGTTGGTGACTGGCATACCTACTGTGGTTGGTGAGTGGCACACGTACTCCGGTTGGTGAGTGGCACACGTACTCCGGTTGGTGACTGGCACACGTACTCCGGTTGGTGACTGGCACACGTACTCCGGTTGGTGAGTGGCACACGTACTCCGGTTGGTGACTGGCACACGTACTCCGGTTGGTGACTGGCACACGTACTCCGGTTGGTGAGTGGCACACGTACTCCGGTTGGTGACTGGCACACGTACTCCGGTTGGTGACTGGCACACGTACTCCGGTTGGTGACTGGCACACGTACTCCGGTTGGTGACTGGCACACGCACTCTGATTGGCGGCTGAGACGCCCACTCTAGAAAGTCTTGGTGGAAAAGATTCACCAAGACGGGGTTGCGTGTTCCCTATTAGTGGGTTATTGAACGGTGATTGGGTGAAGTACCTCGTAATGCGACTTGAGTTCACCCAGCAAGTTGGCTCAAGCTTCTATACAGTCTGTCCTCACCATGCTAGACTTACCATTGGATATAGTGGTGACAGAACAGTGTTGTAAGTGTGCCAATGTTCACCATGTTAAACTTAGACTTACCTGGTGAGAGTACAGTGACGTGTTTATGTACTGTTGAGCAATGAGTGAACACCAGTGGTCAGTATTCACCATGCGCAGGCCACCACCACGCCCCATTCGCCAGCAGGCAGTCAACAGGTGTAAGATAAGGAAGGTCTGTGTTCTGGGTTTACTGTGACGTCTGTTAGTGGTACTTTGTCATGGTGGCCTTGTATGTGTGTGTGTGTGTGTGTGTCAAAGTGAAGCCTCGGTTGTGTCAGGATGAAGTCTGGGTGAAGTCAAGGTTGTGTGTCTGGGTGGTCAGGTTATGTTTAAGGGTTAAGTCAGGTTATGTTTCAGGTGTATATATGCGTTAAATAAAAAAAAAGTTATGGTGTGGATAAAGATTCCGTTGGGGACATAATGGGAAATTAGTAAGAAAAATGGGCTTTTCTTGTGTGTTTTTTTATGGAGATTTAAAAGAATGTGACTTTTATTTTTGTCGCTGATGTATATTGATGGAGATACGACAATGGTTTACACGAGGAAAACTGTCTGGTTAAAACACTTAAAAAACAACTCAAACCATTGACAACTTGACCTCATCTTTCCTTACGTAAAATAAGTTCTAAATTTACAAAAGCTTATCTTATTTAACCGATGAGGTCACTTATAAAAGGGAATTAGTGAGCAGAAGAATCATGTTATGGTCGTTGGTAAACGGGAAAATGCTAGTTGTGAAAAAAGTGCAAGATTTTATATTCGGAAACTACAGGGTATTGCTGTATTTATTTCTTATTTGGGATTATAATAAATTCTCCGCTTTTTTTTCTATAATTTCTGACATGTGATTATCTACTTTCTGGTATTTATATAATCCTAGCCAAGCACAACTGTAGGTAAAGTCAGGTCACGGCCTGTCCTTTACCTGACTTTGTAAGGTCAGTTAAGGATGATAATCTCTAATTGCCATGCTTCTCACACCACATTATGTCCTTGTAGGAAACTTAATGATATCCTACACGATATTGCCCAGTTCATGGACTGGTGTGTGTTTTTTGTTTGTTCTGTGCTCAGGCAGTGTCACAGAAGGTGTGGGCATTTTATATATTTAAACTGTATGATATTTGGTATTATCCAATAGAATGTAAGGGGATGCCTTGGTGAATATATTTTTCATTGACCCGTCTAACATCTCCCGACTCTATTTATCAAATAACAAAGAAGTCGTGCCTTAAATAATAGGATTATATATAATTCAAGATGACATATTTGTTTCCAGCGTGTATTTGACTCTCACACGACGCTCAACGAGGAGGAGACGACGCAGTGTGTCAGTGGGAGCCAGCCTGAGGACCGTGCCCAGCTAGTGACACAGGTAACGCCCAGGATTGGCAATACAACGAAACACCACTAAATAACCTAAACTTATGTAAGATAGCTGAATTATGTATTGAATGAACCTACCTTAATTTTACAGCGCCATACCTCAACTAAAGCTAATCTCTAAAGTTAAGATACCAAATTACTGCTGGATAGACTGGAGTGCCCAGGGATTGAACCAGTCATCTTTAGAACATGAGGCGAGTGCTGTATCTACTGAGCCGCCACATCCTGCATATCCAGTATGCATATTTAAGTAGAGTACAGCATAAAGATACACGTACAGTACTGTCCTAAGAGACCAACAATAACTTCCACTTTCTCCCCCTAAGGTGAGCCAGGAGGGAGTGCTGTCACTGTCAGAAGTCCACGAACACCTCATCCGCTCTCCACCACCCACCTCGGTACCCAAGACCCTGCCCAAGAACGTCTTTGTCTTTCCTGTCACCAAGGCCCTGGATGGAGCCTCCACCCAGGTGAGTGGAGTGGTGAAGATTGAGAGGGTGGGTAGAAGGAAGGGGAGAGAAGGTGGGTGGAAGAGAGAGGGTGACAGGGAAAGGGAGGGGGTAGGAGAAATGAGAGAGGAGCTGATAGAAAAGTAAGGATGCGAGACAAAGAGGAGTATCGAGGCCCCACTGGGGCGAGGAGGGAAAGGAGGAGTGAATGAATGAATGAATTAACAGCAGTCTAGGTAATACAAGTATGGTACAGTCTCCAGAAAAATAAACCCCAGGCGACATGTTCATTTTAGCATCTGAAATTTCCATAACATTTATAACAAATACTACCTAACACTTAAGATATTGATAGAAAACATTTTGCTTTTGTGTTCTTTAAAATGAAAGTGTTTCTTACGTAACATGTTAACAAATCCATTATTTGTATTTTGATTCTGAAGATGAATTTGCAAATGCTTACTGGTAATTAGAAAGTTGGGGCAAATTACCCATCTGCTTAAGGCAAAGTCATTTATTAAGAAGTACTGTACTGCAGTAGGTTTAAAGTAAGTAGAGTACCAGTGCAGATACTGTACATCCCATTGGAGACTTAACTCTTTCTTTGGTCTATAAGGAGGCAGTGTTGTGATCACTGTACCGATTCTAATGACTTGGAAAATTTAGATTAATTTTTCAACACTAGTTACTTGCTTCCTGTAGTTTTTCAGTGATGATTTTGGGTGATTTACTTTTATTCTGGATGTACTGAATTAGAGAAACATTCAGTTCCAATACCGAGAGAAAGGGCATTTTTGCTAAATTTCTGGCCATAATGAATTTAAAAATACTTTTGTTCAAAATTTTGATACCGTAAATAATTTTCATCTTTGCGTGATGGGATTTGAGCCTGGGCTACCATGACTGGTAGTCAGGCAGTAGTCTATTGAACCACGACAGGCTAAAACCCAATTGGGAGTGAAATTGCAATAATACCCTAAAAGCTACCCCTCCTTAGCTGTTCACTTACAGTTCAAGATCCCACAACTGTGGACCTGGTGGGTTAGACCCCTTTCACACTATGTGGTTTCTCGTCGCATCTAGATGCGGTGCGGTGCCAGACATAGCAGTCGACTGATGGTTCTTGTGTACATACGCATTGTTATTACTATAAACTATTGGAAAAATTCAGACAGATTTGACTTAAAATTTTACAAATCACGGACAAATTAGAAACTTCTGTCAGTGGGTGTGGTATAAAAGAATATCATGTGTATTGCTGTCCTTCCAAGATCCTGATTCTTGTAGAGATTGAGGAGGTGATGGATGACCTGTCACCTGTAGTAAGATGATGTACATAAATCTTTCACCTGCTTGCCCAGGTGACTAAAAATGAACTGGTAGATTTATCTTAGTGTGTCTTCTACTTGCTCTTTTATCATTTTGAATCGTCCTGTGCAGCAGCCAGAGGGAGCCACTACTGTTAAAAGCGGGTCGTTGAAGCCGCTGGTCACACGACAACACGAAGACGTCCTTGACCACCATCTGCGACAGATTCTCCACACACAGCGACAGCTTGTTGTTACTAGAGGCCGTCCAGGTAGGTAACATGTAACTATATGAATTATGTTAAGATGGGTTAGGCACCAACTATGCAGTACAGTACCCTCCTCACATCAACTGAAATAGTGTAGTGTATTTGAAACACACACACACACACATACAACCAGAAATACATATGTGCACATTCTAACATGTACACAACCATATAAATTACTTCACATACAATGTGTGTGTGTGATTTTTTACCTATGTAGTTTGGATGAATGTTAGACTTTAAAGTTGTCACAGATGTAACAAAGGCCTCTTAGTGAATGAGATTTTTGTTTACATTAGGTTAGTCATCCACCTGTAACATGTATTAATGGCACTTATAGCAGCCTTTTATATTTTTGTTTGCTGTTGTATTTTTGGTTTCGTAATAAGGTATTTGCTATACAGTAGTATGAATTTTTTATAAAATGGTCAGCTATTTAAATCTTAAGTAATTTACTAGTAACCCTACTACATGTGTCAGGTGAGGGAAGCAGCAACACCAGCACCAGCACCAGCATGCCTGGTTCCCCCGCCCACGCCCGTAACTTGGCTCGGCGGTCGCCTCACGCTCGCACTCTCTCCGAGGAGGCCACTGTCGTGCAGTCTGTGGGTGGCAGTAGCGGACAAGGAGTGGGGGGAGGAGCTGCAGCTGTACCAGGAACAAGTACATCAGGAGCCATGGGAGTGTCTTTGGCGCCTGTGTTACCCCCAGGGCGGAAACAACACTCCTCCAGCGACCTGCTGCTGAACCCTGCCAACCCGCCCACATGCAGTGCCACGCCCACACCTACGCCACCCGTGCTCAAGCCTATATCCTCCAAAACTAAAAGAAGTAAGATGACGCCCACTCTGGCTAGGGCAGGTGTTGAGTAGTGATCAGTGTTGTAAGTGTTACCTCAGACCTATCACCTGGAGCATCCTTGCTGCCTCCATCGACTATACGGTACAGTACTGCTTCGTATTGTTTTTCGTCAGCATAACCTTACCTAACCTTGTCATGGTAATACTTTAGATATCACACTCTTGGGAAGAAAATGTTTAAGATAAATTTTCTATACATAAAAACTTGTTTCTAACTTCATGACTTGAATGAAATGGGTGAATGAATAGAATTTCCAACTTTTAGTTTTCCCATGTTTTCATCCCAACATGCTTCTCTGTGGTGAGGAGCTACTGTATGAGAGAAGCCACTGTCATGGGATATTTCTCCTTGTGATATATTTCCCTGGAGGCATATTTGTGCATACAGAACTTTTGTCACACCTCTTTGACATAGTTCCTCCATGATACAACTCCCCCTATCAAGTGGGCAGGGTTATTTAATTTTTTTCTTTTGGTAAGCTTTTTTAATATATTGGAAAAATATACTGTATGCATGCAGTATACATGCTCATAAGTAATATATTTATTATTTAAAGTTAATGGTTAAGTTATTAAATTTGAAGGGCTTTGTTAATGACATCATGTAAAATTTTACCTCCAAGCTCAAAACTCTTTGCAGACTTCTTGCAAAATTGTTGTAATCACCACTGTAGTACTTGAACCTTGGCCTTCTGTCATCATGTATTAAGTAGCAGTTAAATTTGAAAGACTGTGTTATATGATGGTTATAGGGAATGGGGCGACGTGTTCCAATTTAGCCACCATACCTTCCATGTAAGTTGGGGTTTTGGTGTTTCATCACAAATTAAACACACCCAACCACAACTGAATAAACCTAACAACAAGATGCTAAACCTAATCACAAAACTAAACTTAACAGCAACAAATTAAACCTAATCATAAGAAGCTAACCCTAACCACAGCAAAATAGACTTAAGGGCGACAAACTAAACTTAACCACAACTAAGCATAACCACATCAAAATAATTCAAACTACAACAAAATAAACATATCCACAGCAAGCTAAACCTACCATGACGAGCTAAACCAAACCACATTAAATCAAACTCGACACGTTCCAACCCAACCAAATCCGAATAAACTAAACCAGAACCAGGCTAATCCTAATGAACAGAAACCAATCTGTAAACCTACTCAAATCAGACAAAACCAGACCCACAGAGCAATTTTGGATTCAACAATTTATCCCAGTCCAATCTAATGTATTCTAATTTTTATGCACACAGTTATCCACATTTATTCATGACTAAATCAATCCAGTTCTGACTTGACTATTTAACCCTACCCAATTGTTTCCTTATAAAGACTATGACCCAGCTAAACCTGCCTAAATTTAACCCTACCAAGGCTATCATAACTTAACCTAACCAAATTTAACCCTATCAAGGCTCTCATAACTTTACCTACCCAAACTTAACCTTGCTAAGGCTCTTCTCATCTAATTCATCTTACTGCAGCTTTACTGTACCAAACCACTGGTAATTAACCGAGTAAACTGTGGGTTGACTGTAACTCGGTAAGGTTTTTGGCTTCCTTGTTGCATGTTGGCTGCTGCTGTATTGTGCATCTCATCCAGTTTTTGCTCTTGCCTTTTTAGTGATAATTTTTAAGGTTATCTTGCTTTAGGTTTTTGCCTTTATGAAGATTATTTGCAGAATTATAATGGACAGTAATTTACTTTCCGAGTTAAGAGTTTAAAGCTAGCCTACTGTAGTGTGTTGTAAAGAGGATGATATTGTCTTGCTCTTTGAGGGTGAATATAGTATGGCTGACAAACCAAGGTTTAAACCAAACAAGACTTTTTTGTCCTGTGGCTTTTTTCAAGAGTTTAATAATTTTGTTGTTGTTTTATTACCGAGAGTTTTAATGAGTTATAGTAGATTTGGAAAAGGCACATGATAGGGTGAAAAGAAAAGCATTGTGGAAAGCTTTAGGAGTGTATGGGGTGGGAGTAAGGCTATTAAATGCAGTAAAAGCCTTTTATGATGACGACAGCAGGGCAACAGTAAGAGTAAATGGGAAAGAAAGTGAAACATTTGAAATACAGTGTAAATGTCGTTGTTAGACAGGGGTGCGTTGTGTCCCTGTGGTTTGAGTTCAAAATAGAATGTGAACTATTTACACTGATAAAAGTGGTGATAATTAATAAGCCTTCTTACAGGGCCACACACATCTCAGATCCTGGTTACTGTACAAGGAAGCTAAGTTGCCACTGTCCAGTAAAACTGGTGACTGCTTCTGTTAATGGTTGGGCTCTGAGTCTCTGATTCTTATGTGTTCAGATCTTGTACAGTATTATACTGGTCCAGGGAAGTCAAGTTGCCACTGCCCATCTCCCTCATTTTTCAACTGTACTTAAATGAATTCTTTAAAACTTTCAACTGTGAAAGTAGAATAGTCTTTTTGATGCATTAAAGTGAACTTAAACTTAGTTTTTGTCTTTAAGCATGCAGGATGAGTCTGGATGACTGATCAAAGCTTGTGTTTTTTATATTTGGCCTTTACAGTGATTTTTGGGGATGGAAATGAGTATAAATGATTGCTAAATCATCCTGTTGTAATGTTTATGATTAATTGCATATTAAAAAGTTATAAAAAAGGCTACAAATATTTAAAACTTATTAAAATCGACATAATATCATTAAAATCCAATTTTCAAACAATGGGTTTTGCCATCCCTGATTTTTCATGGTCAATTTTTGGTGTTTGTGTTATTCTAGATATACTTCAGTAGTTAGACACATTAAATTTCAATTCTGAGAAAGGGTGTTTTCGGCCTAAAATCCTATAAAGGGTAAGGCTTAATGAGCAGTCTTCACAAATACATTGGAGGGCTCATACAGTATTTGTTGTACAATTGCAATTTGTAGCTTTTCTTTAAATGCTGTTTATTTAAGTTTGTGCATGGCATGTGTATGGTGCTTCACAGGCCTGCCCCTGGCCAATCAAGAACTCTTGCCTGGATTATCCCTGGGGGGGAGTCTTCCCTTCAGAGGGGTGCGCCACCATCTGCTCTGTCGAGTCCTCAAGTAGTTCCTCAACTCCACGCATAGATGGTTTGTACATAGCCCATGCCACAAATAGACTTTACACATCACATCACTGCAGCTACACCTTTACAGTATTTTAGAAGGGTACTACTGTACTTGATTCATAATTTATATATGTTTAGTATTCCTTTCTCTTACATAAAATGCGTACAATCTTTAGGTTTTGATTTTTTCCCAAACATTCATTTTACTGTACTGTACCAGGCAAACAATAAAGGGTTTACAGTTTGTTCTTTGTTAAAAAATGGTCCAACATGAATTGGCCATTAGTAACATTGATTCCAATGATTATACAAGGGTGTCAGGGATTTGCATCTAATAACTACAGTACATGTACTACAGTTTAAATTTCCATATTGGCAAAAGTTATTTAAACAAAACCAGATCAGTCAAACATTTGTTGGAAATACACACTACACCACACACACAAACACACACACAGTAGTCACTAAATTTCTTCTTTCCAGGTACAGGTGGCCCCGAGCCAGGGTTGGCCAGCTCATCCCTCCGTCTCCCCATTCGCTATCCACACCAGCCGGCTGCCTCCTCACCACTCATTGACATCACTTGATCATTCGCTCTTTGGGGGTCATATCATTAAAATGGGTTGCCCTATAAGTGTCACCATTACTTTTTGTTCAGGTTTATGACATGGCCTCTTGTCACATGATAATTGTTTACTGTACATGTACATGTTGAAATATGTAAGGACTCCTTTATATGATGCAAACCTTTGAACATTTGTTCTGTAATGTTCAGTAACTTATGTGGATATGTTAATAGGACAAACCCAAAATTTTAAAGGAATGATCCATTATTAAAATTTTCTTTAAAAAATACTGTTCTTCATACCAAGGGGATATGGATGAATCCTATATTGTTTTTCATCTTAAGCAAATGTCATTTTAGAATTTAAAAATTGCTATATTTTCTGAGAAATCTTTATTCTGTAGTTGAATATTTAGTTTTTTCTCCATTTTCTCACTCGTGAGTCTTTGCATCAGGATTGGCATTGTGGAGTCTTACTTTCATGGTTGTTTTAGGAGTCCTTTCCCCATATATGGCCCAGGAATCTTTGTACCACAGCTGTCATTAAGAGTCATGCACTTCATTGCTGTCCTGGGAGGGAAGTATTTGCCCCCTTGTCTGCCTCCAGAAATTCTTGTACAATGGCAGACATTGAAGTTTTCATTGCCTAGCTGGTATTGCTTTTTTTTTGTGGGAAATGTCATTGTTAAACTTTAAACAGAAGCCAACATTAGCTAAGCTTGACTGTTCCTTGTTATTGCCATATGCTTTTTGTCAATCAAACATTGTGGGCTAAACACCCACTTCAGTCAAACATATCGTTAAAGGGAAGTTTTTATTGTATTTTGATATACTGTATGCATCTAGTGAATCTTAAAGCTAGTTTGTGTAAATCATGATGCCTTGTATATCTTTCTCTTGCTGAGATTAAAATTACAGCATTGTTTGTTGAAATGTGAGAGGAAGCCCACTGAATAATGCTGGCTTTTTCCGGGTAATATAATGACCTTTGTACCTTTCCCGCCTTTAATTATTTCTAGAATAATAAGGGAGGCTTGATACTTTGCAGTGTTTGAAGATTGGATTCATAGCATTAAAGGCTAGCTTTAGGTAGAATAAACCATTTTAAATATTGATACAATACTGTACTTTAATATGATTTACACAGGTAAGTATTGTATGCTTTGGTGTTGCTCTGTTAGGTACAGGTTGACTTTCTCTTATCTGGCATTCCATCGACCAGCAAGTCCCACTTTACCTCAGTTAAGTTGGCCACAGACCCAAAAAACTCCCAGCTGGGTGAGCTCGCTGCATTGGCGCTATATTCCCTCACCCACAACTTCTTGGAACCCCCCTTCCTTTTGATATTCCTGGATCTGCCCCTGCTGTGTTACCCAACTTTTCACAGGTATGCATGACGATTTTGTACCATCAATAGCCAAGCACGGCTTGCAGTTACAATGAAAGTCTGCTCCATGCTTGGACACACCCCCAAATTTCATATACAACCAGTTTAATTTTCAGCCTTTCATGGGGTATGCTGTCAAAAGTGATATGTCTGTTTGACATAAAATTTTTGGGGGATTCTGTGCTCCTATGTGCATCATTATAATAGTGTAGTGTGGCTTACAAATACAAGAAAATAAGGGCTGTGAAGGATAGAAAAGCATATTTTTGTTGGATGACGAAATCCCATATCATATAAGTTACAAAAACTTAGGCTACACAAGCAAACTTTCCATAAACCTTGAAGTCATTGCAGTAGTCACCTTTATTTTCACTAATGTTTTCTGTGGTGTGTGGACATCACTTCTGAAATTGGCTACCCTTTATCCCTCAAAAATTACACGTTGGGTGACTGATGCAGGAGCATGAGAGGGGAACAGTTGGGCGTGAAATGTCGTACATTAGCTCAGCACATACACCGAAAATGGGTTTTTAAATCATTCAAAGCCCTTATTTTAGTGAACTGTGCCTCCCTAGTGTACAAATGCTACTTCCCAACAGGAGGCCACAACTGCTGAAGTCAGGTCCAATATGGAAGGGTGATGTGATTGAACATACAGTGAAATCAACATATACCTCAGACTTATTGGAATAAGAAAGAAACCTGGAACAGTCCATATGTTCTTTAATACGTTACTTATTTTCATGCTTACCGAGCTTGACATAACTGTAAGGCTTTTTACCCTATTTGGGACTGTCACAAATTGAAGATAGGTTTGATGGAGGTCTGGGTCACTGAGGTTCTGTCAGTGAAGAAAGAACCCCTAGTGCCATGCATGGCCTGTCTTTTACTTGTGGTTCAGGTACAGTCTCGTTCAAGATTCCTCGAACACTGCTGGCAACTTGAGGCCGTTTGTGTACTACAGTACGTAGTATAATATAATACAAAACAACAAAGCCATTAATTAAGCAATGGGGAACTAAATAACCAATCACTGATAATATATTACATTCTTTCATAATCTTTACTACGTACTATAGTAAACAAACGGCCTTGAGTTGCCAGAAGTGTTCGAAGACTCTTGAACGAGACTGTACCTCATACAGGAAGAGTGTGTGGATTTCCAATGCCCCCCCTTCTTTGTCCAGGCTGAGCAATTTTGATCGGAGGAAGGCGAGGGGTTGTTGCTCTTTCTCTCAGGTCGTGTGCATGGTGACTGACCACGCAGGTATGGATACTGGACCTAAACAGTGATCGTTATTTGCCAAAGTCTGTGGTGATGGGGCAAGTGAGACTGGAGAACCATCTAGTGCGAACACTGTCTAGCCTGCAAAGCAAGAAAGGGCTCTCTGAGCCGAGATGTTCAAAGGCACGTTGGCAGAGCGATCAGGAATACTGCCTTGTGAAGGAGGTCCATGGGAGAGGAGTCAGTATAATGGGATGAGTGGAGGAGGTCCAGAGTACGTTGGAGTGACCATGAAGGCTCTTCTCGTCTGGGAGGAGGGTGTTGGTGAAGCTGTCCTCTCTTGACCAGCTGGAGGGCCTGATGATCCAGTGCGGTGCAACAGCCGTGGAATAGTGGGTTGGCCAAGGCTGTGACATGCCCCGATATAGTCTCTAGATTGCCCCCTTGTCTTGTGCTGGACCCCACAGGGAAACCCGAGATTGGAGGAGTGACACAGAAGAGTCGGTTCCCTGGCTTGGGACGATTACCTGAATGGTAGGGGGCTGCAAGGCCAGGCAGGCTTGTAATGCACCCTTGCTTCTAGGTCAGCAAAAGTTGATTGGCGAAGGTCGGTGCGACCCAGAACTGTCTTTTCTTGAGTAACAAGCATTCACCACCGGAGAATAAGTGAGGTCTGGCCTGGACTAAACTGGTGGGGAAGAAGTCACTGTAGGCAACCTGCGGAGGTGTGTGCTAACTATCTAGAACACATCACAGTCCATCAGGAGCCTAGACAGGAAAGTACTCCTCGCCAGTTGTATTCAGGTGCTTAGCACCACATAGTACTAAGATGACGAAATCTGCCACTTGCCTCCAACCCTCAGCATGACATGGTGGCTATTAGGTAAATACAGTACATATATAAACATTATAAAATGTGTGATTTTTGTTTACTATACTTCACTTAATCTCACAGCAGATATGTGGACGAATTGTGCCTTTGATGATTTTAGCCATAGGGACATAGATTTGACCCATGAGAGCAATGGTGCCCATAGGCTAACTCCATTTGATGGGCAAAAAACTCATTTTATTGTACAGCTGATATAAATGTTTTAATACATTTTCATACTTCATTTCAGTCACTAACTCAGTCAGCACAGGATCCACCACACTGGCAAAGAGCTGTGTATGGGAGGGCTGCCATCATGCACTTGCAATGACCTCTGCATCCTTTCTTACATCCACACCGCAAAAGCTCCCTGCAGGCTTGTGTGGTTTGTGGCAGCGTTGTCCAACATATTTCCCAGCTTCCCTCTGTCTTCTTCATTCAGCCCCATTCACATGAAGGAACCTCTGGTCTTGGAGCCTTCATCTGGGACCAGCAGTATCCAGCTGGGTAGGCAGCTCGTTTGGTGTGCTGGGTAAGCGCAGCATGTGTTGGGAGGGCAAACCATCCAGAGCCCTGTCTTTCTGGGTGAACAGCTACTTCCTGGCTTGGTTCACACACTTCTGATCACTGGTGCAATCATATAGGAGGACAACAAAGTGTTCCAATAGTCCCATGTGCTCTTCTATTGACTCAGGGCTTGGCTTAGTAGCTAAGGTGCAGAATACTGCAGTGACATCTCCGTAGGCATTCCAAGCTTCCCATGTGGTCCTCTCGCACTAAGTAAAGGCATGAAACATCAGCAAGGCAGCACACCAATCAGGTCCCAGTGCTCGATTTCTCATTTGCAGCAACTTATCTGAAGTTCTTCTGAACCCTGAAGGCAACCCAAAATTCACCGATGTTGAGACGCTGGGCGGCTATCACAGCCAGAACCACGAGATCTGTATCTACTGTGTAGTAGTATACGTGTCTGCCTCTTCATGCGTGCATGTAGCAAGACCTGAGATGTCAACCTCACTGCTGGAGCAAAGCACATCAGCATTGTGTAGTGATGACCTGTGTATCATTTTAAATTTCGACAGCAGTCCATGATAGCAAGGGGAATAGCTGTCTTGTAGTCCTCAAGGTGTTGAAACTCCTGCCAATTCCCAAGGACTGCACTTGATGCTTCAACACGTCTCCTAACTCCCTTTCCTCTCTTTCTTTGAGTATCTCCTTTCAAGCTGTCAGGCAGGTACACATTCCCAGATGATGCCCAATCCTGCTACATGCTGGAGCTGAGATGCGATATACAGCACTAAGATGTCATTGGCATTATCTTTGAAAGTCCTTGCAAAGTCTGGTCGATCTGTGTTATGCGCTGCTTTACTCAATTCTTTCGTGGACATGCTTCATACTGTTCCCGTTCAAGTTTATCTATGCTGGGTGAAGAGAACGCCTGCATGATGTGTGCTGATAACCCATTTCTCTGTACTCAACACCACTCATACTGGCAAAAAAGAAAATGGCTCGGATTTATTTTTGTCCATGCTAAGGAGCTCTTGCCAATTTCTAGGAATGAAATCTGTCACTTCTACACGTCTTCACTCCTTTGCCTCTTTGCTGTCGTGTACCAGCCTTTATGCTATGAGGAAGGTGTTCATCCCACACAACTTCTACACTAAAAGCCTTCTGCAATTGGAATACTATGTTAGGTAAGAATACGTGCATGGCATAGTCCATATACTTCCTTTCTTTGACCTTCATATTTTTCCAGTAAGGTTGTAGTTGCAGTGGTGTTCTTTCAACATTGGCACTTGATTTATATTGCTCAGTTATTTGCTTCCACTTTTTTATTTGTTTATAATGGATGCTGCATCTGTCTTTTTGATTTCTATAATGCTGTTTTCAGTAACTAATCTTGCAAGGAGAGATTTCTCCTCTGTAAAAACTCGTAGTCATACATGCCGCCATAATCTTGCGAACATTACTCTCGATGGTGATTGGCTGTCGTAATGGTGTAAATGAAACGTGATTGGCTGGAATTTCAGTGTAAGAATCCTTGCTCGTAATTGAAAAAAATGCAACATATAACTTGATACGAGGTTCAACCGATGGGTAATACACTGCAGGAAATCTCAGATCGAGGAATCCCGAATTTAGAACGGTGGTTTGAGCCTGGGACTTGAGCTCGGCTCAGGCGTGCGAATCGGGGTTCCTCTATTTGAGATTTCCTGCAGTGTATTACCCCATTTCCAGAACATCGGTTGAACCCCGTATCGGGTAAAATATTGCATTTTCTTCAATTACGAGCAAGGATTCGAACACTGAAATTCCAGCCAATCACGTTTCATTAACACCATTATGACAGCCAATCACCATCGAGAGTAATGTTCGCAAGATTATGGCGGTAACTATGACTCGACGAGTTTTTATGGAGGAGAAATTTATTATTGCACATCATAAGTTAATTTTGTTACTATACCGGTAATTACAATCAAATTATAATGATTAATGTTACTGTGTTACAAAGTGGCTGTGTTGTTATATGATAACAAAGAAATTCATAGAGGAAGAACAATTACCCGGTACATACAAAATGTAGATATAATCTGGGACAGGTGTCAATATTCATAACCAAAGCAAGATGAATCAATGCAGGGAGTAGTAACCTGGCTAGGCTAGATTAGGTTAGGTTTCTTTGTTCTTTTAACCCCACATTTCTCCTGATTAATTATGTTAAGAAAAAACTTTCCTTTATTAATACATTAAAATAAAAATGCACTCGGCATTGAGTCATTTATACTGAAAATACATCAAAATAGTTTTCCTAAAGAAAAACACTCAAAATAAAGAAGCCTCAACGTTCTTTACATTTACCCACTTGATCTTCATGGACCCTAAACACCAAGAACCTCAAAGCTGATCAATGGGAGGTAGAGGTGAACCTTAGGCAATAGGTCTGTCAAGTAGATGCTCCATATCACGGAAAAATATTCAAGGAAATCTCCTTTGCTGAACCTTGATTGTTGTCTGAATTGCTTGCCATCATAAAAATTTATAGGATTCTGCCTATCCACTATGAGTCTTCTCTCGACAAAATTTCCAATTTGACGATATCACCGAAAAGTCTGCACTGTCAAAATTCATGTTGACTTCCTATCTTGAATGACGGATCAACTGCCAATCCTGCCTCCAGGCAGGATTAACATGAGGATCGACAAATCCCATTTTAAACCCGGTTTAAATCATTGTGTTGGCTCAAGCCAGTGTTCTGAATACCAACAGTCTTAAACTTCGCTCGATCCTTGGTTTAAACCTTGATGCAGTTTCAAACCAGCGTTCTAAATTCGGGCCATACAGTACACATATAAGTATGATAATACGGTACAGGGTATGTGTCAGGAACTTGGCAGCGTACTCAACGAGTCATAACTTTGATGCGTGAAATTTTTGAAACAAACCTTTAATATACGTACTTCTTATTCTGTGGAAAGCAGCGTAGTTTTATAATACGGTATGGGAATTACAATTCTTGTACACTATTCCTAGAAATAAAATTTTATGAGACATTAAATTCTCTACATTTTCTTGTATTGGATGTGAAATTTTTGGAAAAGATCTTTTCTGTATTTCCATCAAAATGTTTGAAAAATAATAGTACAGTACTGTAAAGTTATATTTAATTTTATTTTAATTTAATTTAATTTTTTTCTAGGAAGATCCCTATGTTGCCGGCATCTGGTGTGCTTAGGTGGTCACCTACCTGTCCAAGTACAGCCAGACATAACGTTGCTAAGTTCATACATTTTTTGTTTTAGGTTTTCATTTATTATAGACAGTATTTATTAAATATAGTCATGTTATCTCTTTATTCATTAAATTTATTCACTATGATGTACTGTATCTCAAATTTGTATGCAAAGAAATGCAGAACATTATGGGATAGCTAAGCTAAGAGAAGGTCAACCTGTAATATGAAACGTTGAGGTCAAGAGCAATTTGCACACTCCTGACTTAAGACAGACTGCTTAAAATAAGATGACGGTACACATTGACTATCGATTTTACCGAACCATGGGTGGTCAGGGCACTGAAGGAACTATCACTCCCATAGCCTCTGACCCAATAGTTATACACCTCACACTAATTATAAAAGCACTCTGATCTGCTAGAAATTCAATATGACATAAGCAATTGTTAAAGGAAAAACAGGTATAGGGAGGTTTATTGTTTACTGTACTTACATCAATTGCTGCATTACTTCCACTCCCAAATGGATGAGTCTTAATGTAGAGGTGATTACAATTTATATTTCTGGCAGTGGGGGACTGTCTGTATTATCTTCTCTAACTTTGGACATCAGGGACTGGTGGCGGCGGCAGCACATCTGCCGCAGCCGAAGTTGAGGCCACAGGATTTTCTTGTCGAGTGTTGCTCTGCACTTTTCTTTGTCATCGTCTTAAACATGTCTTGTAGTTTAAGCTATTTCATGTAATCTGGTCATTTCTTGAATAGTTTACCTTATATCAGGTGTAACTGCAGTAGTTATTGATCCATTTTAAAGCTGCGTTGTTCTAACCAGTTTATTTAATCATTGGTTAACTGAATTAACAGGTCAATGGACGTTTTTTCAGCAGTGTCTTCATTTTCATCACCACTCCCTCCGTCAGTTTCTTTATCTTAGTCAGGATTTACAATCATATCCACAGTCTCAGAATCACTGTAGTGATGGACAGAAGGTATATCTATGTCCACATCCATCCACTTGGTAATGTTTTCTTCATCAACTTCAATGCAACTTCTGCAGGAACAGGTGCACTTGCATTTTTAGCATACTCAAGTAGTTCTGGTACAACTTCTTTTTGTTTAAATGTCCAGAAGTCAGTGAATTAATTTTCATCATCTTCACCAGGGCTACTCTCAAGCATCAATGCTGGCCATAATTTATGCTGGCCATGTTTAAATGTTGCTGCATCTACATTGCCCCCCCACAAGCAGCAGTTAAATTCTTTAATAAATGACCACTGATTTACCAGAATTCATTGCACTCAATAGCCATTGCAGGAACTGAACGATATTTTGATTTAAGAGAGCGTAAAATACCTTGATCCTGTGGCTGAATAAGAGATGTACAATTAGGAGGCAGGTATACCCCACAGACCTTATTCGTCACAAAGAGTTCTGCCTTGGGATGTGCTGAACAGTTCTCGAGAATAAGAATTATTTTGCATTTTTTGTCTAGGCTTCTGGCCTGAAAATTTTTTCAAACCACTCCTAAGTAAGGGCCGTGGTAATCCAGCCATTCTCATTTGAACGATAAATCACTTGGTATCTTTCAAAACACTAGGATGCAGGCTTTTTCCAATGACCATCAACTTCACTTGTGTGTTCCAGCTGCATTTGAGCATCCTAGAAGTGTTACAATATCCTTTGAGGTTTTGAATCCTGTATGCAAATGCTAATGTTCTTCAAGGTGTACATCCCCAATATTTAGGAAACTTGTTCACATACTTGGCAGCTGCTTCCTTGTCCGCAGAACGTCTTTCACTACACACGTTATGAAAACTTAAACCATGTTGCTTTTTAAAATGCTGAAGCCAACCCTCTGTATATTCAAATTCATAGTCTAATCCAAGTTCATCATGAAACCACTTAGCCTGGGCCTTTACCATATCACCTGAAAGTTCAATATCTTCACTAAGACGTAGTCGGAACCATTAAATCGTTACTTTATATGTTCTGTACTTTTACCATCTTTCATGTTTTTCTAAAGGTCATCTGGTTTTTTGTATCACTGTCAGCAAAGAACTTTAAAAGCTTTTCCTTCTACTTCTTTGTCATGTACAGTTGATGAACCAACACCATAAACATCACACAAGGTTTGGACTGACATACCACTTTCCAATTCTAAAGAAGTTCTACCTTCTCTTGTATTAACAGCGAATGGTGTTTACGCTTCACATCACCACTGACACTTGGTGTTTTCTTAGAAGCCATATTTGGGGTTGTAGTACAGTACAGGCTACCAGAAAACAGTGAAGGTACAAAACTGTCGAATGGAAAGAAGCTTTGAGGGCGGGCGGTAGACTAGTAGCACACCAGAACATCAATGGCGGCTCGGTAAATTATTCTGGTGGAGCACAGGAAATTTGAAATCCCATTACCGTAAAACTGTCTGGACCTTCAGAGGTTCTGGACCAGTGATTGCCAGAAAATCGATGGTCGACCTGTACATAGATTATTTAATACAGCCCACATTAAAATTTAACTTTGGATTTCTCATCAGAAATAGCTTGTTAATTCATTTGGAGAATGAGCACTCCTTGCAATACAGTAGTTACATTACTAACACATTGACTCCATTGCTTTATCAAGAATGTAGCTGATGTCAGATTTCTAAATACCCAATGCCCACAGTGTACCTACCAAACCATATCCCTTGATTAGCTGTAGTAATTTTGATGTACAGTGATTACTTTTAGAGAATATGAAATTCTTTCATATAAAAGCCTATTTTATTTTTTTAATATCCACAAGTCGTTATTTATGATTGTTTGTCATAAAAATACCCTGGAATGAGGAAATCACTTAACAGTATACAGTATAATGATTCTAGCAGCTAATTGGTATACAGTACTGTACAGTAATCTTGTGAATAATGAGACTGAAAAGTATTGTGTCTGTTGAACTTTTAAGGTACATAAAAGGAAATTATTAGTCATAGCATGTTTTTATCAATGAGTTTACCGGGGTAGTTTGTTTCGGGAATTATGAGTCCTAAAACCCCATACATTTTCATAATTATAAATAAACCAAGATTGGGTCATAAGCTTCATAGCATTGTACCTGTATTCACTTCAATGAAAATTCACTTGAAGCAAAAATGGTTGTGAATTTGCCAATGTGGCTGCGTGATAAGCAATCAATAAATTTCTACTAGTATTTGTAACAGCTGTTGAAGATGCTTAGTGTTGGGTGAGCTTATTTAATAGGTCAATTAAAAATGACTTGGTCTCATATCAATATAAAGAAAGTATGTCTTTCAGAGTACTACCCTGTAATGCTGATTACAGATGTGCAAGGTTTTGTGATGACATTACCTGGAAAAAAGTGTATCTATATTGCCAATAAGAGGGTGATGTATGTGGGATAAAATTTGCCTTTGTGGCCTGTCTTTTTATGATGGATGTACAGTACTCATGATATTTGGGCATGTGTGCTATGTTCTGGTGTTATTTTTATAAGCCTACACATTTATGGTAATTTTATACTATGGCAGTGTGTATTGTTAACTATAGTTTGTCTTAGCCTTAGTTTTGTTAAAAGTTCTATCTGTTTATGGCGAGTTCTCCTCTTAGGAAAGTACACATCACTTACTTTTGACAATTCAAGGTTTTACAATTCCTGGTTTGTGAACTTAAATTGAAAAAAAAAAATCTTTAGGGCACATTGTGTACCTTAAGGATGGAGCAAATTTTTATATTATTATGCGACACATTTTGGCTGTCAGTGTTGTAGCAGAGGTCACAAAGATTTATCAATGAAATCAGATATTGCCTGAGTGTCCTCAGTGATGTTCAAAGAATCTGAGCAGAAGCTCAGGGGATCCAGTAAAGTTCAATGGTTTATTTCCTGAAATACTTTTGAGCTTATTTTTGGGTTAGGGTTGTCTAGGCCATGCCTTCTCAGTGATGAATTGCTCATTGAGAACTTTGGGCCTGATTGTTTATTTCAATAATAATATTCTTCTAGTCATTTAGAAATATGATTTCCATCATATTTACTAATGTAATACCCTGTACCATCCAAAAACTGAAAAATCAACTTGATTAACTGTATATGAACAGCACATTGTTGTGTTTACAGTATATACATGGGATGGTACTGACGACTGTTCATAAAATGGCTGTTTACTTCACCACTAGGCAGCATGATAGCTAAGTTTTAATCCTGAATTTTGTAAATCCTGATTTAAAAAAAAATACGACTGCCTCAATTACGCTCTACCAACACTTTCTGTCCATACAAAAAAAGTTTGTATATTTTCCCCAGGTAACATGGACTGGTGCATTGGAATTGTACACTTTAGAGAAAATAAAGGCAACAGAATCAACCATGTTTTTCTGGACTAAAAAAATGTCAGGTGAGTATTTTGTAATGTTTAGTCAAGGTTGCAGCTAGGGGTATTGATGTAGCCATAGTGTATAGCATTCTATTATTTGATGTTCATTAGTCCAAGCCTTCTATATATACCACTGTAGTTTATATTGCAGTAATGGTAGGGGTGTGGCTTAGTGGATAATGTACAGTGTTTGGCCCTGGCCTAATGGTCATTGTATATGTATTTGAGTTGGGTTACATCAGGTCAGGTTACATCCAGTTAACCCTTTGGCTGTGGGAGGTGACCCTAAGCTGAATAAAATGGTTGGCAGTAGACGGAATAAAATTGTAACTGTGGGAATCGCAGCGAAAGGGTTAATAAAGATGAGTTTAATCCTTTGGCTGCAAGAGGTTACCCAAAGCTGATTAAATGGGTAAGTGCAAGAATCACGACGAAAAGGTTAACAGAAACTTAGGTGTCAATAGGTGAGATATATTTATTAAATTTATGAAACAGTACAAATTCATTATGGTACAGTGTGTAAAATACTTAGTTACTCTGCAGTTTAACAAAATTACTTAAACATGAAATTATATACAACCATAATTAATAATCAATCTACAGTGAATATATACACAGTGAGAGTCTTGTTAGAGGTAAAGCTTACATTATAGTACAGTAAGTCCTCGCTTAAGGTCATGGTTACATTATGAAAAACAACATTAACAGAATCTATTTTCCCCATAATAGATAAAATACGCAAGTTACGTTCCCCAGCCTCCCTTTGCCCCATGAAATGCATTACATATACATAAATTCAATGGAATTTTTATAGAAAATATATATTATACATCCAAAAAGATAAATAAAATAAATAATTTTGCATTGTACTCACTGATGGTAAGAGGCGGAGCAAGTGTGTGGTGGGTAATGGAGGGGAGGGTGGCTAGTCACTGAGACCCGGAGGGGGATTCCCTCTCCATTTTTGTAGCAAGGTTAATGGTCTTGCATTGCTTCTTCACAACACTAACACTTGATGGGCGCTTGGAAGCCATTTCGAATGGTTACAGTACAGTATTTATAGCAAAAACACTGAGGCACGCACATGTGCTGTGGAAGCCTAACAAAGACTGGGGATGCTGTGACGCTCCGCGAGAGAGCGTAGCTTGCCAAGATGAGAGAGCCAAGAGAGCGTAGCACACCAAGATGAGGGAGGGTGATGCACCATACAAAGTAGTGCGTGTTGGGTGACAGCGTTATAACGAATCGGT
Source organism: Homarus americanus (assembly GCF_018991925.1). NCBI lineage: Eukaryota > Metazoa > Arthropoda > Malacostraca > Decapoda > Nephropidae > Homarus > Homarus americanus. Next base: position 5,245,474 of record NW_024753828.1, on the reverse strand, counting down.
TGGGCATTGTCGGAATCATGGGTATCTAAAGAGTAGCGACGTTATAACGAAACCGTTAAATGAGGACTTGCTGTACTGTACCTGCTATGGTTCTAACAGACCTACTGCTTTAAAGATCCATAAATACAAGAATACTGTTGGTAACTTATCATAATTTCTTATGTAAAGTAAAACAAAATATCACAAGTAAATAACTACAGTGGTCCCTCGGTTAACGAACACAATTCGTTCCAGAGGGTCGTTCGTTAACCGAATCCATTGTTTCAATGGGATTTTGGGTAATTGGTTCCAGCTCACCAAAAATTACAAAGTAAAAAAAAATGCAGTAAAGTACACTTACTTTGAGGTGTGTATGTAGAAGGCTCCTGGTTGATGATGATGGGAATTAGAAGTGGAGGTGGAGGAGAAGGGAGAAGAGAAGGAAGTGGGGGTGGAAGAGAAATCACCCCATGCTTGATGCCGTCATTTCACCCATAAAATTTTAAGTTCACTAGGTGTAATTCAAGATTATTTTCTTTAAATCAACACTGCACTATATATTGTCAATATGTAAAATAAATTTCAGAATTACCAATAATTGTACTGTAAAAACGTAAAAATACTCTGTGTTCAAGAGACCCACAAGCAAGATGTTTCCTCTACTGAACAGAGATACAAACTGAGGCCTTGGTGGGTGAGTGAAGTGGCTGATGGGCACACCAAAAACTAGTTCCCTGTACTGCAATTATGTTAAATAAGTGTTAAAATGACTAAAAAATTTAATATAAAACTTGGAAACTTATTGAATAGTACAACCTAATTGATATTTACTCCAATTTTAACGAATGTAAGCCCTAGAACCGATTTCTGTATTGACGGACTAATCTTCCAGCTGGTGAGCAAGCCAAATCATGTCGAAACATTTTTGAAAGAATTTCGTTAACTGGATTTTTGTTCGTTAACCGAAATGAAGATTCTTATGGAAGGTAATTCGTTAACCGAGGGACCACTGTATAGGAACAATGCACAGTATATATACAGTATAAGGTACTCCTCGACTTATGACCACACGGACATATGATGTTAGTGATCGTGCTGTGTACTGACAAAATTTTTGTTGGTAATTCCCTTTAAAATGGCTGGCAAGCATAAAAGTGAGAGTTCTTGTGGTGCTGAGAAGAAAAAGAGGTGGGCGTGATCCAGGTATATGCTGATAACCACAAGAAAAGAAGAAAACCGAAGTTCCCAAGTGCTTTCGTGTAATTCACATCTTCAGGGGTGAGTACAGACTAAGGAGAAGTACATAACAAGGTATATATATAAAGGAGGGTGAGATCAAGTCCACAATGGTCAGGTATTAGGTAATGACCCTACAAATCTTCAAAAAGCACCGCAGCGGTCGGTAGTCAGGTCAGAGGGTAAGATGACCCAACCTTCTCACCTGGTTACAAATCTTCTGTGGTTGTAGTACTGGATGTGGGTGTGGTTGTAGTAATGGATGTGGTTGTTGTCAAAGAAAGTCTGAAATTCAAAATGCAGTACTAACTGAACTTGTGAATGAAGAGGTGCTACCGAAGGGGGCACTGACTTTGTGTTCATTTGACCCCAGGGAAGCTGTAGAGATCAGAAAGTTAGAAATGTAGCATGAGTTGACTTTGAAGGAAAGAGAGGAAAGGGAAAGAGAGCGTGAAAGGCAGCATGAATTAGCGTTAGCACAGGTTAGCAGTAGAAGACAAGACTTGCAGGCATTGTCTTTTGAATCTGAGACAAAATTGTTTGATGAGACAAAACATATGAGACTTATGCCTGCTTTTGACGAGGAGGACCCAGAAGCGTTTTTCATGCAGTTTGAGAAAATTGCAAAGTCTTTTCAGTGGCCTGAAGAGTCGTGGATTGCTATGATTCAAAGTGTGCTCGCTGGGTCAGCTCGTTCAGCATTTCTGTCTTTGTCAAGTGAAGTTTGTCGTAGTTATAAGTTAGTGAAAGAAGAAATTTTTAAGGCATATGAACTCATTCCTAAAACATATAGAGTGAAATTTAGGACTATGAGAAAGACTGATGCACAGTCATATATAGAATTTGTTTATTCATTGAGTAAAATGTGGAAGGTGGATAAAGTCTAGCAAGGTAGAAACTTTTGAGGAACTTGTCGAGTTGATGATTTTAGAACAGTTCAAAAGAGCCACTCCAAGAGATATACAATTGTACTTAGGAGAGAGAGAGAGATTAGTAATGTTCATAAAGCTGCTGCATTAGCTCATAGCTATGCCCTAACTCGCAAAATGCATCCTGTCAAATCTCAAAATCATTCAGGTGGAAAGGGTTTTGTAACCAAGGAAAAGGGTGGTAGGCAAGATAGTAGTACTGCTTCTTCTAGTAAAGTAAATTTTCGTGGAAACTCAGGTGAGCTTTCCAAGACCTATGCCAAGACTAAAGCATTTGTCTTTTTACTGTAAGAAACCAGGTCATGTGATTGTGAATTGCCCTAAATTGGAAGCAAAGAAGGAAGAGCCAGTGCTCTCATTCGAACCTCTGGAGAAGTTTGACAAAACTTTAGTTTGTAATCGCCCAAAGGAGGATTCTTTTGAACCTTTCATTTTGATGGTTCAGTTGCAGTTGAAGAATTATTGTAGGTGATCAGTACCCTGCGAAGATTTTGCGCGACACTGGTGCTTCTCACAGTATTCTGTTCCCTGCATGGAAGATTCCTATACTGGAGAGCATTTGGTGCTTAAGGGTGTCGGTGGAGTGATCACTGTTCCTTTGTGTAGGGTGTTTTTGAGAACTCCACTTGTGACTGGTTGGGTGACTATTGGTGTTCAAGATTCTCTTCCTGTGACGGGTTACTTTTTTGCTGGGTAATGATATTGCAGGAGCCAGCGTGGTGCCAGATCCTGTGGTATCTTCGACTCCTACAGTGGAGAATAATACTGGTTTAATTGAAGAAGAATACCCTGATTTATTTCCTTTATGTGCAGTTACAAGGAGCCAGACTCTTCGGAATAAGGTACAGACTAATCCTTCAGTTGACCCTAAGCTTTGTATTGCTGATAGTAATGCACCTGGCAATGATGAAAATGATTTAGGTATTGAGAATCTGACAGTCAGGATGATTCATTTGATAATGACATTGGTGGGAGAGATGTGAGAGAAGCTAAAGATTCAGTTAACATTCATTCCCCAAAATCTGAAGCTGATCTCTTCTGGTGACAACATTACCATTCAGAAAGCACCTGTCACTAGGGAAAAACTGATAGATGATCAGCAGAGTGACTCCGAATTAGCTGAAATATGTAGGAAGGCTGTGGATATGGAAGAAGCGGCTTGCTTGCTTGTTTGTTTGTTACTACATGGATTCAGGGTTACTTATGAGGAAGTTCAGATCTGTATCTAATCCTGCTGATGAGTGGAATGTTGTGCATCAGGTTGTGATTCCCAGATGTCACAGGGGAGAAGTCTTGAAATTGGCACACGAATTTTTGGGAGGACATTTAGGAATTAGGAAAACATACAAAAAGATTTTGTCGCATTTTTACTGGCCTGGAATGAAAGGTGATGTTGCCAGATACTGTAGAACTTGCCATGAATGTCAGATGGCTGGTAAACCGAATCAGGTCATAAAACCTGCTCCCCTAAAACCCATTCCTGTGGTAGATGAGCCATTTAGCAGGGTTATAATTGTCTGTGTAGGTCCTCTCCCAAAAACTCGATGTGGCCACCAATATTTGTTAATCATGTGTACTACCACCAGGTACCCAGAGGCTATACCATTGCGAAACATCAAAGCAAAGAGTGTGGTAAAGGCTCTGACTTTCTTCACTAAATATGGTATTCCTAGAATTGTACAGTTGGATCAGGGTACTAACTTCACTCCTTTCCATTTCCAGCAGGTGATGAATGAATTGGGTATTAAACAATACTTAGCTTCTGCGTACCACCCTCAAAGCCAAGGTGCCCTAGAGAGGTTCCACCAGACTTTTAAATCAATGCTTATGAAATACTGTATGGAGTCTGATAAGGATTGGGATGAAGGAATACCACTTATGTTGTTTGCCATAAGAGAGAGTCCCCAAGATTCCTTAGGATTCAGTCCCTTTGAAATGATTTTAGGTCTTGCTGTAAGACGTCCTATGACTGTGTTGAAGGAAAGTTGGATAAGACATCAGATAAAAACCCATTTGTCAGTGTATTTAGAGAAGTTTAAAGAGAAACTGAAGAGAGTAGGTGAGATTGCTCGTGAAAATCTGTCAGAAGTACAGGAGAAAATGAAAAAGCAATATGATGAGCATTGTCAAGCTAGAGAATTTAAGCCTGGAGATAGGGTTTTAGCACTTATACCCCTGTATAGAAATCCCCTTCAAGCTAAATATGAGGGTCCATTCACTATAGTTAAGAAATTAAATGACCTCAACTATGTCATAGCTACTCCAGATAAGAGAAACTTGGAGTTTGACTCATATCAACAGGTTGAAGCCGTATTTTGGTAGGAGTGAAGTGGTTTGTTCAGCAACAGGAAGAGAGGAGGTGGTCCCAGACACTGATTTCCAAGTAGATATCCCCATAAAAATCTGTAATTCCAGTATATTGTGTGACCCTACCTCTAAAGTATCCCATCTTTCACAACAGCAGTCTCAGGATGTGGTACAACTGCTGCAGGAGTTCAAGCCACTCTTCGACGATGTGCCACGCCAGTGTTCTCTGCTGGAGCACGACCTGGAACTGCTGCCTGGCACATCTCCCATCAAGCAAGCACCCTACCGAATGAGCCCTGATAAGCGGGAGAAGCTGAAGCAGGAGGTGGAGTATCTGCTGGAACATGACCTAGTGGAGAGGAACAGTAGTGCATGGGCGTCACCGTGTGCTGGTGCCTAAACCCGACGGAAGTGTCCGCATGTGTACTGGTGACGCGTGCTGATGCATACCCATTGCCGCGCATCGACCACATCATCGATAGTGTGGGTCAAGCATCATTTGTCCCCAACTGGATCTTCTCAAAGGCTACTACCAAATCAAACTCTCGGAAGAAGCAAAGCAGATTTCAGCTTTTGTCACTGCGGAGGGGCTGTGGCAATACAAAGTTTTGCCCTTCGGCCTCAAAGGAGCACCAGCACCATTTCAGCGAGCAATGCATATAGTGACGTCAGGCCTGCCTGGAGTGTACGCCTATCTAGATGATCTGGTCGTCGTCGGTGACACATAGGTACAACACATTGGCCGACTCCGTGAACTCTTCAAATCGTCTAGCAGAGTTCAGCTTCACCGTAAACCTACCCAAGAGTGAATTCGGACATGCCACCTTAATCTTCCTTGGTCATGTCATTGGACAAGGGAAAATTGCTCCAATTGATGCCAAGGTTGTCGATATTCTCAGTCTACCCGCACCTCATAATCGAAAGGCTCTCAGATTTCTCGGGATGGTTGGATTCTACAGGAGGTTTTGTCAAAATTTTGCCAGGGTGGTCACTCCCATGACAGATTTGGTCAGCCCAAAAAGAAAATTTGTGTGGACTGATGAATGCCAGACAGTATTCGAAAAGGTTCGTGGGTTGTTGGCGACGGCACCTGTACTGCAACTCCCAGACTTAAGAAAAAGTTTGTGATCCAATCGGATGCGTGTGACACAGGAGTTGGTGCTGTGTTAATGCAAAAAGGAAAAGATGGAATATTGCACCCGAACTGTTATTTCTCGGCCCAACTGAAAAAAGCATCAACGTGGATATGCCACAATAGAAAAAGAAGCATTGGCCCTTTTGTTAGCTCTGGAAAAATTTGAGGTGTATGTTAGTGGATCACTTTACCCAGTGATAGTTTATACGGATCATAATCCACTTCAGTTTGTTCATAATATGAGAAATAAGAATCAAAGACTGTTATGGTGGTCATTAGCTCTTCAACCCTATAATATAGAAATCAAACACACAAAGGGCTGTGATAAAATTATTACCGACTCTCTATCTCCTGTTGAGTAAAAGTTTATTCAGAGCTTCAACTTTTAAAATAAGGAGGGGGAAATGTTACGAGTGATCGTTCCATCGTTGGTTGTGGATTCGCAACGTGAACGTCTTTTGTTTGTGACGTCATTTCTGCCCGCGTCCGCTTTACTTTAGTATGGGCCCGGCAGTGTTAAGTTTTAAGTACAAATTATCTCCTTTCTTATTTTACAGTATGTTTCTAGTGGTATAAGGTGAAAACCTTGCTGACTTTTATAGCACCAAGTAAAGTTTTATTTGTTAAGGATTATTGTTAATCATATTTTAGAGTTCCACGGAAAATAACTTATTGTTTATGAGGTTTCGTGTGGTGGATACACCACGTTGTTGATCGTAGTTTCTAGACTAAATAAGTCTACTTTTATGTTCATTATTTTGTCACTCGGTTGAGTCATTTATTTGTTTATTTTTGTACACACTAATATATTTATTTTATTGTTTATTTGTTAATATATTCTGGAATTAAAACTACTGCATGTATTTCAATATACTCCATAGAAATGAGGTGATGATTTTGGTGGGATCTTTTCCTTGGACCTATAATAAAAAGACAAGTTGAATTTGTAATTTTGTTACACCCTAAGAGGCAAAGGGTCGTAACATTGGTTATCTACTTATCATAGAAAATGGGAAATATCTACTTTCTGGGAAAGTATATTATCGACTTTTCAGGGAAGTAGATTATCGACTTTTTGGGAAATATTACCTAATTTTCCGAAGTAGATTATCATAGAAAACGGGAAATTTGTATCACAGAAAATGGGAAATATCTACTTTCTGGGAAAGTTGGTTATCTACTTATCATAGAAAATGGGAAATTTTTATCATAGAAAATGGGAAATATCTACTTTCCGGGAAAGTTGGTTATCTACTTTCCCGAAAAGTAGATTATCTACTTTTCGGGAAAGTAGATTATCGACTTTTCAGGGAAGTAGATTATCGACTTTTTGGGAAATATTACCTAATTTTCCGAAGTAGATTATCATAGAAAACGGGAAATTTGTATCACAGAAAATGGGAAATATCTACTTTCTGGGAAAGTTGGTTATCTACTTATCATAGAAAATGGGAAATTTTAATCATGGAAAATGGGAAATATCTACTTTCCGGGAAAGTTGGTTATCTACTTTCCCGAAAAGTAGATTATCTACTTTTTGGGGAAGTAGATAATCGACTTTTGGGGAAATATTACCTAATTTTCCGAAGTAGATTATCATAGAAAACGGGAAATTTGTATCACAGAAAATGGGAAATATCTACTTTCTGGGAAAGTTGGTTATCTACTTATCATAGAAAACGGGAAATTTTTATCATAGAAAATGGGAAATATCTACTTTCCGGGAAAGTTGGTTATCTACTTTCCCGAAAGTAGATTATCTACTTTTCGGGAAAGTAGATTATCGACTTTTTGGGGAAGTAGATTATCGACTTTTGGGAAATATTACCTAATTTTCCGAAGTAGATTATCATAGAAAACGGGAAATTTGTATCACAGAAAATGGGAAATATCTACTTTCTGGGAAAGTTGGTTATCTACTTATCATAGAAAATGGGAAATTTTTATCATAGAAAATGGGAAATATCTACTTTCCGGGAAAGTTGGTTATCTACTTTCCCGAAAAGTAGATTATCTACTTTTCGAAAGTAGATTATCGACTTTTCAGGGAAGTAGATTATCGACTTTTTGGGAAATATTACCTAATTTTCCGAAGTAGATTATCATAGAAAACGGGAAATTTGTATCACAGAAAATGGGAAATATCTACTTTCTGGGAAAGTTGGTTATCTACTTATCATAGAAAATGGGAAATTTTTATCATAGAAAATGGGAAATATCTACTTTCCGGGAAAGTTGGTTATCTACTTTCCCGAAAAGTAGATTATCTACTTTTCGGGAAAGTAGATTATCGACTTTTCAGGAAGTAGATTATCGACTTTTTGGGAAATATTACCTAATTTTCCGAAGTAGATTATCATAGAAAACGGGAAATTTGTATCACAGAAAATGGGAAATATCTACTTTCTGGGAAAGTTGGTTATCTACTTATCATAGAAAATGGGAAATTTTTATCATAGAAAATGGGAAATATCTACTTTCCGGGAAAGTTGGTTATCTACTTTCCCGAAAAGTAGATTATCTACTTTTCGGGAAAGTAGATTATCGACTTTTCAGGGAAGTAGATTATCGACTTTTTGGGAAATATTACCTAATTTTCCGAAGTAGATTATCATAGAAAACGGGAAATTTGTATCACAGAAAATGGGAAATATCTACTTTCTGGGAAAGTTGGTTATCTACTTATCATAGAAAATGGGAAATTTTTATCATAGAAAATGGGAAATATCTACTTTCCGGGAAAGTTGGTTATCTACTTTCCCGAAAAGTAGATTATCTACTTTTCGGGAAAGTAGATTATCGACTTTTCAGGGAAGTAGATTATCGACTTTTTGGGAAATATTACCTAATTTTCCGAAGTAGATTATCATAGAAAACGGGAAATTTGTATCACAGAAAATGGGAAATATCTACTTTCTGGGAAAGTTGGTTATCTACTTATCATAGAAAATGGGAAATTTTTATCATAGAAAATGGGAAATATCTACTTTCCGGGAAAGTTGGTTATCTACTTTCCCGAAAAGTAGAGTCAGATCAGCAGCCTAGGATTTGGTCACAATTTTCGTGATGCCATATGGCAGCAGGGTCTACCATTAGACAACACATTATGCTTCCAATATCTTCCCAGGCGGTAGTACCTCCCTCTTTGATAGCTGTCTACTACCTACTATCGCACAATATCATGTAAGCCACAATGGGCTTAACGTGTTTCTTACTCATGGGAGGAAAAACAATTAACAACGAGTGAGCTATCCTCATATTGTCTCAAAATTCGTGTTCAGACTGTGAAAGAAGCAACACTTACTTAGAGTCCTACGGCCAGTACGATGACAAAGTAGGCTGCTATCACCACCACGTCAGGCCAGCCCAGCTTCGAGCCTTCTTCCTGTGGGAGGAGCAACAACGGATTGCCGATATCCGTCATACCCGTCGCCAAGGTCACAATAATCCTAGAAGCAGTTCTTTGTGAAAGATCTCAGCGTCAGTGGTTGAGAGCGGTGCCAGACGTCAGTGGTGAGAACGTAAAATAATGCATCCACCCACAAAGGCAGTTGGCCACACACTAACCAGTTAAACCAGTAACCAGGTGCTTGCCATTGCGTGTATACATGGGAGAGGTAGCACCATATTGGCTCGGTGAAAGTCCTAGTTGGCAAATTATTACTCGACCCCGCCCCGTTGGTCGTATATAAGCATTATTATGAAATCGTTTGTTTGACCCAAATTTACGGAAAGAAACGTAATAAATTGGACTTGTTTGGAAAAATATATAATTGAAAGTCAAGATTGCATTGTAAGTATAAAACACATGAGAGTGTTAAATTCGGGAATAGCACAGTAAAAAAGTCATAAAAATCTAAAGGCATGAACTAAAACATATATGATCACTTAAGAATCGCGCATTCTGAGCATCATTCTCAGTTGAAAATATGACCAACTGGGTAGAGCCAAGAGACGTATTCACAGTTTAACAAATCAGCATGCTGAACGAGTCGCTGACGAGTGATTAATTTTATTCTTATTCAGTATTATGGGCTCCAATCACAATATAAAAAAGTATACCATCTTTTGTACCAATGCAGCGTTTCACACCATAAAAATCAACAAGAGCGCGATTTTTTCTCGATTACTACAGAGGTTTATGGGAGTGGCGCTACCCCCAATATGCCTCTTGCCTCTGATTGTGCACAATAAAGTAGCCGCTGTTGTAAGCTGCCTCTGATGACCATGTACTAAGGCGCTTTGTGTGTGTGTGTGTGTGTGTGTGTGCAAGGGCGCCTTGGAGTACACATTATGCTTAACATGCGCAAAATGTGTGCAAGTGAGGTATACCGAACACTGACTTAATCAAAGATCGGTTTGTTATTTTTTTTACACTAAACTAAGGATCACAGATAGTACAGTACCTCAGTATGGTAAAATATCAAAGTAATTTCGACGTAACTTTAGCCTCTACTGTCCCCGAATCAATCATTAAATCAAAATAAGGGGTGGTGTGAGAACGCATATCTAACTGGCTCAGTTAGCAAAGGATTTGAGAATTAAGATATTGATAGGTATAACATTATGAAAATTACCTAACCTTAAAAACGTCACTTGCTTACGAATAAAATGTATTAATCATAACGTTTCTTTTTTACAACTTCAAGAGTAAAGGCAGTTATAGATATAACTAAAAGTACACGTAACTCTCAGTTGGTTGAAAGATGAATTATGTACAACCACTTTGCTCCCGGTCAGTACTGTACTATACTATCGACAGCATAACTCGAAAATATAAAGAGCTACAGCGTTCATATTCGAGTTATATACACCAAGACACCCCCTAATCTGGTATGTTATTAGTCAAATGTTGAAAGACCAAGTTCACAACTTGATGACCTTGATCTCAGCATAACTCTAAAAGACTCAGAGCAACAACGTTAATACTTTGATGTATACAGTATAATCGTTAGGACAACGTCACTTATAGTTCAGTCTAGTTCAAAAAGAAGTTTAGCGGGTACTGGGAGTCAGAATGGCTGTTTGTCTGTGCTTATTTAGCATTCGGTCTACAAAGATATCTTTAGTCTAACCTAACCTAACCTATTCTAACTGACCTGACTTAACCTAAATATCCTGTAGACCGCACGCTAGAGTAGCACCCCCCTGCTGTGTATAGTATATTTTTACTACCGAAACGAGGGAAAAAACACTTCGACGGGTTTATTATGACGATGTAAATAATTGAATTTACGAGTAACAGGCAGATCTGTTCTACTTGCTTGCCCACCATTACATGAATAATGATACTATACATCAAGAGCAAGAAACGACATATGTTGAGTGAATATTACACACAAAAGAAGCTTGAATACATACCAGAGAGTTTTGGGTCAACTTTGAAAACGAAAGTTCTCAAGACGAGATCAGAGGCAGCAACCAGCGTTGCCAACTCGGATTTTCAAATGTCGCTAGGCTGGTACCTAAAAGTAGCTAAATGTCCCTAAATCTTCCATGAAAAGTCGCTAGCTATTATTCCCCCCCTTCAGTAATTTGATGCAAATATTTTCATAATGCCGACTATAATGGACGGAGTATAAATAAAATGCATTATGTAAAAATAAAAATATTATTTTTTTTTAAGATTAATGTGCACACTTACCTATTATTCAATACAGTGGCGGCTCGTGAAAAATAAAATGGAGGGACTGCAAGCCTCACACAACATATGTTTGGCTGACTGCTCATGTTTCACTATTTTCTGTGGCAAATGCCTCAAGTCAGTCACACCACTTTTCGTCCATGCCGAGTCCCCACCAAACAATAAGCATGGAAAGCAGAATAAAGTATTTGCCTCGTCACAACCACAGAGCCATAAACACTCATGTTAAACTGGCGTGTATATTCTTTGTTCCTGCTTGTACTGTTCTGTTGAATGGATAAAACTGGTGTAGGTCTTCCTCTTGCTTTGATTTCAGTCTTTTCATTTAATGTCAGCTGGGAAAAGTTGATGTTTTGCAAATACTTCACTCGATTTTCCATCGTCAAAGGGTAATTAAAGAAAGCACGATTTAACCACACCGTCCACACGCAATGTAAACACGAGACTGAGCTGCTTCAAGTGCGGCGGCGGCGCCAATTAATAACAGACATGAATCGTACAGCATTGACAGCAACTATGAAAGTAACTTAAATTTTGGTCTGATTTTAATGAAAATTCACTTAGCAACGTATTGAAAATAATTAAATAACATATAAAATGATATATTTGTTGGTAGTGTATTATTCAGCTGTCTCTCTAAAGGAATCATACGCCTGGCAGTGAGTGTCTGGGGGGACTGCAGCTCTGCAGCCCTATGCACGAGCCGCCACTGATTCAATAGTAATTGCATCCCAGTCCTCTTCGTAGTCGTCGGCAGTGTGAACAACTGTAGAGCTGGAAGCATGTGAAGTGCTTGGTTCAGGTTCTCTTGTAACTGTATGCCTCCACAGTCCCTATCTTTCTTAAAATATCACTAGGGAGTTCATAACTTGCACAACAGGTGTTCTGTCTTTTTAACCCATACTTTATTGTAAGAATTGCCTTTAATGTCGATAGTTTCATTTTGTTGCGCAATTTTGATTTCTCAAAGTTCATATTACTAAATGTGCGCTCTACATCTGCGTTTGAATGTGGAAGAGATAAGGCAGCGAGTGCAATTTCAGCCAGATTATGGTAAGGGTTTTCACCTGTCGCATCTCTGTAATTTGCCACTTCTGACCACAATTTTAGGGTGTTAGATGCATGGACGGGCTGACATCAAGTGATCAGGAAATAGACGTGTCCCTCCTTCTGTACCACGACCCGTTCAAATGTATTAAACTTTTCATATTATTTATTGTCCCTGTAATCCCGTTGCTATATATTATGGCTCGAAATTAGGAAAACTGAGTTTTCAAGGACAGTCCAAAAGTATCCAGAAAGTCGCTAGATTTCTGTGGATATCTCTAGATTTGCGACAAGTCGCAAATCGCTCTAAAATGTCGCTAGAAAAAAACAAAAAGCTCTAGATCTAGCTACAAAGTCGCTAAGTTGGCAACTCTGGCAGCAACACAAGAAAGCTGCCACAGGATTGGTCGGTTGCCTGTTTTGGTGAGACAAGAGAACATGACTGGTGGAGCTGACAAGTACACACCACCAGTGTTGACGCAGTAAGTTGATAATCTGAATACTGTATTTACAAGGCAATTTATGCAGTCATATATGAATGTTAAAAAAAATTGCAAAGCAACAAAAACCGAACGCTGCCATTTACTGTCCTATTTTTAGTTTCATTTATACTCCAGAGAAAATCAGTAAGTCTTAGTAAAATTTTGGTCGGAGTTACCATCGCTGGCAGCGGATAAAAGAACACCCGAAACTTTGTAGTTTACCACACAAACAACAGTAAATTACCAGCGCAAGCGGAGGTGAACGAGTCCGAATGCGTCACCTCTAAAAATATTGCACGGGTGTGCTCTTCATTTGATTTTTAATCAATATGAAACAAGATTTTTGCCTAATTGTATAGAATGTAGATATAAATTATTATTTTCAATGTTAGATAATAATAATAAAAATAATAATAAATCGGTAAACTCGCCATACAAGAATACCATTATAGTCTAACCTTAAGCAAATCATCTTGACCTACTACTTACTATTGTATACATCACATTTGATTAAATACAGTATTTTGTATCATTTTATAAAAATTTTTTTTATTTATGTACCCAGCCAGCGTAGTCCCCCAAGTGGCAACGATCCTCTCTTTCCTCACAAAGTAAATAGACTTTGAAGGGATAAACTAAGTAAAGAATAATTTCTCGTCTGTCTGCCTGACTTATTTAGATTTAAAGTTGAAGGAGTATTATTAATAAAATATGTTTTTATTTTATTTTCTTACACATCCTCACAGGCATACACTCATACGTTTCACACCCCCCCCCCACACATCTTCAGTGCCTCACTTCCTCACAAAATCTCAATTTCATAAATTACCTCAAACTCTCACCGTCATACACCTCAATACCCTCACACACACTCAACCTCTCGCATAACTCCATACCTCCAAACAAACTCATACTCATGTGATCTCATATTCTCATAACGTTCATACCCTCACACAAACTCATAACTTCATGTGATCTCATATTATTACATAACCTGATACCTCCAAGGACATAATTCTCACGTGACCTCATGTTCTCATCACCTCATACCCTCACATGACCTCATATTTTCACATAACTTCACGCACTCATACGACCTCACATCACCACATCCTTACTCATACCTCAAAAAATTGTCTTCTTCAGAGCCTCTCACCCTAACAGCCTTTCATCCTCACACAACTAAAATCATGCCATCAAACCGTTACACACCGCCACAGCAGCCTCACACCAGCACCACACCCCCACACCATGTCCAAACAGATTTTTTATTTGTAAAAAGAGAAACTGCGTAAAAAAAGTTTATTCACTCAGTTTTTTTGGGCCGGTCAAGATTTGGGGCCCGCTATAACCCGTCACAACTAACGGTTGCTGGTTTGGTGCCCCAACTGTAAATGGGTTCTAAACTTTACACTTGGGAAGCAAAGGTGATTGCGTGCCGTGCCAGCAACATTGCCTCCTTAAGTACAGCAATGCTGTATTCACACTGTATAGATAGTAACAATCACTCATGTACTGTAATGTACGTACATTGCTGCATTTTTTGTATTTATATATTTTTTGTGTTACAAATGTATAAGTCTATACTGTTCATTTCTGTATCGTGTATGATACACTAATGGTGTATAAGTGTATGCTGTAAATTTGTACCATGTTACAACAATGGTGTGTAAGGGTACCGTGTACTGTTGTATCATGTATATGTTTCAGCAGTGTTGTTTAAAGGGCATATATACATACATATACACAGCACACCCTTAGATACTCGATATAACACAGATACGTTCCAAGAGAGGTCGCTTTAAACAGAATTTGCACAAAATCGAAGTGTTGTTTCAATGGAATAATTTAGTTTGGTACTTGAAACACAAAATACTAAAAAGACTGAGTCTACCCAGATGCACCTCAGTCCATCTCCTAGAATAAACAAAACATTATTTTTTGAAGTATTATGTTAAAACAAACACTTATAAATCAACACAGCTAAAATTATGGGACGTGAAATGGTCTGTTGACTAGCGATCAGCTGATGTGAGAGGGAGGTCGCGCTGGTGCCACTCACCATCCGCCTGACTCCCCCAGCACTCACTTTCCTCTCAACTTATTTTTTAATTACTTTATACTTTCAAAAATAGATTTTCACTCAACTTTATTTAGGGAATTCATCCTCTGAAGATGCAGAGCCCAACTCGACCAGCTCATCATCCACATCACTGTTTAGTGCTGTGTACACATCTGACACACGGGGAAACACCATTTCCAGCTGCAGTGCTTCCAGCACCCTGTTTTTCTGCTCCAGTGTATTTGCTTGCCTTGATTTCTTGGCCTTTGGGGTAGTTAATGATGTAGTAGCTAGCCTCTTGGACATAGTGGCGATGGTTGATGCACGTGGTAGGAGAGTGTCACACAATATGTCTGCTCACTTGAGCGTCAGTACAAGAACTGAGTATGGTGAGGGTGTGGGAGGGTGATGGGCAGCCGTAGCGTTTCCAGAGACGCATACAGTGGAAAACATTAGGCGCAAAATTTAAAATAGGATGTGTCAGATTAACTAGCGCAAAACAGGAAAGATTCGTTTTAAATTAAAACATCGCCCTTAATTGTAGGTGTCGCTTTAAATCAATATCTTAAATTGAATCGCTTTAAATCGACATAGTGTATGGGACTACTGTACGATGAGTACAGTATTAACTCATCAACTAAAACAAGTTCATAATTTATTCCGTATCCTTTATTCAGTAACACAAGTATGTTACAAGGTGAGACATATTAACACTTGTTTAAAGCATGGAAAGTTATAATTATTATTTACCAGATTGAGGACAACAAGGGATCAAAGGCAAGCCACAGTGTGTGGAAAGACTTGATGACGAACGGAAGACCCAACACCTATTTAGTTGAAGATCAAAGTACAGTAAATAGAACTAATGTTTGCTTTGGTTTGCTTGAAGATTTAAGAACCCACCACCTATTCTTGATGAAAATGGCAAAAGAAATATTTCCCATGAGTTAAACAAAGGCATATTGGCATTAAAGCAACGCACTACGGCGCAGATCACAGTAATGAGGGGCGTAACAAGTGAGAGAAATATGCCTTTGTTGAAGTCAGTCTGTATTAACCAAGTTAGAAGAGAACACTTGCATGTTGGCTTGCCTCTAGTATTTGGTTAGCGCAAGATTCAAGTTTTTATTATTTTGGGACAATTCAGGCGTGATGGTTAGACTAAATAATAGTTTAGATTGGCGCTCTTATGAGCTTTACACATCGAAATTATCACATTTTTGAAAATATATTTTTCAAATGATGCAATATCAGTAATATCTGTCCTTAGACTTGTGTGGAAGACATGACTTGGCAGAACACAGCCGAGACTTGTGCCAGACAATACTTGTGGCTCCACCCAAAAAAAAAAAAATGCAACCAAGCACTTAGCAAATGCTGACAGCAACTGACTCATGTGTAGCTGTGGCAACCACAAGTTGTCTCCGCTTTCAGGAAAAACGTCTCAGCGGCTACTCTTTCATGAGTCTATTATCTACGTGCACAAATATAACTTAATATATCTCAATAACCATTTATTCAGTCCTGCCAAGTAGATAGGGGGAGGTCAACCTTTGTGCGTTTCTAAAATCTTATAAAAACAAATCACTAACCACTATTTAATAACCGATTGCAGCATTAGCTGCCAATAACCATCTGTGACTCCCCATAGCCGCCATGGCAGGCCAACTTTATACATTGTAATGTAATGAGTGATTTTGTTGCTCATTCTAACAACAAGATGCTCCTCATAAGACAGAGGTGGTATCTTACTGTTTAGTGAATGAGTAAAAATCACTTTCCACTTTACATTTGACACTTGAAGAAGTTGGACATAACAGGGACTTGTCCATGAGCACCTAATTATTATTTTACAGTATTCTAGCACATTTTGTAGCTGATGCTTAAATACAAAATAACATGGAATCTTTGGAGTACTTATTCAGGTGAATAAATCAACTTGTAAGCTACAGTATCGGACTACATTATATGTCACTGTCGATAGGGACTGTGTGCCACTGCTATGTCGTCCCTGAAATGATGCCCAAAGTGCCTTGTAAACAAATATAGCAGAACGGGCACATTTTCAGACAGAACATTATGAAATGACTTTGTACAAAAATAAAATCAGACTACTTCACAAAAGTTCATTTATCTTTCCTTGAGCCAAACTGGTTGCATGATTTGGGAACTCCCTTTTGTGACACATCCCAGTGGTTTCTGCTGAACTTAGGACATTAAAATTGACGGAATGTGCCACACTAGAGATGTTCCCCGCTCCTTCAACAAATTCCTCATAAACCTCAAGGTTACACTTCTGGTCTAATTTTCACAGTGAAAAGTCACAATTTATTTCAGTGTCATTCACACGAAGGTCTTGGCCTTTCTTTATGGAAATTTATAATAGATTTCATTTTTATGTCTGTCACTTCAGAGAATCTTTTTCTAAGTGATTCGTTTACAAGACGAGAGTCAATCACAGTATTAAGGGCTAAGGAGCCCCGGGTGACTTCCCTCAGGAGAGGTAGTCTGGTGAAGGTTCAGCCAATGGCTCAGGTGTAGTGAACAGTGGGTTGGGGAACTCTGGTGGGTGAGGCAGAGGTCCTCCATGCTTAGGGCGTCGTCGATAAGCCATAAGCCAGCAGGAGACAGCCACTGCCACTGCCACAAGTGCTAGGAGCGCCGTGATGATAAGGGCGATGATGAAACCCCACTTGCTCACACACACTTCCTCAACAGCTCCCGCATTCTCTGGATCTGCATACAATAAAGTCAGTTAATTGGTTGGTCCATTACTGGAAGTTTGGAAATCATCATGCAAGTTTATTAACAGCAATACAGTACATCTATGTTGATCTGCATGTATCCCTTGTGGAAAGGAAAACAGGTAATACATTTCTATTAATATCTATCTACGATATTGTCTTTATGTCTCTTACAAAAGAAATAGCAGCTTTGTGGCTACAATAGGGAACCTTATACCTTGTAGTTAAATAAAGTGTAAATATCAGCTACTTACTCTCTAATGCAGTGTATCTCTCAGTGCGGGTCTCAACTGTGAGGATTGCCTGAGAGCTGACCTGGATCTCTCTTAGCTGGCCATCAAGTTCTAACTCTGCTTGGCGACGGCGACGTTTACCAAATGCATCATAACCATTACAATTGACTGGATGGCAGCGGCCAAAGCAGACCCGGACGTTACACTGGAATCGTATAGAATTAGATGATGGAAACTTGAATGCCTTAAAGAGAGCAACAAGTGCTTTACTATCCCCATCATCCTGTTCCCATTCGCCAAATATAGATGGGTCTGTCGCACAGCCGTTCTCATCTGTCACCAGGTGTTCGTTGTCACTGCCATCAATGTTGGCTGTCTTCGCAATGCAGCTGCGTGCAAAGCCACCGTAGATATCTGAAATTTGACAAAGAGTATAAGTTTCAGTGTACTTCAGAGCAATAAATTATATTAATGAAATCATAAGGAAAATGACAATTACAGTTTTATTTGTTATTGTATATTTTATATTATTGATAAGGTACTCACTTGAAGGTTCAACTTGTACTCTCAACATTAGGAGTTGGCCAATCTCAGCCTTATCAATAGGTCCTCCAGTAGGGTTGGTAATCTTCATGAGGCAAGTTGGGGGAGGGCCTGTGTTGGCAATGGTGCCAGCTGTTGTTAACATGGAAACGTTGAACCCAATTGTGATTGTTTTCTCGCCTGTGTTATAGGTACACTTAACATGGTATGCTTGAGCCTTGTAAGTCACCAGTTTGGGATGTTTCTGTAGCACCAGGATGAACCTTGCCAAACCCTGTGAGAAGCGGAAAGTGTCAACATTATCACCTATTATCATATCATCAATGTTAAATTTATCACCTAACAATATCTTATTTAAACTTTCTTTGTGTTTATCAATGATTATAAAGATATTAACTTGCTATAGGTTTTAAATAAATCTTGTTAGCTCTTATAACAGTTGTACCCATGAGGATGCTTTGTGTGTACAGTATTTCTAGTCATGCTTACATTTTCATGGATGAGGCCACAAGTGTTGAATTTGACTTTGAATTCAATGGGTCCAACATCAACATCTGGCCTGACCACCTTGCGACACTCTTCATTCTTGGAGTAACCCTTCACGTACATGACGCCATTGAAGCCTGGGTCACCCACATTGATGTCCACCTGCACACCATCAGCCAGACAGTTGACCAACATATCAGGGCGAGGGAAGTCTGTCCTGGCGAAGGTAGGCCCTAGTTGGGAAGATTTTGGCATGGTTAATGGTCTATGTTGGAATACTGTTATAACTGGTGATATTTTGTAAAAGAATGTTATGTTGTTTTCAACTTTCCATTATGTGCAGTATATGTAACACAGCCGAATATTTGAAGAATCCTTTCGCTAAACTAAGAAACAAATTAAGTAGGATTGTGATCACTTACTGCAGCCATTATCCTTCTGGTAAGGATCACCAGAGTAACCAGAGATACAGTTGCAAATGGCCTTGTGATTGGCATTGATACACAGAGCATACTTGGCACAAGGTGAGTCAGCACATGGAGGCACACAGAATGTTTGGTTACACATCTTATCCTGAGGGCAATCCTCGTTGGCGTAGCACCCAACTGGAATGGGCGGTATCTTTGTCACTGCCACTGTCAAGAAGAAAAGACATTTTAATACTGTTAATGGTACAGCACTAACACGTGTATTTCTCACTGCCATATCCTGGGTTCAATCCTCGATCCACGTTAGATGTGGAAAAGATGTTATCCAGTGTGACCTTACCAAACATAGCAGGTTATCCCTGGGTATTTAATTTTCTGCATGTACTAACACTAGGCAACAGAGGTCATAAAAATAAGAACAGATCAACTGCCCGAACGGTTGCTAATCCGTGAAGTGGTGAAATGATAAATGACAATGACATAACAAAGGACAGTAAAGCCATCTACTGTATATGTTGACAGCTGTTTGATAAATGACTTCTCTAGGATGACATTATCTAAGTGGACACCTTAAGGTATTACTAGGGAAAGTGTGAATGTCATAAATATACAGTACACAACTGGTGCTCTCATTATTCTCATCAACTTCAGAAAACAAAAGTACAGCCTGGCAGATATTTCCCTGGCACATACCAAACAAAATATCTTAAGGAAAAAAAATGGATGGTAGGACACTATTAGTGGCACATAGACTCACCGATGCAGTACCCATTGTCGTCCTTGACAGCTGGCAGGATACAGTCACAAGATCCATCACCAGTTGGGTGGTAGCCTTTCTCAGGATCACACATACATATTCCATTCTCTGTCAGTACATAGCCCAGCTCCGTAGGACAGTGTACGCAGTTACCATTCTCATCTACGTAGAAGTTACGGTCAGTGGGACACACACAGTCATCGTCAACCAGAACGAAGCCTTTCTCCAGAGGGCAGACCGGGGCTGTGGACACGAGAGCACAATGAGGGACTATGGCTAACCTTAACATGATCCCTGGATATATTTGGCTATTTTTTTATATGGACATATTTAAAAAAGTTAAGTATCAATTTTATTTTTATTACTTTTAGAGAATCGTGTTTTGTTTTAATATACTAAAATTAATACTTTGCCAGCGAATTATTATTAAGTCAGTATTCTCGTTTCTTTTATTCAGAGAGAAATAAAGTGCGTTCTAATTACCATATTAAATCTGCAAGTCTCACACAAGAACAATATTTAATAATGGTAAGATAATATACAAAATATACTACATAAACTCATATTATCATAAAAAAATTACTGGAAATCATTACAATAAAAGAAACTTACAAATATCAGCTTTTACTCTAAATATAAACAGTACCAGAAATTATTAAAAAAAAACAAAAACATTATAACTCAAATATGTACACAAGTCATTTATAAAAACACACACACACACACAATTTCTTAGCACTAAATATACACATGCAACATACATTCACATTACACTTCCAATTGTACTGAAATTAGAATATATCATTAATATAAATGGTTAGTACAATACAATACATTCAATAACAAATGGGTTAGCAAAGCTGCAAACACAAGCCATAACAATGATATAGCTGGCAGGATGGAGGGTGATTATAGAACAGTACAGTCAACACAATAGTCACTGGTTGAGACGCTGAGACTCCTGTTGTCTCGGTAGGGTAGTGAAAAATTCTTCGTCTGTTGTATCATGTTTTCAATACAGTTTTGCTTGTATATAGTTTTTTTAACGTCTGTATGTGTGACAAAGATTGTAAGTTAGATTTTCCTCACCTATATAGAGAAATGAGAATGGATCTAACTGGCTTAACCCTTTGAGGACTATGGTTTACCCCTTTAAGAACGATTATTTAACCCTTTTTTGAGAATGATGGTTTAACCCTTTGAGAAGTTGATTTAACCCTTTTGAGGACGATTGTTTAACCCATTTTGTGAACGATGATTTAACATTTGAGAACAATGGTTTAACCTTTTGAGGAGCGATAGTTTTACTTTAAAGGACTTAATAGTTTAAAACCACAAGGGCACAAAACTAACTACCAGGTGACAATAATTACACTCAAATTTTACAGTATGGGTTCTCTCCTCAAGGGGGGAGATTACTGAACAAACCTTAGATTATGCAGATTCATTCCTTCTTAGTTATCAGTATACAGCACCTAGCTAGTGTATGTACATGGAGATACGGATCATATTATAGTACAAATGGCAGTAAAGAAGGGTTGGGTAACAATTATGAGGTTTGCTATGTCATGTGTAACACTTCCCTTTACAGTAATGTACAAAGTTAAGTTAGCCAAATTACTGATTACTAAAAAACAATAAAAACAAACAAACAAACATTTAAATCAATAATTCTCTTTCTACGAAGGTATAGGTAAAAATTAGCGAGGTATATGTTCAAGGTATTTACCCAATCTAAATTAGTTTAAATCAGTCAAATACAAAAACAGTCATTTAGCATTATAATACTAATGTCAGTATTGTCATGATTAGGAACGTGTGTGACAATGTCTATTTTTGAAGAGGTGCAAACATGAATGTAACATTAACTGTCTACGACTTGTCATCAAATCATTGGGGGGGACCTGTTGGCTGGTGCTGGTGTAAGGCAACAGCTCCTGGTCACGGGATCTTCCAAGATTACAGGAAGATCTGCCAAAACTAAATAAACAATATCATTGCATGTGAAAAATATATATTACTTATGGCAGTTAGTCATTTTGTGGTCAAACGTTTCCTAACAGATGAAGGTCCATGCACAGTGCACAAGGTGGGGTAATGAGCATTATCTGAAGGGTGCAAGTGGTATTAGGTGAATGTCATAGTTAAAATGTTGATATAAACACAAGCAAATAAGAACTGTAATTGTTTGAGGCAAATTATGTGTGTGTTACAAAATAAATCCACATGAATAAATAACGTTTAAAGATGTTAGGTTTAAAATGGTAATTGCAAAGCAATTTACACATTATGTACAAATGCATGAATGTTAACAAAGAAACTGAGTACATATATAGATGAAGGACTAGCAGTTTTATCTCAATAACAGTACAGTAATGATCTGTAATACAATACTACAGTATACTGTGCTGTATAATGCTGGATGAAAAATGTGTCCATGGGAGAGTTTTGAAGAGACACTGTCCTGGATAATGACAACAAACAAAATAACACTATTCCTTCAGCTATAAGACATCAGGCTACATAATTTGGGGTTAATACTTATAAAAAGCAATAAGCAGAAAATATTAAGGTGAAACACTACAGGGATGCATGATATGAGAGATATAAGTTACAATTAAAGCAGGGGACACAGACTGGCTGGCGAATGGGTAGTAACAAAAAGAGAGAGCTCACTTGGGATGCACTTGTCAGCTGCATCACCCTGGTATCCTGGTAGACATTCACAGGCTATGGTCCTGACTGGTATTGTGTTTGCAACGCGGCACTCTGTATTTTCACCGCAGGGATCTAGTATGTGGCAAGGGTTGATGCACTTCTCGTTGATACAGGCAGTCTGGCTTGGGCACTCCAAATCAGATCGGCACCCCAGCACGACTGGATTGAAAAATAACCATTTACTACAAAACATTCTTTATAGAATTAATAAAAAGTATTTACAGTACAGGTATATGTAATCTTATTAAAAAAATAATGACAATTATACGTAATTAATGGATGAATACTCACTCATTTCACATCCCTTGTCCAAGGTTCTATTGAAGCCAGGTGGACAGTTGCACTCTGGTGTGTGGTCCTGGACGCGACAGTCAGCAGGCTCCTTACATGGATCAAAGGCACAGGGACTCTCACAATGTTGATTTATGCAACTGCGGTCACTAGGGCAGGCACTATTGGAGGCACAGCCGATAGCAATGCACTGAGTGCGTGGGTTACCCCGGGAGCCTGGTGGACAGTAGCAGACAGCTTCATGCTTAACTCCTTGGCAGATGGCCACTTCTCCACATGGTTCATTGTCGGGTCCACAAACTGGAGCACACTGCCCATTGCGACATGCATGAGTAGTTGGACAGTCATCATTACCATAACAACCAATTTCATAGCATCTGATTTCCGGATCTCCTTCATAGCCTCGTTTACAGGTACACACAGGATGGTGCTCAACTATCTCACAGTCAGCATTAGCGCCACACTGGCATGGGTCTCTACAGACGCCTCTGAAACAGGCTTTTTCCGAGGGACACTCTGGGTCAACTTTACATATTGGCTTAATCGGTGGCAACAATTCACATTCTCCTCCTTCCTCAGCTACTGTACCATCGGGGCATACACAAATCATTGTCCTCAGTGGGACAGTATCAACAACTTTACACTCTGCAGTCTCATGACATGGTTCTAAGACCTTGCACGGGTTGACACACTGTTTGTTGATGCAAGCATGTTGACTTGGGCAGTCAGCATCAACAATGCAAAGGGGCTGTATGATAGGGCTGCACCGCACCATGGGATCTCCTGTGGTGCCGGGTGGACAACGACACCGGGCTTCATGGTCAAGAATGATACATTCGGAGTCAGGGGCACAGGGATCATCGATACATGGGTCGACACACTGGGTGTTAATACATGCACGGTCACTTGGACATTCTGTGTTGGCTCTGCAGCCAATAATAATGCACTCTGTATAGCCATCACCCAAAAGACCAGAGGGACATCGGCAATAGGCTCGGTGTTGCTGAGGGTAACACTCCGCATTAACTGAGCAGGGATCATCAACGAGGCATGGGTTGGCACACACGCCGTCATAACAAGCTTGAGTGTCCCCACAATCACTGTCATGCTGGCAGCCGACTTCGCTGCAACCAATTTCGGGATTACCTTGGAAACCTTTCATACAGGTACACACAGCTCGGTGGTTGATGATCTCACATTCAGCGTTTCGGCCACAAGCACAAGGAATGCGGCACAAATGGTTAACACAAGCTTCTACTACGGGACAGTCAGAATCTGCACGGCATCCAGGTGGTATTTCAATATCAATTAGTTCACAGGTACCCTCCTCTGTCATAATAAAACCTTCAGGACATATACAGATCATGGTCCGTACAGGCACCGAGTCGACCACCTCACATTTGGCTGTTCTGTCACATGGGTCAAGTACGTGGCAGGGGTTGACACAGCGTTCATTAATACATGCATGCTTGCTAGGACAATCAGGATCCACACGACATTCAGGTTCAGCTGCTTCAACCTTCTTTCTCTCACAATTGAGCCTTGGGTCACCATAAGGCATTTCAGCTGGACATTGACAACCAATGACATGCTGGAAGACATAACACTTGGCGTTGGGGGCACACATGTTGTCCTCGTGTAAGCAAGGGTCCACGCAGTTCCGATTAATGCAAGCCTTGTCTGTCGGGCACTCAGAGTTACTTCTGCAACCAATAACTTGACAGCGAATATAGGGGTCTCCCTCGAGTCCAGTAGGGCAGCGGCACTTAGGGCGATGGGTTTCTGGGTAACACTCGGCGTTGATGTCACACGGGTTGTTCACGAAACAAGGGTTCACACACACACCTTTGGTGCACATTGTGTCCAGTGGGCAATCCTCATCTCTAGTGCAACCAGCTGTAACGAGTAAATACCATGCTATAAAAACTGCTGAAAGAAAGCCAAAGAACTTTCATAAATAAGTCTTAATAATTTATTGAGAAAAAACTTGATCATTCAAAGATGAGGCACACTGTACCTTCGTAGCATCCAAGGTTAGGGTTGCCTTGGTAACCTGGGATACAAGTGCAGATGGGACGGTGGTCGCGGACGTAACACTCTGTATTCTCACCACAGCTACAGGGTGTCACACAGCGGGTGTTGATGCAGGCCTCGTCGCCTGGACACTCATTATCCGCACGACAACCCACGCTTATTGGTTGCTCCACTGCGGGAGGTAATGGTTTATGGTTATTATTGTTCACACAGGTTAACATAACACGCAGATGTTAACATTAAGTTATAAGGGTTAAGTAAGTTCTGGCCAATGTTAAATTGTAGATGTTGTTCAAAAGGTTACTTGGTATGATGTTAGGGGATAAGACACTGGTGCTCAATTTATCTATAAAAAGAAAACCTTGGTTAAAGAGAAATAAAAATGATAACGATAAAATAGCTGTGAACAAAAACAAGAATGGGTTAAGCTTACAGTCCACGCACTCTCCCTGGCGGGAGGTGACCATGTGTGAGGGACAGGTGCAGGTCATGGTCTTGAGGGGCCGTGTAGCCACCAGTGTACACACTGTCGGGTCCTGGCAAGGCTCTAGTTCTTGGCAAGGTCTCTGGCAGGTGCCGTCCATACACCCATACTCATCCTCACAGTCATAGTCTGAACGGCAGGCACGTCGTAACTTTTCTTTGCATGCAATTGTTGGTTCGCCTTCAAAACCAGGTGGACATCGACACTCAACTCTGTGATCAATGCCACGACACTGGGCATTTGGTACACAAGTGTTGTTGTGAATACACTGGTCTAAACAGCGGCCATTAAGACACATGCGGTCAGGCGGACAGTCTCGGCTTGTTGAACACCCGACGACCTTGCACTCCCTGAGAGGATCACCGCTAGTGCCAGATGGACAGAAGCAGGTGGCTTTGTGGGCGAGGGGCTGGCACTCAGCTTGTGGGGCACATTGGTTGTCCAGTAAACAGGGGTTGACGCAATTACCATTGTAGCAGGCACGGTCATCAGGGCACTGTGAGTCACTAGTGCACCCGGCTATAGTAAAGAAAGTTATGTGTTACAGAATGATGACTTGTACACTCCTAGTGACTGCTGATATTATTGTAGATATTACGGTATGTCATAATATAAGCGTAATATAAGCAACAACTGCATTGGTTAATTCATCAGCAGCAAAACAAGATGTCAGTACAGAGGGAACTATAATATTGATTAAAAACTGTTACCCTTTCATCCTCAGTTAATACTATCAGTTACTACACTAGTTTTGTATTAGCCACTCCCTAAAATACACAAGTTACACATATGTAAGTAAAAGTTAAAATGTTAAAATGCTTACTCGGAGAACAAGCAATCTGTGGGTTGCCCTCGTAACCTGGAGCACATGTACAGATTGGTCTATGTTTGACAACAGTACAGAGCGCATTGACCCCACAGTCACAGGGGTCGCGACAAACACCCTCCACACACGCCAGGCCCAAGGCACAGTCCGTGTCACGCACACAACCTAATTTCTCTGGAACTGAACATTAGTGGTGTTAAGTCTGGTGAAGTCTATCTGTGGCCATGCCTCTAGCCATGGTCACACCTCTAGGCATGGCCACACCTCTAGCCAATGCGTAATTTTTGACCTGACTTTGATCTTAATCAAACGAGATATTATCTGAGTTAAGGGGATTGTTAATAGATTTGTTATATCAGTGATGACAAGAGGTATCAGCCTTGACACCCCAGAAACTCTGCTTGGGTTACTTAGTACTGCGTTATATTAATACAAGCAAGACATATAATCTGTTAATGATGACAATATTTCAAGAGCAACTGTATATAGATGTATGTAAGGAAATAAATCCAACAAGGTAATGGTGACAGTAAGGACAGTATTGGTCGTGATGCTTACTGGGTCTGCACTGTGTGTGGGCATCGCCGTGGTGGCCCGGCAGACACTCGCACACCATCGTCCTGAAGGGTGCTGACTCTACCACGTGGCACACAGCATTGACCCCGCACAGATCAGTGCCACAAAGCTCCTGGCACCGTCCACTAATGCATCCCAGACCCTCCCGACATTCCTTATCTCTGGTGCAGGATGGCTTAGTATCTGGCACACATTTGAATGTTGGGTCACCTTGGTAGCCTGGAGGGCACTGGCACTCTCCACGGTGGTCAGTGGGGGTGCAGGTGGCACTACTGGCACATGTGGTGTATATGCAGGGGTCAACACACTGGCCATCGCGACAGGTTCGGTCTCGTGGACAATCATTATCCTGCAGACATGTAAGAGTCTCACACTTGATGTGTGGGTCTCCCTCCAGGCCTGGGGGACAGCGACATCGCGTCTCACGGTCAACAGAGAAACACTCAGCGTTGATAGCACATGGGTTGTTGATGTGGCAGGGGTCGACACAGTACCCATTGTGGCACTTGTGTGTTGGTGGGCAGCTGTCATCAGAGCTACAGCCCTCTGGTAGGGGGTAAGTCATAGAGTTAACTCAGCAAGTGTGTTGAACCTTTCAAGTGTTATTATGTCACCAGATATTGTTTTGAAGAGATATTAATTTGTTACAATGAACTAATTGTTAAAATAATATGGTCAGCTTTTGGTAAGTTACAAAATCGAGGTTAATATATTAACATCAAGCACATTAGTGCACTAGTAAGTAGTAATTCCTGTATATTTTAAGAGTGGTTGTATAATGTGGTGATGTGTGTGTCTTACTGTAGAAACAGGAATTATAAGGGTCGCCGCCATAGCCCGGGGCACAGGAGCAGATGGCGTGATGGTTGACAACACGACACACGGTATTCTCGCCGCAGGAACACGGGTCCACGCATTGGCCATCTAGGCACGCCAGGCTGTCCGGGCACTCGTTGTCACTCAAGCACGGCGCCTCAGGCGGGGGAGTTACTATACAAATTTATTTGTTAGTATTCATTCTGGTTAACATACCTCACATTATAAATATATTCACTTTCTTCAATGAACCTGAAAAATGTAAGACAGTATTCTAAAAATTATTACTTTTAATTTTAGTAAAGGAAAATTAACTTGAATAGGGACAGGCAAAGAAGAATTCATGAGCATGTGATGACTACAGACATAACGATGGTTTGGAAGAAAAGGTTTGGGAAATTCCATACTTTTCCGGCACTGGACTTTAGCGTCGCCTGTAAAATCTGCTGGACAGGTACAGGTGACAGACTTGATGGGTCGTGTTTCTTGCACTGTACACTTGGCGTTGGGTGCACATGGCTTCTCCTGCTTACAGGGGTCTGTGCACACCCCACGCACACACACCAGCCCAACACCACAGTCATAGTCAGCCACACACGCATGTGACTGTGGCCGACATGCCACTCTTGGGTCGCCCTTGTATCCCTCAGGGCAGCTACAAGTAAGGTTGCGGTTGTGGATGTGACAGGTGGCTCCCACACCACACACATCATCTTTACATGGGTCCTGACACTGCTCATTAATGCAGGCATGACTAGGAGGACACTCGTCATTGTTACGGCAGCCCAGAGCCAGACACTGGAGGGTGGGGTCACCACGCTCTCCTGGATGACATGAACACTTTGCCTGGTGCTGCTCTACTGTGCACATTGCTGAAGGTGCACACACTGAATTCTCGGTGCATGGGTCCACACACTGCTGCTCCACACATGCCTTGTCACCTGGACAGTCAATATTGCTAACGCAGCCCACTGTAGGAAGAAAGACATTATGATAAAATTTGATACAATTCAAGCAATATATCTATTAATTCTCAAAAGGTGGCTAATATATTGATAAAATCTTTTATTTCAGGGAGGCAAGAAAGACTGACCTGTGTAGCAGGTGGTGTGTGGGTCACCGGTGTGACCAGGGGCACACGTGCAGAAGGGGCGATGTTGGGACACGTGACACTGGGCATTGAGGCCACAATTGCAAGGGTCTCGACAAATGCCCTCAACACAGGCCTCACTAAACAGGCAGTCTGTGTGACGGGTGCAGCCTCCTTGTGATGGTACTGGACAAATAAGAAGATGCATTAGCATGATAAGATATTCAACACTCAACATAAAAGATTCAATATAACAAGATAAAATGGCGACAAATATTTGAATAGTCTATATGAAATTTTTTTGACTTTTAATACTCTATTGGTTTGCCATTCCAAATAAATGGGACTTACTTTCACGACACTCGACCTTGGCATCGCCATGGTAGCCAGACGGACAGGCACAGCTCATTGACCGAAGGGGCTTGGAGTCGATAACTGAGCAGATGGAATTGGGTCCACATGGCTTATGCTCTTGGCACAGGTCACGACATGTTGAACCTGAGTCTGAATCATCAAGTCGTATGTACACGGCAGAGATTTGACTCTGGTAGCGAGTTACCAAAGATTTCAAAATGCAACCATGGGTGGGCGGGCAGTCTTGGTCAACTAAACAGCTACTTGGGTCCTTAGGCTCCTCACAGCTGAATCTTGGGTCGCCGTGGAGGCCTGGTGGACAGGCACACTCATACTTGTGGTTCGCCACCTGACATGTGGCAGCCTTGGCACAGGGATTGTAGTATATACAGGGATCCTTACACTCCCCATTGACACAGGCCTCAAAGCTCTTACAATCTTGGTCAGCCATACACTCAACCAACTGACATGACACTTGAGGGTTTCCAGACATTCCTGGTGGGCACTGGCACTGGGCCAGGTGGTTGGTACCCACACATATGGCACTGGAGGGACATGGGTTGTTCTTCCGGCAAGGGTCTATGCAGGTGTTATGCTGACACATCTCTGATGGCGGACACTCAGCATCTGATTCACAGTCAACTGGAAGGATGGGGAAAGGTTTAGATTATATTCACAGTAGTTTTGTGACGCTAAATATATCATCAAATGTAAATAACACGAAAAAAAAAACTATTTATGATCCAATTTTCATTAAGGGCCGACAGCAGATACAGTATATACTAAACTATTATCCTATAAGTGAGAAAACTTACTCTTGAAGCAACTAGTGTGTGGGTCACCAGCATAGCCAGGCTGGCAGTGACAGACAGGGCGGTGGTCAAGGACGGAACAAGTGGCGCTGAGGCCACAGCCACCAGGACAAGGACTGCGACATTCCCCTGACACACATGATAGCACTAGAGGACAATCCAGGTCACTACTGCAGTCCACCTTACCCTTTGGCTTGCCTGTAAGAAGAGGGAAAGTGGTTGAGTACAACATGGAACAATACATTAAGCCTCTGATATACCTCTTACATAACTTCATTTGGAATAAAAATGATGCAATGAACTTAATTTATTCTTCGTTTGTTTAATTATTGAATACATCCTCAGCTGCCTTACGGACCACATATATTTCAAACTACTAAACGATAAAGTTTTACTCACTGGGTGTGCAGGCATAGTGAGGGTCACCTTCGTAGTTCTCTGGACAGCTACAAGTCATGGCTTTCATGGGCTGGTTGTCCAAGACTTTGCATATGGCATTAGTACCACATGGATGTACTGCCTCGCACAAGTCCTGGCATTCTTCGTCAACACAACCTTGTAGACCAGGACAGTCTTGGTCTTTCTCACACTCTGCAGTGGGTGGCGGAGAACAGTAGCGGTCAGGGGTACCGATATAACCCACCAGGCAATGACACTTGGCCTGGTGATTTTCGACCCGGCACTGTGCATTAGTGACACACTGCAGCTGTTCACATGGGTCTTGACACTGTTGGTCTTGGCACGCTTGGTGGGCGGGACACTGCGAGTCCTCAGAGCACTCTGCTGGGCGGCATATGGAGTATGGATCACCCATGAAGCCTTCGGGACAAGAGCAGGACGGGCCTGTTTCTGTGGGCTGGCACTCGGCTCCAGCACCACAGAGGTCGCTAAACTTACACGGATTAACACAGCGCCCATTGACACATGCTTCCTCGACTGGACAGTCACTTCGTTGTGTGCACCCAACTGAAAAATAGAGATAAGAGGTATTCTTTTGTTAATTACATTCCAATTTAAAACATATTTGATTTTCATATCAAGTGTCTTTTGTTAAAGTAATAAATTAAAGATCTATGTTCAATGACACACACACACACACACATATATATATATATATATATATATATATATATATATATATATATATATATATATATATATATATATATATATATATATATATATATATATATATATATATATATATATATATATATAGACACCTTAAGTACATAATGGTGAATTAAGAGAACTCACCTGCAGTGCACAGTACTTGTGGGTCACCCTGGTAGCCGGCAGCACAGGAACATACACCACGGTGTCCCAAGGCACGACATGTGGCCCCGGGAGCACAAAGAGTGTCCCGGCAAGGATCAACACAACGACCATCTACACATGTCTGATCCCAAAGGCAGTCGTACTGGGAGCTACAGCCAGAGGGTGGGAGTGAGACACACAGGGTGAAGGGGTCCCCAGTCAGTCCAGGACCACACTGGCAAAACACGGTGGCCAGAGCGTAGTTCTTCTGTACGGTACAATTTGCTTGGTGGCCGCATGGCGACACCTTACACAGGTCTTGACAGGTACCGTCCACACAAGCTGTTTCTGGGCTGCAGTTTTCATCTGAGGAACAGCCAATTTTGGGGACACATGTTCCTCTTTCACGGGTGAAGCCGGAGGCACACGAGCAGTTTACTTGGTGGTCTTGAGCGTTGCAGACTTGGCTGGCGTCACATGGGTTGTCGACTGTACACCGGTCAACACAGATACCATTGACACAACCATGGGTGGTGGGGCAGGACGAGTCAGTCCTACACCCAATAGTGGTACAGGTTGCATATGGGTCTCCATGGTAGCCTACCTCACACCGACACTGAGTGGTGTGCTGAGATGCATGGCACTCTGCTTTAGCACCGCAGGGACGGGACAGGGTACAAGCGTCTACACATCTGTAATTGTGGCAAACACTACTGTCCTCACAGTCAGTATCAGTCCTACACTCCAGCTGAGAGCAAGCATTGTGTCCATCACCTGTGTATCCTGAGGGACAGTAACAGATGGGGCGATGGTTGACGGCCCTACACACAGCATTCTCAGCACATGGTTCTCCCTCACACGGGTCTCTACACTGCTTGTTTACACACGCATGGAATAATGGGCAGTCTGCTTCATACTGGCAACCCGATTCTTTTTCATCAATTACAAGGCACTCGTCATAGGCACTTCCAGTGTGTCCCGGAGGACACTCACACACTACTGTACGCAGATGATCTAAGTCTATAACGCGGCACTCGGCTTTCACTCCGCATGGTTTCATGTATGTGCACAGATCTTTACACTCTCCATCAACACAACCTAGTTCTTCAGCACAGTCAAAGTCTGAGCGGCACTGAGGCGTGGGTGGTGGGGAGCAGCCAGTGTAGGGATCACCCAAGAGTCCTGGGCGACACACGCAGGAGGTGGTGTGGTGCTGGGGAGTGCAAGACGACCCAGGACCACATGCTCTCTCCAGCAGGCAGGGGTCCACGCATGATCCCCTATAACACGCCTTATCTGATGGACACTCGTCACTGGAGGAGCAGCCAATGGCCAGGCAAGAGGTGGTTGGCTCGCCCGTGTAGCCCGGACTACAAGTGCACACAGCGCTGTGGTTTTCTGGAGTGCACTGGGCTGTGGGTGCACATGGCCGATCCGCATGGCAAGGATTACGGCAATTTCCATTGTAGCATTTTTCAGTGTAGGGACAGTCGGAGTCTGTCACACAGCCGACTGTGATAACGGGAAGGGGACAGGTTAAGAGGAAGGCTACACATACGTCGTATGTTATATACAAGTGAGCTAATCAGATGTTAGAACATAAATGACTACATGATGCAACACCATTCTCACACCATGTTATTTAAGTGACTTAATTCCACACCTCAGATATTAGAGGGACGGGTAAGACATTAAGAATTAAATATACATAAGCTATTAGGAGAGACAAACAAGAGATTATAACATCCATCAGTTATCAGAAAGATTAGCAAGATATTAACATTTTAATTATAACATCCAGGAGATCTTAGATAGATAAAGCAAGACATTATCACAGGTACACATGAGGGAGGGAGGCGGAGCTTACTTGTGGAGCAGGAGACGTGAGGGTCACCCGTGGTTGATGGCGGGCACGAACACACAGGTCTTTGCTGGTTTACCTGGCACTGGGCACTGGTTGGGCAAGAAGTGGGACAAGGAAGGGCACATTTGCCCCCCTGGCACCACTGGTTGGGGCCACAGTCCTGGTGGGTGCTACAAGCCTGGCCATCGCCCCCAACAGTCAGGTTAGGCGGTACACCCACTGGTCCTGGCACCGTCGCTAAGCACACACACATACACACACCACAGGTTAGTACAACACATACGAGGAAGACAGTCCTCACAAGACGATGCTAGTTGCTGACCAGTAGTGGACTAATTTAAATGTTAAGGCAATGGGTTAACTAGCTGCTCTAGTTGACTAGTATTGTTTAATTTGATTATTTATACATCAGTTAATAACACATGAAATTAGCAGAAAATTATTAATCAAAGACTAATGAAGGTGAATTATAAATATAAACCACATGATGTTAATGATGCCGAGTGTGTCAGAGTCGGGTGTGACACGTGACCACACCTGTCCCTCAGTCCTAGTTATTGTGTTAATGCACACACACACACAGGGATAACACACACACACACACACACACACAGGATAACACGCACACACACACACACACAGGATAACACACACACACACACACACACACACATAGCACACACACACACACACACACATACACAGGACACACACACACACACACACACACACACACACACACACACACACAGGGATAACACACACACACACACACACACATACACACACGCATAACACACAAACACACACACAGGATACACACACACACACACACACACACACACACACACACACACACACACACACACACACACACACACACACACACATAGGCATAACACACACACACACCACACATACACACACAGGCATAACACACAAACACACACACAGGCATAACACACAAACACACACACAGGCATAACACACAAACACACACATAGGGATAACACACACACACACACAGGGATACACACACACACACACACACACACACACACACACACACGCGCGCAGGCATAGCACACACACATACTTAAGGTCATAAAGCAGTCAAAGTCTAGTCATTGTAAAAAAATTTACAGAAAGCATTATGCTCTTAAGCTAAGATGATGATGATGATGATGATGATGATGATGATGATGACGACAAAACAATAACATATGGGTCTTATTATCTGTAAATAAGTGAATTGGTTGTGTGTAGGATAGGGTAAGTTTTTGGCCAGATGTTAGCTGGTTATAACAAATTAGAACATTAGTTGAGTAGCGCGTGATTCTCCCTGACAGCTGAGGATTGTGGTTAAGGAGGTAACTCTTATCTGTTAACCCTAGACTGTTGCTTGACGAAAGACATCAACCAACACCCTAATGAAGAGATAAGAAACGTCTCCACCACAACCCCCTCTCTCGCTGGAGACTCAACCCGCTACCATCAACCACCTGGACCACCAGTCATCAAGCAACTTGTTTACTCTGATCTTCACCTGCTTCTAATTTGCTAAATGGGGGGGTGACCTAGATGCTCAGGGGTACCTCGCGGTTCACCAACGACAAAAAATATTACTGAGGTGTTGAGTCTCAGATTACCAAGGGCTTCGTAAATTGTGTTTTCCTCTAAACTGGAGTTAGTAAACATCTAATTGTCTCCCTCAAGGCATGATGGGAAGATCTCAAAGGTTTGTTCTCCCTAACTGGAAATGAGAATGGATCTCAGTGGCTCACTTAAACTACAGCATGAAGGCTCCATCAAGGGCGTGTAAACTAACATTTAGAATCTGTCGGAACTATTCTCAATCTATTATCCAAATTTAGGAGAAAATGATCAAAGGTACAAAGCTCTGAGTGTCCCGACTTTGAGCACTGATGTCCCTGTAAAAGAGTGATGCTCAGGGTGAACAAGAGCGTGGTGCTGGAGGTCCCGGTGGTGAGGGTGCTGCAACACCCACAATACCTCAATTGTTCTTGGCTTACTGGTTCGCTAAATTATGTTTTAAGACGGACGTCCAAGTCCTTAAAGCCTGGAGAGTGAATGGTTTTATAGAAAGGCGGAAGAGTTGAGCCCCTCCTACGCCTCCAGAATGAATAATTTTGTACTTTTAGAATTGACATTTCAAGCATTGTACACTAAAATAAATAAAACAAATATAAAGTACCTGTAATGTAAAAGTAATAAAATAAACATTTAAACTAATAAGAATAATATAAAACTGGAGGTTGTAAAGGAAAATATAAGACAATGAGCCACCAGGAAGCCAAGAACCTGATAGAGACAAAACTCTGTTGGAATTTTTCAAAGACTCACAAGGACGGCATTCAACTTGTGGGTCACCGACATAGCCGTCAGGACACCTGCACACTGGGCTGTGATTGCGAGTGTAGCAGAAGGCGTTGCGGCTGCACGGGTCACCATTGAAGCACGGGTTGATGCACCTCTGGTTGTAACAAGACTCAGAATCGCTACAATCATCGTCTGTGGTGCAGTCTGGTGTGGGGGGTTCGACCACAGGTACTAAGGGAGATAGTGTTAGAGAGCCTTAGTGAGGTGGGGGAGAAGCTGAAACCAGATCATATATACGATACAGAACTTTATTGTAATAAGAGGTTCACTAGAAACATTTTTCTGTATGAGGAATAGTGGTGTACAGGTGTTATCTGTTCTACACGAGACACAGGGCTGTCTACTCATGACTCAACTACTTACCTCTCTTACAGTGAACTAAAGGATCTCCTTCATAGCCCTCGAAACAGCGGCACTGGTGCCTGTGGTTGCGACCTGAGCATAGAGCATTAAGGCCACAGCGCTCCCCACGACACACGTTGGTGCAGGTGCCCTGCCTACACGCCTCGTCCGTGTTGCAGTCAGAATCAACACGACACTCAGGTTCTACAGACACAAAGTATTTTAGATATTGAGAAGTTTGGATACTGGCAGACGAAACTGTTATGGCCCTGTTTTCTTTTTTAATACAGACGAACTCAGTTATAAATAAATAAATAAATAAATAAATAAATAAATATATATATATATATATATATATATATATATATATATATATATATATATATATATATATATATATATATATATATATATATATACAGTATATATATATATATATACACTGTATTATGTAGCATAACGTCCAGGGCTAAAACTTATCTTTATACTATCATTATTATAATACAAAATGTGAAGTACATTTAATGCAGTTTCTGGGGACACAACACTACAAGATTCATTAATCAAAACACAATAGAAAATATAAATACTGTACACGAATCTGAATTAATTTCTGAGGTTATGTGGATTATATACATTTCAGTTTGTGATGCCATCAGTATACTCAGATACAGCCAGACAGAGTTGTAACTATCACACATCAACTACTTGTACGAGGAGATAGTTGACTATAGATTAACACAACTTTATTACCTGACCTCGCAACAGTTGGGTCAAGAACATTAGGTACAAGAGCAGCTCACCTGGCTTGACACAGACGCCATCCTGAACGAAGATATGGTC
This sequence comes from Homarus americanus, assembly GCF_018991925.1. NCBI lineage: Eukaryota > Metazoa > Arthropoda > Malacostraca > Decapoda > Nephropidae > Homarus > Homarus americanus. Next base: position 5,208,755 of record NW_024753828.1, on the reverse strand, counting down.
AGGCGGACATTCACATAAGATGGTCCTTCGTGGCACATTGTCCACCACTCGGCATTCTTGGGTGGGGAGGCAAGGCGAGTTGACTGCACATGGGTTCTTGCAGTGGTCATTGATACATCCCTGCTGTGAAGGACAGTCGGAATCGCTGCGGCACTCAGGCTCGATAACTGGAGGCTCTTGTACTGGAGGAATATTTGCTATATAAGCTACTGATGGCTGTATGACAATAGTTAACAGCAGACAGCCAAGATCACCTTATATGTAAACTTTAGTATGATTGTTCATAATAATTTCATTAACCCCCCAGAGAATTACCGTATTGTATCATGAGTTTTATTTCCATTTGATTCAGGAAAGCAACTAGGAACCACAATGGAGGTACACTATACAAGTGGAGTGGAGGTTGACTCACGTTGGTAGCACTGTAAGTAGGGGTTGCCAGTGAAGGGAGGTGGACACACACACATGGCAGCATGGTTGGCAGCGTGACACTGAGCCTTCACTGCACAGGTGGTTTCTTCACACACAGGAACACACACGCGGTTGAGGTGGTCACAGGCCTTGTCGTCGGAGCAATCATCATTGGAGCGACAGCCGACGATGACACATGCAACAGTGGGGTCGCCTTGGGTACCTGGTGGGCAGAAACACTGTGCATGGTGCAGGATGGGACGGCACTGTGCTTGGAGGCCACAAGCTGGACCGCTGTAGGTGCAGGGATCCACACAGTTCTGGTTGATACACGCCTTGTTCGTGAGACACTCCTCGTCCTTCGTACACTCGGCTGCGAGAGGTGCAACATTATTACATGGCCTTACCTGCGGCAGGTGTTAGTTTAGCTAGCAGCAGTGGGTTAGACGTATATCCACAAGCGAGTTAGGCGTTCACAAGCGTGTTAGTGGCCTCCTGGTGCATTAGGTGGCCCCAATTAAATAAGGGCCACTCAGTGCCACTCAGGAGCTCTTGTCACATCCACACTCAACTCGATGGTCATCTCCGCCAAGTAAATGTCAATATCTGTAATGAGATGCCAACCATTCCAGACACACACACACACACATCCATCATGCAGCATCAACACACATTCGTTTCCTGTTAGTACTCACGCTTGAAGCACTGGATCTGTGGGTTCCCAGCCCAGCCATCGAGGCAGTAGCAGGTGGGTCTGTGTTGTTGAGTACGGCAGAAAGCATCGCGGCCACAAGGGTCCTCCTCGAGGCAGGGGTCTACACACACCTCCTTGACGCACGCTTTGTCAGTTTCGCAGTCAGGGTCAACACGGCATTCTGGTTCCTCCTTCGGCTCTGTTCCAGGAAATACAAAACTCATCATCACTGAATCTCACAAATAATTCATCTTGGTTTATGGTGAGGGACATTTTAACTGCCAATAATGTATCTAGTTTCTTATGTACAAGCCAGTTTGTTAGGTTGATGTCATCATGCTCCTTCATGCAACACAAACACTCACTAATGCCTTGGTACTTACCTCTTGTACTCCTGAGGACTTTGGTGGTTTATATTGAGTACATTCTAAAGGTTCTGGGATACACTTGAAAGTTAATATCCAAAATTTCTCATTGATATACTTCAAAATCTTGAAAAATTTGAATCTGCCTTAAACTTTCGATCTTACATAAAAAAAATATCTTTGTACACCCAAAACATGAAGTTATCGCAAGTATTATGAAGATTGTAACAAAACGAAACAAAATAGAAAGTTCAATAAGTTTTCGTTCAAAAAAGAGTGAATGAGTGGAGTCTTACATTAAGGGCACCAAAGTTTGCAGGAACAAAGTGCTCAGGCATCATTCTGTTACGTTTGGCTCAAGAGGGGAGGTACCTGTTTAAACATGCTTTGAGATGTTGTGAAAACGCTGTGTGTGTGTGTGTGTGTGTGTGTGTGTGTGTGTGTGTGTGTGTGTGTGTGTGTGTGTGTGTGTGTGTGTGTGTGTGCAAATAAGGATAAACTCTTGCAGGAAGAACCATCCACCACCAGGTTAATATAAATAAAACTGATGCTCCACAATGATCCAAATTATAGATGTAAACAAGGATTATAACACTGAGGGATAATGGACGATCCTAACTCTCTCTGTAACATGGATTAAATTGTAATAGCAAGAAAATTATTAACACGTTTCCTTTGTCAACAAGATGGTGACCCCTGAGAGAGAAGGCGACCGTATTGTAGCTGTGTAAACAACTGGGAACACCGTCAGTAGGTCCCTGAGACGTACCTGGTACACAGCCTACCCAGGGGTCGCCCGTGGTGTTGTCAGGGCACAGACAGTAGGGTTGGTGCTTGTAGGGCTTACACACGGCCGAATCCGGGCAGGGGTTGGCCACGAAGCAGGGATTTTGACAACGGGAATCCAAACACGAGTCGATTTTAAAACAGTCGATGTCTATCTCACACTTGCGAGGTGGTCGAGGGGCAGCTATGAGGGCGGGGTTGTGGGTTAGTAACAGTGAGAGGAGGTCAAGTGTGAGGGTTAGTGAGGTTGGGGACAACTGATAACTAAGGTGTAACTTTGAGCAGCAGTCACATGTCCATCAATACATTACAGGATTTTCTAAAAATTCTTGAAATTAATTCTCGATGTTTAATCAATGTTTCTGGTGTATACACGGACGATGTGGGTGCTGCTCAAGATCACCAAACATCGTCAACATTATCTAATTACAATACTAGAACACAAGAAGCATTCCCGACACTCTGCTGGTAAGGCCCTCGTGACGGCACAAGAGACGAGATCATTTGTTTACGACACATAATAATTTTTTTTAAGGGTTTTTTGATAACAGTTAATGAAAGGATTAAGTGAATTTAATGATCTGTTTTCAAAATCATGTGACTGTTGAGCCCTTTACAGGAGCCGAGTGAGTGAGTGAGCAGAATGACACCCTCAATCTGTGGCCAGTTACCACCACACACTGAAGGATCATGGTCCTTGCCATAACAATTTAGCGTCAGTGCCTGCCGTTGTCACCACTCTACCAATGACAAACTCATTACAGAAACATCACATGAGAGTTAACTCGTCTTTTTACGTATCGGTCGATTTTAAGGCGAAGCTAAAGTTCATGTGATGTGAAGCGACTCTTAGAAACTTGCCGCAACAAACAACTGTGATTAGCACGGACGAGAGAACACTGACAGCGAAACAGCAGAGTGTAAGAGCAGCTTACAGGTATGTGCTCGTTGCAGCTACGTCTACAAAAGCTGGTGATATGTTAAACAGCCAACATTACGTGAAAAGCTTCAAACATTACAGGTAAGCAAACATTAAGCCATGATGTTACAGCCAATCTCATACTTACATCACAAATACAGTTAGTCATTCAATAAGCTATGTTGTTAGGGGCGCTTACAACTGTCTTAGTATTTAGTGAGGGCATGATGGGCGGTGCTTTAACGTCATGCAGTGTGCGACACACTGTGGCCTCACTGCAACACACCTCAGCATGAACAAAGGAGTCAGCCTGGCAGCCAACACAAGGTATCTACTCACCAGCACGAGACGCCCCGGAGACTTTACACTAACAACACCAACCATTACACTTGTTAATTTATAATATACTGTACACTGGATTTGGGTTCACAGCAAATGTAAGTATAGCTAAACTGTCAACTGCTGAGACCTGAAGTGATGGGAACCTTTCTAGGGAGTGTGGGGAGGCGGAAGGATCCCCTGCTTATAAGTGAGGGAGATTATGGGAAAGATCTACCTAGGTTATGAGGGACACCTGTGTAAACTCAGCAGACAACTCACTCAGGTAACAGTTGACGTAAGGGTTGCCGGTATACCCTGGTGGACAGGAACAGTCTGTGCTCCGGTTGATGACCTAAAGAGAGAGAAAGACCTTGTTAAACACACCATTCTCAGACAACAAACGACTTTCATGGGACGCCAGCTACTTCACCACCAAGTCTCTTTACTCTTCACAACAAGTTACCTACCTATACATCTACAGCCTCTAACAGAAACAAGAGAAAAGAAGAAGAAGAAGCAAAATTAACGAAGAAATCTTACAAAACGGAGAAAGTTAAGACCTTATATCTTGATTAATATTCACGAGGAGGCCTGACAGTGACAAGGCAAGACAATGAAAAGCCACACTATTAAAATAAAGACCAAGTCCTCCCTAAATACGAGTCACTGGGTCACATTACCTGACACTCGGCGCTAGGGGCACAGGGGTTGACAACTACACACGGGTCGAGGCATAGACGATTCCGACACACTTCTGAAGGACCACACTCGTCATTCGTCGTGCACCCTGGAGCTTCCGTCGGTTCTGGGGCCACGAGAAGAAATAAATATAACTGGCCCACACTACCCCGTCCTAGTATCAAACCCTTACTGAATACTAGCAGGTAAAATAAAAGTTCTAGTTATGTCTACATTATGAGTAAGAAGACCTTGTGATGTCAATATTTTTTTTTAAGTTATAATCTTCGACGGAAAAACACAATTATAATATGGATTATTTAATTTGATTTAAGAAAAGATTCAACAAATTTAATAACACAGTGAGAACAAAATAACAATAACAAAAAAAGAAAATAACAATAGGTACAATGAGAGTTCGGTTCTGCTGGTTAATTGGCCAATATGACTCAAGAATATGTCAAAATGTTAACAAATGTAAGGTAAGTAAGATGCTGATTATACTGAAGTGACGAATCTTCTCCAAGTTAATTCTGTAATGATAACACTGAAAGGATTAGTTCACATGATGATCAGTGTAGCAGCCTGTATAAAGGTATCATACTGCTCGTGTTTTAATTCATTACCTGAACAAATTTATTCAAGACAACTGTTCATGACCAAGTATATGATGCAACGTGACATTCAATTTGCAATGTAATGAATGAGTAAATGTGTTCAGGTAACTTGTCTATCCTCCCCCCATCAGTCACGTCCACCCCCCTACACTACGGTACTACTTTACACATCACACTGAAGGACCAGTAAACAAGCATCAATATAGTAAACATTTTAACATTAATTCGCTCCAGCATTTAGTCATAGCTCTTACTTTTTACTTCCAAATACTATACAACTTTTCCCCTCATATATGTCCCGTCTTTCTGAATTAAAATGTCTTTCTAATGAGGATAGAACAATTAATGTAACGCCTCAGGTAATCTTAATGGTAATTAGCTTCAAGGATACCTCCACCACCTGTGACCTACTTGGTGTACACTCGACGTAGGCGTTGCCGATGTAGCCCGGCACACATTCACACGTCATGGTTCTGTAGGGCAGAGTGTCGATCACGCCACACTTGGCATTGTGTCCACAGGGGTCAATCACCTGACAAGGGTCGTCACAGCGGCCACTGAAGCACGCTAGTTTACTGGGGCATTCACCGTCCGTCTGGCACTCTTTGAACGTCGCCGGGCGCTCTGGCTCTGTGTCAGGAGAGAAGGAATTAGCTGTGGAGGGAGCTGGGAGTGAGAGAGTTAGCTGTGGAGGGATCTGGGAGTGAGAGAGTTAGCTGTGGAGGGAGCTGGGAGTGAGAGAGTTAGCTGTGGAGGGAGTTGGGAGGACAGAGAGAGTTAGCTGTGGAGGGAGTTGGGAGGAGAGAGTTAGCTGTGGAGGAGCTGGGAGTGAGAGTTAGCTGTGGAGGGAGCTGGGAGTGAGAGAGTTAGCTGGAGGGATCTGGGGAGAGAGTTAGCTGTGGAGGGAGTTGGGAGTGAGAGAGTTAGCTGTGGAGGGAGTTGGGAGTGAGAGTTAGCTGTGGAGGAAGCTGGGAGTGAGAGAGTTAGCTGTGGAGGAAGCTGGGAACGAAGGGTAACTAGGGTAAGGTAATTAATATAACACAAGGAACACTGTAATTAGGTGATTAAGGTAAAGTATTTAAATGAATTAAACTGACTGAAGAGGAGGAGGAGGACAAGTGAGGGGTATTAGTACTGACTGAGGAGGAGGAGGAGGACAAGTGAGGGGTATTAGTACTCACTGAGGAGGAGGAGGACAAGTGAGGGGTATTAGTACTAACTGAGGAGGAGGAGGAGGACAAGTGAGGGGTATTAGTACTGACTGAGGAGGAGGAGGAGGACAAGTGAGGGGTATTAGTACTCACTGAGGACACACTGAACGTTGGCGTCGCCCTCATAGCCAGGGGGACAAATACACGAGGGCCTGTGGTTGTGGACGCGGCAGTCAGCTCCTGCACCACAGTTACAAGGGTCGCGACACTCCTGACTGATGCACGCCTGCCACGACGGGCACTCTGGGTCGGCCATACAATCTGGCCTCGTACACTGCACGTATGGGTCGCCCTGAAGGTGAAGACAACGAGTGAGAAGATGATTTACTGGACAACCCGAGGGAAGAGTGGACATTGAATGAACAAATAAGTGAAAGACTATATGGGGACAGTACCGGAGGAGAGTACACTTACCAAGAACCTCTCGGGGCAGTAGCACTGTGCTCTTTGGTTGAGGACCCGACACTCGGCGTTGAGGCCACACTTCTCGTACTCACAGGGGTCCTCACAGTCTCTGTTGATGCAGGCGTGTAGGACGGGGCAGTCAGAGTTGGACCTACATCCAGCTGTGAACACACCAATCACATCTCTATGTTAGTTACCATCCTTCTGTGTGTGTCTAGGTGTGTGTGTGTGTGTGTGTGTGTGTGTGTGTGTGTGTGTGTGTAGTGTGTGTGTGTGTGTGTGTGTGCGTGTGGTGTGTGTGTGTGTGTAGTGTGTGTGTGTGTGTGTTTGCGTGTGGTGTGTGTGAGTGTGTATGTGTGTTCCTAAGGCTACACAAATATGGTGTCCGTGAGTCCAGAGAAAATGGAGCGTCGAGGGGAAACTCCTGAATGAGAGATACGAGGCTTCAAGTCTGGGAGAAGAGGAGTTGATACCTGATTGACGTAGCCTCACACATGGACACAGTGGAACACCTCCTAACTTCACAACTCACATGTTAAGACGTTCACACAGAGGTTCAAGTCTTAGTCAAAGGGTGTGTCAATCTTTTTCAGTGGTAACTTCCGACCACTGTTTTCACTGTAAACTGTTGGTGGGAGTAACAGGAGTAGTGAGTTTGAAGAAGTCTTTAGTATTTACACTTAACTGGTTGTTATGATTATGTACAGTCAGTCGAGGTTAAGTGCTAAGGCCTTCCCGTCTGTTAGTTGTCACCGTTACCCAGCCAGAGGAAACGATATTCACAGTCAAGTTGGTATATACAGTCATTAATTATTGGAGGCCACAGTGACGTCACGTTGCACACACACATGAGTCTAACTAACAGTAGAAGAGTAGTCAAAAAGGTGTGATTTGTTCGCGTGGCCAAGAATGACAACCACTGTGGCAGGTGTGTAATGGTGTAACACATACGTAGTGGCTTTAAAGACGCCTACAATTAAACCTATTTCCTTTAGTGAACCATGTGTTAAGTTGGCTGTTTATACCTGACGTGAAGCTGGCTATGTGAATACGAGATGTGATCTGCTTAACTAAGTGTGCACCGTCTGAAATAGGATAGCATTTAAACGTGTGTGTGTGTAATGGAGAGGGCGTCCACCTTACCAACAAAACACTGGATGTTGGGGTTGCCAGAGTAACCGTCAGGGCACGAGCACACGGCCCTATGACGAATGACGTGGCACTCGGCATTAGGAGCACAGTTGTTATATAAGTCACAAGGGTTCTGGCACTGCTGGTTGATGCAGGACAGAGTGTCACTGCACTCGTCATCCGTTAGGCACCCAGGCTGCGGCGTTGGCACCTCAACTGGAGCAGGGTAAAGATATATATTAGACAGGGGGTAATGGAGTAGCCCTACCAACACTGTGGCATCTTGGACATATTGGTGCACCTCAACACCCGGGTCATGTCACCATAAATACCGACACTAGGACCATCAATATTTGTGTTATCAGACCAGGTCCCGGATAACTCAGTGTTGGTGTGCTCACCTGCGCCTTAAATTAAAACTGGGCTTTTAAATAAATCATTAGGCCGGATGTGTACTGCATATCTAATGGAATACACGGCTATCTATGTAAAGTGATAAAATTTTTATCTATGTATATATATATATACACATGGAGAAATAGATTGAGAAAATAGTGAAGCTTAGATATAGTTTACCGATGCTGAACAACACAAGATTCATTGATGCAAACAGTTTAAAGATGCAGTTTATAGGTGGTGGACGATGCAGGTCGTACGATGCAGGCTTCGTGATGCAAAACTGAACAATGCAGGCTCCTTGATGCACAAATGAACAATGCAAACTTTAAAAAATGCATAAGCTTGTACTAAACGAAAATATTGACAGGCACAAGAGTAAACATGCATCGTGCTCTGGCATGCGTGAACAACAAGAAATCAAGAGTTGGAGACAAGCCACTAAACATCTTACTGGTGGTGCACTGGAGATAGGGGTCACCGGTCATGCCTCGGGGACAAGAACAGACGGCGCGGTGCCTGACAGCATCGCACAGAGCCGTCGGAGAACACGGGTTGGCCACCAGACAAGGGTTCTGGCAATTGCCGTTGTAGCAAGCCTGGTCGGCATGACAATCTTCATTTCGAATGCACTGTGGCTTGAGCACGGGCGGTGCAGGGGTCGGGGCGGGGGTGGTGGGCGGATAGCACCTTACGTAAGGGTTACCAGTGTATCCAGGACTGCACAAACACGTCGGCGTGTGCACCGTAACGATGCACTCAGCGTTGAAGCCACACACGTCTCTGTGTATGCAAGGATCAAGGCATTGTTGGTTGATGCAAGCCAGGTGATAAGGGCAGTCACTGTCTACTATGCAATCCGGCTTTGGTGTGGTAAGTACCTGGATGGGTGGCGGAGTAGGTGGTTCTGGTCGTCGGCAGGAAGTGAAAGGATTACCGATATACCCTGGTGGGCAGTTACAGTGGGGCCGGTGGTTCTCGGCAGTGCATACAGCCATAGGAGCGCAGGGGTTGCTGGTGAGGCACACGTCTCTGCACACATTACTGGTGCACACCTGGGTGGTGAAGCAATCTTGATCCACCACACACTGTGGACGTTCAATCATGGGCACTGTAGGGGAACAGATGGCATGATGCATCTGGGCAATGCACTCACTGTTGGGATCACACAGCTGGACGCCGCACACCTTCCCACAAATACGATTGTAACACTGCTCGTCGAAAGCACACTCACCACTGGTGCTGCAGCCGATGGGCATAGGTGGGTCTGTGGCTGGCGGGGGTGGTCTAGTGAGTGGCGTCGGCTTCTCCCGAGGCGGCTGTGTTTGCACCATGGGGGGCGGGGTGGGTGAGGTGGGCCCTGACAGAGGCATGATGGGTTCCTTGGGGTGCGGAGATGTTTCCACAATGGGCGGGGCTTTGGTGGTCGGCAGCTTCGCCTCAAGTGCTTGGCAATAGTGCTGGGGGTTGCCTGTAGTGCCACTAGGACAAACACACACTGGCCGGTGATCCAGGGTCTTACAGTCGGCATTTTCTCCACAAATTCCCAGAGCACAAACAGGGTAACACAGTAGGTTGATACAGGAGTTGTCTAGGTCACAATCATCATTATTCTCACATGCGATGAGTATAGGTGGAACTATGGGTTGAGGTGGAGGGGCGGAGAACGGTGGCTCAGTCGGGCGGGCGGTGGGGAGTTGGATGATGGGTGGCAGCTGAGTGGAGGTTGGAGCAGACACAGGCCGAATTGGGTGGTCGGGTGGGGGGCTATGATCCCCGCTCAATGGTGGTGCAGGTGTGGATGGTTCTAACACTGCCAATGCAGAACACTTCAGGGTGGGATTACCCGTGGTCCCTGGTGGACAAGTGCACTCAACCCTATGTACCCTCGTCTGACAATCTGCATTTTCGCCACACAGACCTGGATGACACACGTCGAGACAAAGCTTATTCACGCATGAGTTGTCATATGGGCACTCAGCTGTACTCGCACACCCAATTGGCATAGGAGGAGCTGTGGGTGGAGGTGGTGGCCGAATAACAGGAGGTAGAATTGGCCTGGGAGTGCCTGGTTCACCCAGTGGTGTTTGTGAGGTGGAGGGTGGCACACCCACTGCAATGACGGGATCATATGTGGATGAAGGTGGAGTGCCTGTGATAGGTGTGGACTGCGTAGTTGTGTGCATCGTCAGAGCTTGGCAGCCCTCGGTAGGGGTGCCTGTGGTGCCTGGGGGACAGCTACAAACTGGCCGGTGGTTGAAAATCTGGCAATCGGAATTTTCACCACAAATGCCCAGACCACAAACGTCATAACAGATGTGATTTACACAAGAATTGTCTGTGGGACACTCATCTTTGTTCTGGCACGCTATAATTATCGGCGGTTGGATGGGAGGTATTGGAGGCCTGGGAAGGGGATGCTGAGTAGGCCTTGTGGTGGGCGTAATAACTATTGGATCAGGTGAGGGTGATGTTGGTCCTCCGACAGGTACTATAGGTTGTGCAGGTGGTGGGGAGATGGTCACACCAAGAGGGGGCTCTGGTGTGACGGGTCTCTCGGTAGTCAACGAAGTACACGCTACAGTGGGGTTACCAGTAGTACCACTGGGACACACACATTCAGGTCGGTGCCCTGTTGTTTGGCAATCGGCGTTGTGACCACACAATCCAGGATAACAAACATTTAGGCAAAGTTTGTTAACACAAGTATTATCAAAAGGACATTCATCGTTGCTAGAGCACCCAACGGGTATAGGGGGCGGAGTGGGCACTGGAGGCACGAAAGGAATGGGGCCATCAGGAGGTCTAGGTGGGCTTAAAGACACAACTGGTGGAACAGGGGGTTCCGTGGGACCAGAAATCGGACGGACAGGCTTCTGTGGGTGCAGTGGTGTTACATCCGTCATTGGCCTAACAGTCTCAGGTCGGACAGTAACAAGAGAAATACACCGTACTTGAGGATCTCCTGTTGTCCCTGGTGGGCACAGACACACTGGCCTGTGACTGATAGTTGTACAATCAGCTTCATCACCACAAACCCCAAGACTGCATGCATCATAACACAGCTTGTTCAAACATGAATTGTCCACATCACACCCATCATTGTTCTCACAAGCGATAGGAACTAGAGGAACAATCACGGGTGGAGGAGGTCGCTCTATTGGTGGGTCTGGAGGAGGACGTGTTGGTTGCTCCACCAGAGGAGGAGGTCCTGGACTTGTAGGACCAGCGATGGGATGGAAGACAGTCTCCTCTGAGGGAGGCTTATCCCCAGCAACCGGAGGAATGGGTGCAGGTATGTCTACAGCAAGAGCTGAGCACTTGATATTAGGGTTCCCAGTTGTTCCTGGTGGACATTTACAAGTAGCTCGATGTCCAATTGTCTGACAGTCGGCATTTTCACCACAAAATCCTGGATAACAAATATCAAGACAAAGTTTATTTACACAGGAGTTATCAAACGGACACTCGTCAGTGCTCTCACAGCCCACAGGCACAGGACCAGGGGTGGGTGATGGTGGCGGCTCTGTTACAGGAGGTGGTCTGGGTCTGGGTGTTGGGTGTTCTGCCACTGGGGGCTGACCTGGACTAGTTGGTGCACTAATTGGATGCACTGGATCTCCTGGTTGAGCTGGCGGAAATTCTGCCGTGGGAGGCGTCGGTCCAACTGGTCTTTCTGTGACGATGGATACACATGAATGTAAAGGATCTCCTGTGGTTCCTGGAGGACAGGTACAAACTGGACGATGATTCGCGATTCGGCAGTCAGCATCATCTCCACATATACCAAGACCGCATACATCATAACATAGGTTGTTGAGACAGGAATTGTCCGAGGTGCAGTCGTCATTGTTCTCACAAGCAATAACAATAGGAGGAACAACAGCAAGAGGTGGTGGTCTTGGACTGGTGGGCACTGGAGGTGCCGTTGTTGGCAATTCTACCAGAGGTGGTGGGGTAGGAGTGGTAGTTCCTGATGCAGGAACAACTGGATCACCCGGTGGTAAACTTGAGATACCCGCTACAGGCCTGTGGGTAATAGGTCTCTCGGTAGCTAAAGCCGTGCACCTCTCTGTTGGGTTACCTGTCGTGCCTGGTGGACATACACAAGTGGGTCGGTGTCCTAAGGTCTTACAGTCAGCAGCCTCACCACAAATACCAGGATGACACACGTCCAGGCACAGTCTGTTGATGCAGCTGTTGTCGAAGGGACACTCACCAGTGCTCTCACAACCTATGGGGTTTGGTGGTGGTGTTGGTACTGCAGGAGGCAGTGCAATTGGAGCTTCTGTAGGTCGAGGAACTGGAAGTTGAGCTACTGGTGATGGCGGTGTTGAAGTAGGTCCAGGAACTGGCCGGATAGGTGTGTGACTATCAGGTGGATGTTCAGCTATGGGAGGTACTGTAACAACGAGAGGTCTTTCTGTTGCTATGGCTATGCACCCTACTTGAGGATCTCCTGTTGTCCCTGGTGGGCACAGACACACTGGCCTGTGACTGATAGTCGTACAATCAGCTTCATCACCACAAACCCCAAGACTGCATGCATCATAACACAGCTTGTTCAAACATGAATTGTCCACATCACATTCATCGTTGTTCTCACAAGCGATAGGTACTAGAGGAACAATCACGGGTGGAGGAGGTCGCTCTATTGGTGGGTCTGGAGGAGGACGTGTTGGTTGCTCCACCAGAGGAGGAGATCCTGGACTTGTAGGTCCAGCGATGGGATGGATGACAGTCTCTTCTGAAGGAGGCTTATCCCCAGCAACCGGAGGAATTGGTGCAGGAGGTGTCTCTACAGCAAGAGCTGAGCACTTGATATTAGGGTTGCCAGTTGTTCCTGGTGGACATTTACAAGTAGCTCGATGTCCAACTGTCTGACAGTCGGCATTTTCACCACAAAATCCTGGATGACAAATATCAAGACAAAGTTTATTTACACAGGAGTTATCAAACGGACACTCGTCAGTGCTCTCACAGCCCACAGGTACAGGACCAGGGGTGGGTGATGGTGGCGGCTCTGTTACAGGAGGTGGTCTGGGTCTGGGTGTTGGGTGTTCTGCCACTGGGGGCTGACCTGGACTAGTTGGTGCACTAATTGGATGCACTGGATCTCCTGGTTGAGCTGGCGGAAATTCTGCCGTGGGAGGCGTCGGTCCAACTGGTCTTTCTGTGACGATGGATACACATGAATGTAAAGGATCTCCTGTGGTTCCTGGAGGACAGGTACAAACTGGACGATGATTCGCGATTCGGCAGTCAGCATCATCTCCACATATACCAAGACCGCATACATCATAGCATAGGTTGTTGAGACAGGAATTGTCCGAGGTGCAGTCGTCATTGTTCTCACAAGCAATAACAATAGGAGGAACAACAGCAAGAGGTGGTGGTCTTGGACTGGTGGGCACTGGAGGTGCCGTTGTTGGCAATTCTACCAGAGGTGGTGGGGTAGGAGTGGTAGTTCCTGATGCAGGAACAACTGGATCACCCGGTGGTAAACTTGAGATACCCGCTACAGGCCTGTGGGTAATAGGTCTCTCGGTAGCTAAAGCCGTGCACCTCTCTGTTGGGTTACCTGTCGTGCCTGGTGGACATACACAAGTGGGTCGGTGTCCTAAGGTCTTACAGTCAGCAGCCTCACCACAAATACCAGGATGACACACGTCCAGGCACAGTCTGTTGATGCAGCTGTTGTCGAAGGGACACTCACCAGTGCTCTCACAACCTATGGGGTTTGGTGGTGGTGTTGGTACTGCAGGAGGCAGTGCAATTGGAGCTTCTGTAGGTCGAGGAACTGGAAGTTGAGCTACTGGTGATGGCGGTGTTGAAGTAGGTCCAGGAACTGGCCGGATAGGTGTGTGACTATCAGGTGGATGTTCAGCTATGGGAGGTACTGTAACAACGAGAGGTCTTTCTGTTGCTATGGCTATGCACCCTACTTGAGGATCTCCTGTTGTCCCTGGTGGGCACAGACACACTGGCCTGTGACTGATAGTCGTACAATCAGCTTCATCACCACAAACCCCAAGACTGCATGCATCATAACACAGCTTGTTCAAACATGAATTGTCCACATCACATTCATCGTTGTTCTCACAAGCGATAGGTACTAGAGGAACAATCACGGGTGGAGGAGGTCGCTCTATTGGTGGGTCTGGAGGAGGACGTGTTGGTTGCTCCACCAGAGGAGGAGATCCTGGACTTGTAGGTCCAGCGATGGGATGGATGACAGTCTCTTCTGAAGGAGGCTTATCCCCAGCAACCGGAGGAATTGGTGCAGGAGGTGTCTCTACAGCAAGAGCTGAGCACTTGATATTAGGGTTGCCAGTTGTTCCTGGTGGACATTTACAAGTAGCTCGATGTCCAACTGTCTGACAGTCGGCATTTTCACCACAAAATCCTGGATGACAAATATCAAGACAAAGTTTATTTACACAGGAGTTATCAAACGGACACTCGTCAGTGCTCTCACAGCCCACAGGTACAGGACCAGGGGTGGGTGATGGTGGCGGCTCTGTTACAGGAGGTGGTCTGGGTCTGGGTGTTGGGTGTTCTGCCACTGGGGGCTGACCTGGACTAGTTGGTGCACTAATTGGATGCACTGGATCATCTGGTTGAGCTGGTGGAAATTCTGCCGTGGGAGGCGTCGGTCCAACTGGTCTTTCAGTGACGATGGATACACATGAATGTAAAGGATCTCCTGTGGTTCCTGGAGGACAGGTACAAACTGGACGATGATTTGCGATTCGGCAGTCAGCATCATCTCCACATATACCAAGACCGCATACATCGTAACATAGGTTGTTGAGGCAGGAATTGTCCGAGGTGCAGTCGTCATTGTTCTCACAAGCAATAACAATAGGAGGAACAACAGCAAGAGGTGGTGGTCTTGGACTGGTGGGCACTGGAGGTGCGGTTGATGGCAATTCTACCAGAGGTGGTGGGGTAGGAGTGGTAGTTCCTGATGCAGGAACAACTGGATCACCCGGTGGTAAACTTGAGATACCCGCTACAGGCCTGTGGGTAATAGGTCTCTCGGTAGCTAAAGCCGTGCACCTCTCTGTTGGGTTACCTGTCGTGCCTGGTGGACATACACAAGTGGGTCGGTGTCCTAAGGTCTTACAGTCAGCAGCCTCACCACAAATACCAGGATGACACACGTCCAGGCACAGTCTGTTGATGCAGCTGTTGTCGAAGGGACACTCACCAGTGCTCTCACAACCTATGGGGTTTGGTGGTGGTGTTGGTACTGCAGGAGGCAGTGCAATTGGAGCTTCTGTAGGTCGAGGAACTGGAAGTTGAGCCACTGGTGATGGCGGTGTTGAAGTAGGTCCAGGAACTGGCCGGATAGGTGTGTGACTATCAGGTGGATGTTCAGCTATGGGAGGTACGGTAACAACGAGAGGTCTTTCTGTTGCTATGGCTATGCACCCTACTTGAGGATCTCCTGTTGTCCCTGGTGGGCACAGACACACTGGCCTGTGACTGATAGTCGTACAATCAGCTTCATCGCCACAAACCCCAAGACTGCATGCATCATAACACAGCTTGTTCAAACATGAATTGTCCACATCACATTCATCGTTGTTCTCACAAGCGATAGGTACTTGAGGAACAATCACGGGTGGAGGAGGTCGGTCTATTGGTGGGTCTGGAGGAGGACGTGTTGGTTGCTCCACCAGAGGAGGAGATCCTGGACTTGTAGGACCAGCGATGGGATGGATGACAGTCTCTTCTGAAGGAGGCTTATCCCCAGCAACCGGAGGAATTGGTGCAGGAGGTGTCTCTACAGCAAGAGCTGAGCACTTGATATTAGGGTTGCCAGTTGTTCCTGGTGGACATTTACAAGTAGCTCGATGTCCAATTGTCTGACAGTCGGCATTTTCACCGCATAATCCTGGATGACAAATATCAAGACAAAGTTTATTTACACAAGAATTATCAAACGGACACTCGTCAGTGCTCTCACAGCCCACAGGCACAGGACCAGGGGTGGGTGGTGGTGGCGGCTCTGTTACAGGAGGTGGTCTGGGTCTGGGTGTTGGGTGTTCTGCCACTGGGGGCTGACCTGGACTAGTTGGTGCACTAATTGGATGTACTGGATCTCCTGGTTGAGCTGGTGGAAATTCTGCCATGGGAGGCGTCGGTCCAACTGGTCTTTCTGTGACGATGGATACACATGAATGTAAAGGATCTCCTGTGGTTCCTGGAGGACAGGTACAAACTGGACGATGATTCGCGATTCGGCAGTCAGCATCATCTCCACATATACCAAGACCGCATACATCATAGCATAGGTTGTTGAGACAGGAATTGTCCGAGGTGCAGTCGTCATTGTTCTCACAAGCAATAACAATAGGAGGAACAACAGCAAGAGGTGGTGGTCTTGGACTGGTGGGCACTGGAGGTGCCGTTGTTGGCAATTCTACCAGAGGTGGTGGGGTAGGAGTGGTAGTTCCTGATGCAGGAACAACTGGATCACCCGGTGGTAAACTTGAGATACCCGCTACAGGCCTGTGGGTAATAGGTCTCTCGGTAGCTAAAGCCGTGCACCTCTCTGTTGGGTTACCTGTCGTGCCTGGTGGACATACACAAGTGGGTCGGTGTCCTAAGGTCTTACAGTCAGCAGCCTCACCACAAATACCAGGATGACACACGTCCAGGCACAGTCTGTTGATGCAGCTGTTGTCGAAGGGACACTCACCAGTGCTCTCACAACCTATGGGGTTTGGTGGTGGTGTTGGTACTGCAGGAGGCAGTGCAATTGGAGCTTCTGTAGGTCGAGGAACTGGAAGTTGAGCTACTGGTGATGGCGGTGTTGAAGTAGGTCCAGGAACTGGCCGGATAGGTGTGTGACTATCGGGTGGATGTTCAGCTATGGGAGGTACTGTAACAACGAGAGGTCTTTCTGTTGCTATAGCTATGCACCCTACTTGAGGATCTCCTGTTGTCCCTGGTGGGCACAGACACACTGGCCTGTGACTGATAGTCGTACAATCAGCTTCATCACCACAAACCCCAAGACTGCATGCATCATAACACAGCTTGTTCAAACATGAATTGTCCACATCACATTCATCGTTGTTCTCACAGGCGATAGGTACTAGAGGAACAATCACGGGTGGAGGAGGTCGCTCTATTGGTGGGTCTGGAGGAGGACGTGTTGGTTGCTCCACCAGAGGAGGAGGTCCTGGACTTGTAGGACCAGCGATGGGATGGATGATAGTCTCCTCTGAGGGAGGCATATCCCCAGCAACCGGAGGAATGGGTGCAGGAGGTGTGTCTACAGCAAGAGCTGAGCACTTGATATTAGGGTTGCCAGTTGTTCCTGGTGGACATTTACAAGTAGGTCGATGTCCAATTGTCTGACAGTCGGCATTTTCACCACAAAATCCTGGATAACAAATATCAAGACAAAGTTTATTTACACAAGAATTATCAAACGGACACTCGTCAGTGCTCTCACAGCCCACAGGTACAGGACCAGGGGTGGGTGGTGGTGGCGGCTCTGTTACAGGAGGTGGTCTTGGTCTGGGTGTTGGGTGTTCTGCCACTGGGGGCTGACCTGGACTAGTTGGTGCACTAATTGGATGCACTGGATCAACTGGTTGAGCTGGTGGAAATTCTGCCATGGGAGGCGTCGGTCCAACTGGTCTTTCTGTGACGATGGATACACATGAATGTAAAGGATCTCCTGTGGTTCCTGGAGGACAGGTACAAACTGGACGATGATTCGCGATTCGGCAGTCAGCATCATCTCCACATATACCAAGACCGCATACATCATAACATAGGTTGTTGAGACAGGAATTGTCCGAGGTGCAGTCGTCATTGTTCTCACAAGCAATAACAATAGGAGGAACAACAGCAAGAGGTGGTGGTCTTGGACTGGTGGGCACTGGGGGTGCCGTTGTTGGCAATTCTACCAGAGGTGGTGGGGTAGGAGTGGTAGCTCCTGATGCAGGAACAACTGGATCACCCGGTGGTAAACTTGAGATACCCGCTACAGGCCTGTGGGTAATAGGTCTCTCGGTAGCTAAAGCCGTGCACCCCTCTCTGTTGGGTTACCTGTAGTGCCTGGAGGGACATACACAGAGTGGGTGGTGTCTCTCAGAATGCCTTACAGTCAACAGCCTCTGGCCAGGATGACACACGTCCAGGCACAGTGGTGGGTACAGCTGTTGTCAGAGGACACTCACACACACCTGCAGTGCTCTCACAGCCTATGGGGTTTTGGTGGTGGTGTTGGTACCTGGGAAGCAATTGGAGCTTCTGTGGGTCAGAGGCTGGAGAAGTTGAGCTACTGGTGATGGCGGTGTTGGTGGGTCCAGGAACTGGCCGGATGGGTGTGTGACTATCGGGTGGATCGTGTTCAGCTATAGGAGGTACTGCTTAACAACGAGAGGTCTTTCTGTTGCTATAGCTATGCACCTAGCAGGATCTCCTGGCTGTGACCTGAGTGGCACAGACACTGGCCTGTGACTGATAGTCGTACAATCAGCTTCATCACCACAAACCCCAAGACTGCATGCATCATAACACAGCTTGTTCAAACATGAATTGTCCACATCACATTCATCGTTGTTCTCACAAGCGATAGGTACTTGAGGAACAATCACGGGTGGAGGAGGTCGCTCTATTGGTGGGTCTGGAGGAGGACGTGTTGGTTGCTCCACCAGAGGAGGAGGTCCTGGACTTGTAGGACCAGCGATGGGATGGATGACAGTCTCTTCTGAAGGAGGCTTATCCCCAGCAACCGGAGGAATGGGTGCGGGAGGTGTCTCTACAGCAAGAGCTGAGCACTTGATATTAGGGTTGCCAGTTGTTCCTGGTGGACATTTACAGGTAGCTCGATGTCCAATTGTCTGACAGTCGGCATTTTCACCACAAAATCCTGGATAACAAATATCAAGACAAAGTTTATTTACACAAGAATTATCAAACGGACACTCGTCAGTGCTCTCACAGCCCACAGGTACAGGACCAGGGGTGGGTGGTGGCGGCGGCTCTGTTACAGGAGGTGGTCTTGGTCTGGGTGTTGGGTCTTCTGCCACTGGGGGCTGACCTGGACTAGTTGGTGCACTAATTGGATGCACTGGATCACCTGGTTGAGCTGGGGGAAATTCTGCCATGGGAGGCGTCGGTCCAACTGGTCTTTCTGTGACGATGGATACACATGAATGTAAAGGATCTCCTGTGGTTCCTGGAGGACAGGTACAAACTGGACGATGATTCGCGATTCGGCAGTCTGCATCATCTCCACATATACCAAGACCGCATACATCATAACATAGGTTGTTGAGACAGGAATTGTCCGAGGTGCAGTCGTCATTGTTCTCACAAGCAATAACAATAGGAGGAACAACAGCAAGAGGTGGTGGTCTTGGACTGGTGGGCACTGGAGGTGCCGTTGTTGGCAATTCTACCAGAGGTGGTGGGGTAGGAGTGGTAGTTCCTGATGCAGGAACAACTGGATCACCCGGTGGTAAACTTGAGATACCCGCTACAGGCCTGTGGGTAATAGGTCTCTCGGTAGCTAAAGCCGTGCACCTCTCTGTTGGGTTACCTGTCGTGCCTGGTGGACATACGCAAGTGGGTCGGTGTCCTAAGGTCTTACAGTCAGCAGCCTCACCACAAATACCAGGATGACACACGTCCAGGCACAGTCTGTTGATGCAGCTGTTGTCGAAGGGACACTCACCAGTGCTCTCACAACCTATGGGGTTTGGTGGTGGTGTTGGTACTGCAGGAGGCAGTGCAATTGGAGCTTCTGTAGGTCGAGGAACTGGAAGTTGAGCTACTGGTGATGGCGGTGTTGAAGTAGGTCCAGGAACTGGCCGGATAGGTGTGTGACTATCAGGTGGATGTTCAGCTATGGGAGGTACTGTAACAACGAGAGGTCTTTCTGTTGCTATAGCTATGCACCCTACTTGAGGATCTCCTGTTGTCCCTGGTGGGCACAGACACACTGGCCTGTGACTGATAGTCTTACAATCAGCTTCATCACCACAAACCCCAAGACTGCATGCATCATAACACAGCTTGTTCAAACATGAATTGTCCACATCACATTCATCGTTGTTCTCACAAGCGATAGGTACTAGAGGAACAATCACGGGTGGAGGAGGTCGCTCTATTGGTGGGTCTGGAGGAGGACGTGTTGGTTGCTCCACCAGAGGAGGAGGTCCTGGACTTGTAGGACCAGGAATGGGCTGGATGACAGTCTCTTCTGAAGGAGGCTTATCCCCAGCAACCGGAGGAATGGGTGCAGGAGGTGTCTCTACAGCAAGAGCTGAGCACTTGATATTAGGGTTGCCACTTGTTCCTGGTGGACATTTACAAGTAGGTCGATGTCCAATTGTCTGACAGTCGGCATTTTCACCACAAAATCCTGGATAACAAATATCAAGACAAAGTTTATTTACACAGGAGTTATCAAACGGACACTCGTCAGTGCTCTCACAGCCCACAGGTACAGGACCAGGGGTGGGTGGTGGTGGCGGCTCTGTTACAGGAGGTGGTCTTGGTCTGGGTGTTGGGTGTTCTGCCACTGGGGGCTGACCTGGACTAGTTGGTGCACTAATTGGATGCACTGGATCAACTGGTTGAGCTGGTGGAAATTCTGCCATGGGAGGCGTCGGTCCAACTGGTCTTTCTGTGACGATGGATACACATGAATGTAAAGGATCTCCTGTGGTTCCTGGAGGACAGGTACAAACTGGACGATGATTCGCGATTCGGCAGTCAGCATCATCTCCACATATACCAAGACCGCATACATCATAACATAGGTTGTTGAGACAGGAATTGTCCGAGGTGCAGTCGTCATTGTTCTCACAAGCAATAACAATAGGAGGAACAACAGCAAGAGGTGGTGGTCTTGGACTGGTGGGCACTGGGGGTGCCGTTGTTGGCAATTCTACCAGAGGTGGTGGGGTAGGAGTGGTAGCTCCTGATGCAGGAACAACTGGATCACCCGGTGGTAAACTTGAGATACCCGCTACAGGCCTGTGGGTAATAGGTCTCTCGGTAGCTAAAGCCGTGCACCTCTCTGTTGGGTTACCTGTCGTGCCTGGTGGACATACACAAGTGGGTCGGTGTCCTAAGGTCTTACAGTCAGCAGCCTCACCACAAATACCAGGATGACACACGTCCAGGCACAGTCTGTTGATGCAGCTGTTGTCGAAGGGACACTCACCAGTGCTCTCACAACCTATGGGGTTTGGTGGTGGTGTTGGTACTGCAGGAGGCAGTGCAATTGGAGCTTCTGTAGGTCGAGGAGCTGGAAGTTGAGCTACTGGTGATGGCGGTGTTGAAGTAGGTCAGGAACTGGCCGGATAGGTGTGTGACTATCGGGTGGATGTTCAGCTATGGGAGGTACTGTAACAACGAGAGGTCTTTCTGTTGCTATAGCTATGCACCCTACTTGAGGATCTCCTGTTGTCCCTGGTGGGCACAGACACACTGGCCTGTGACTGATAGTCGTACAATCAGCTTCATCACCACAAACCCCAAGACTGCATGCATCATAACACAGCTTGTTCAAACATGAATTGTCCACATCACATTCATCGTTGTTCTCACAAGCGATAGGTACTTGAGGAACAATCACGGGTGGAGGAGGTCGCTCTATTGGTGGGTCTGGAGGAGGACGTGTTGGTTGCTCCACCAGAGGAGGAGGTCCTGGACTTGTAGGACCAGCGATGGGATGGATGACAGTCTCTTCTGAAGGAGGCTTATCCCCAGCAACCGGAGGAATGGGTGCGGGAGGTGTCTCTACAGCAAGAGCTGAGCACTTGATATTAGGGTTGCCAGTTGTTCCTGGTGGACATTTACAGGTAGCTCGATGTCCAATTGTCTGACAGTCGGCATTTTCACCACAAAATCCTGGATAACAAATATCAAGACAAAGTTTATTTACACAAGAATTATCAAACGGACACTCGTCAGTGCTCTCACAGCCCACAGGTACAGGACCAGGGGTGGGTGGTGGCGGCGGCTCTGTTACAGGAGGTGGTCTTGGTCTGGGTGTTGGGTCTTCTGCCACTGGGGGCTGACCTGGACTAGTTGGTGCACTAATTGGATGCACTGGATCACCTGGTTGAGCTGGGGGAAATTCTGCCATGGGAGGCGTCGGTCCAACTGGTCTTTCTGTGACGATGGATACACATGAATGTAAAGGATCTCCTGTGGTTCCTGGAGGACAGGTACAAACTGGACGATGATTCGCGATTCGGCAGTCTGCATCATCTCCACATATACCAAGACCGCATACATCATAACATAGGTTGTTGAGACAGGAATTGTCCGAGGTGCAGTCGTCATTGTTCTCACAAGCAATAACAATAGGAGGAACAACAGCAAGAGGTGGTGGTCTTGGACTGGTGGGCACTGGAGGTGCCGTTGTTGGCAATTCTACCAGAGGTGGTGGGGTAGGAGTGGTAGTTCCTGATGCAGGAACAACTGGATCACCCGGTGGTAAACTTGAGATACCCGCTACAGGCCTGTGGGTAATAGGTCTCTCGGTAGCTAAAGCCGTGCACCTCTCTGTTGGGTTACCTGTCGTGCCTGGTGGACATACGCAAGTGGGTCGGTGTCCTAAGGTCTTACAGTCAGCAGCCTCACCACAAATACCAGGATGACACACGTCCAGGCACAGTCTGTTGATGCAGCTGTTGTCGAAGGGACACTCACCAGTGCTCTCACAACCTATGGGGTTTGGTGGTGGTGTTGGTACTGCAGGAGGCAGTGCAATTGGAGCTTCTGTAGGTCGAGGAACTGGAAGTTGAGCTACTGGTGATGGCGGTGTTGAAGTAGGTCCAGGAACTGGCCGGATAGGTATGTGACTATCAGGTGGATGTTCAGCTATGGGAGGTACTGTAACAACGAGAGGTCTTTCTGTTGCTTTGGCTAAGCACCCTACTTGAGGATCTCCTGTTGTCCCTGGTGGGCACAGACACACTGGCCTGTGACTGATAGTTGTACAATCAGCTTCATCACCACAAACCCCAAGACTGCATGCATCATAACACAGCTTGTTCAAACATGAATTGTCCATATCACATTCATCGTTGTTCTCACAAGCGATAGGGACTAGAGGTACAATCTCGGGTGGAGGAGGTCGCTCTATTGGTGGGTCTGGAGGAGGACGTGTTGGTTGCTCCACTAGAGGAGGAGGTCCTGGACTTGTAGGACCAGCGATGGGATGGATGACAGTCTCTTCTGAAGGAGGCTTATCCCCAGCAACCGGAGGAATTGGTGCAGGAGGTGTCTCTACAGCAAGAGCTGAGCACTTGATATTAGGGTTGCCACTTGTTCCTGGTGGACATTTACAAGTCGGTCGATGTCCAACTGTCTGACAGTCGGCATTATCACCACAAAATCCTGGATGACAAATATCAAGACAAAGTTTATTTACACAGGAGTTATCAGATGGACACTCGTGATTGCTCTCACAGCCCACAGGTAGAGGACCAGGGGTGGGTGGTGGTGGCGGCTCTGTTACAGGAGGTGGTCTGGGTCTGGGTGTTGGGTGTTCTGCCACTGGGGGCTGACCTGGACTAGTTGGTGCACTAATTGGATGAACTGGATCACCTGGTTGAGCTGGTGGAAATTCTGCCATGGGAGGCGTCGGTCCAACTGGTCTTTCAGTGACGATGGATACACATGAATGTAAAGGATCTCCTGTGGTTCCTGGAGGACAGGTACAAACTGGACGATGACTGGTGATCTTGCATTCTGCGTTATCTCCACACACACCAAGACCGCATACATCGTAACATAGGTTGTTGAGGCAGGAATTGTCCGAGGCGCAGTCGTCATTGTTCTCACAAGCAATAACAATAGGAGGAACAACTGGAAGAGGTGGTGGTCTTGGACTGGTGGGCACTGGAGGGGCCGTTGTTGGCAATTCTACCAGAGGTGGTGGGGTAGGAGTGGTAGTTCCTGATGCAGGAACAACTGGATCACCCGGTGGTAAACTTGAGATACCCGCTACAGGCCTGTGGGTAATAGGTCTCTCGGTAGCTAAAGCCGTGCACCTCTCTGTTGGGTTACCTGTCGTGCCTGGTGGACATACACAAGTGGGTCGGTGTCCTAAGGTCTTACAGTCAGCAGCCTCACCACAAAAACCAGGATGACACACGTCCAGGCACAGTCTGTTGATGCAGCTGTTGTCGAAGGGACACTCACCAGTGCTCTCACAACCTATGGGGTTTGGTGGTGGTGTTGGTACTGCAGGAGGCAGTGCAATTGGAGCTTCTGTAGGTCGAGGAACTGGAAGTTGAGCTACTGGTGATGGCGGTGTTGAAGTAGGTCCAGGAACTGGCCGGATAGGTGTGTGACTATCGGGTGGATGTTCAGCTATGGGAGGTACTGTAACAACGAGAGGTCTTTCTGTTGCTATAGCTATGCACCCTACTTGAGGATCTCCTGTTGTCCCTGGTGGGCACAGACACACTGGCCTGTGACTGATAGTCGTACAATCAGCTTCATCACCACAAACCCCAAGACTGCATGCATCATAACACAGCTTGTTCAAACATGAATTGTCCACATCACATTCATCGTTGTTCTCACAAGCGATAGGTACTAGAGGAACAATCACGGGTGGAGGAGGTCGCTCTATTGGTGGGTCTGGAGGAGGACGTGTTGGTTGCTCCACCAGAGGAGGAGGTCCTGGACTTGTAGGACCAGCGATGGGATGGATGACAGTCTCTTCTGAGGGAGGCTTATCTCCAGCAACCGGAGGAATGGGTGCAGGAGGTGTCTCTACAGCAAGAGCTGAGCACTTGATATTAGGGTTGCCAGTTGTTCCTGGTGGACATTTACAAGTAGCTCGATGTCCAACTGTCTGACAGTCGGCATTTTCACCACAAAATCCTGGATAACAAATATCAAGACAAAGTTTATTTACACAAGAATTATCAAACGGACACTCGTCAGTGCTCTCACAGCCCACAGGTACAGGACCAGGGGTGGGTGGTGGTGGCGGCTCTGTTACAGGAGGTGGTCTGGGTCTGGGTGTTGGGTGTTCTGCCACTGGGGGCTGACCTGGACTAGTTGGTGCACTAATTGGATGTATTGGTTCTTTTGGTTGTACTGGCGGAAATTCTGCCATGGGAGGCGTCGGTCCAACTGGTCTTTCTGTGACGATGGATACACATGAATGTAAAGGATCTCCTGTGGTTCCTGGAGGACAGGTACAAACTGGACGATGATTCGCGATTCGGCAGTCTGCATCATCTCCACATATACCAAGAGCGCATACATCATAACATAGGTTGTTAACACAGGAATTGTCTGTGGTGCAGTCGTCATTGTTCCCACAAGCGATGGCAATGGAGGGAATAATAGGAGGTGGTATCGTTGTTGTTATAAGTGACGGAGGTCTCGTTGTAGGCATTTCAACCAGTGGAGGAGGTGTAGTTATGGTAGGTCCTGGCACGGGTTCAGGTGGTTGATACTGTGGTGTATGTGGTTGTCCTGCTATTGGTGAACTAGTAACAGGTCTATCAGTTGCTAACGAATGGCAACGTTCGGTGGGATTACCTGTAGTTCCCGGCGGACATACACACAGTGGTCGGTGGCCTATAGTTTGACATTCAGCATTCACACCACATAGTTTAGGACTACAAATGTCCATGCAGAGACGATTGATGCAGGTGGTGTCGAAGTTGCACTGATCGTTCTTCTCGCACCCGACTATGATTGGTGGGATGGAAACTGGTGTTGGTGGACGAGATGGAGCGGGCAGTGGAGGTCTAGGTTGGGACGTTTCTGCTATTGGTGGGGGTCGTGAAGTTGTATCTGAAATTGGACGAATTGATTCAAGAGGTGTGAGCGGCACCTCGGTAATGGGAGACACTGTTGTTGAACTTGCAAAAAGTAAAGCTGTGCATTTGATCTGAGGATTTCCAGTTGTACCAGGAGGACAAAGACACACAGGTCTATGACTAACAGTTCTGCAATCAGCATTTTCACCACATATCCCAATATTGCATGCATCATAGCAGAGCATATTAAGGCAAGTGTTATCAAAATCACAATCATCATTATTTTCACATGCTATAGAAATGAAAGGAATTAGAGGAGAAGGTGGAGGGCTAGACACCGGGGGGTCTGGAGGAGGACGTGTTGGTTGCTCCACCAGAGGAGGAGGTCCTGGACTTGTAGGACCAGCGATGGGATGGATGACAGTCTCTTCTGAGGGAGGCTTATCCCCAGCAACCGGAGGAATGGGTGCAGGAGGTGTGTCTACAGCAAGAGCTGAGCACTTGATATTAGGGTTGCCAGTTGTTCCTGGTGGACATTTACAAGTAGGTCGATGTCCAACTGTCTGACAGTCGGCATTTTCACCGCATAATCCTGGATGACAAATATCAAGACAAAGTTTATTTACACAAGAATTATCAAACGGACACTCGTCAGTGCTCTCACAGCCCACAGGTACAGGACCAGGGGTGGGTGGTGGCAGCGGCTCTGTTACAGGAGGTGGTCTGGGTCTGGGTGTTGGGTGTTCTGCCACTGGGGGCTGACCTGGACTAGTTGACTCGGTAACAGGGCGAATTGGGTCACCGGGATAGGCTGGAGGAAATTCGGCAATGGGAGGGTGTGGGGTCACTGGTCTTTCTGTAAGCAGGGACACACACTGCTGAGGAGGAGTGCCCGATGTACCTGGTGGACAGCTACAGACTGGACGATGATTATCGACTTTACACTTGGCATTTTCTCCACAAACACCGAGGCTACACACGTCATAACAGAGATTGTTGATACAAGAGTTGTCCACTGTGCATTCATCATTATTCTGACACGCAATTGCAATATCAGGAATAATCGGAAGGGGCAGAGGTGGTGGCTGCATAGCCTCAGTGGGTCTGCTGGTGGGCATCTCTGCCAGAGGAGGAAGTGGTGTAATGGTGGGACCAACAATGGGAATGATAGTAAGAACATCTGGTGATTTTGGTATCTCTGTCAGAGGAGGAACCGTGGCAGGTCTGTCAGTCATATGAGCAGAGCAATGTCTTGTAGGGTTGCCCGTGGTTCCTGGAGGACATGTACAAGAAGGTCTGTGGCCGAAAGTCTGACAATTGGCGTTTTCTCCACATAAACCTGGATAACACACATCCAGGCAGTAACGATTTACACACGTGTTATCAAAAGGACAGTGATCATTACTTTCACACCCGACTATAATAGACGAAGGAGTGGGTACTGGGGGTCTAGGGGTGGTGAGAGGTTCTAGAGGTTCAACGCTGACTTGTTCCGCTAATGGAGGGGGTCTTTCTGAAGAAGGACCGGTTATGGGACGAATAGGAATATGTGGTTGTTGTGGGGGTCGGTGTGTCACAGGGGGCAGAGTAGTTATCCTCTCTGTGGACGTAGCTTTGCAACCAACCTGCGGGTCTCCAGTTGTACCCGGCGGACAAAGACATACAGGTCTATGCTTGACTGAAACACATTGAGCATCATCACCACAGGATTTAAGGCTGCATACATCATAACACAACAAGTTAATACATGAATTGTCCACATCACATTCATCGTTGTTCTCACAAGCGATAGGTACTAGAGGAACAATCACGGGTGGAGGAGGTCGCTCTATTGGTGGGTCTGGAGGAGGACGTGTTGGTTGCTCCACCAGAGGAGGAGGTCCTGGACTTGTAGGACCAGCGATGGGATGGATGACAGTCTCTTCTGAAGGAGGCTTATCCCCAGCAACCGGAGGAATGGGTGCAGGAGGTGTCTCTACAGCAAGAGCTGAGCACTTTACAGTCGGGTTGCCAGTTGTACCAGGAGGACATTTACAAAATGGACGATGTTCGCTTGTAACACAGTCGGCATTTTCACCACAAAATCCTGGATGACAAATATCAAGACAAAATTTATTTACACAGGAGTTATCAAACGGACACTCGTCAGTGCTCTCACAGCCCACAGGTACAGGACCAGGGGTGGGTGGTGGTGGCGGCTCTGTTACAGGAGGTGGTCTTGGTCTGGGTGTTGGGTGTTCTGCCACTGGGGGCTGACCTGGACTAGTTGGTGCACTAATTGGATGCACTGGATCACCTGGTTGAGCTGGCGGAAATTCTGCCATGGGAGGCGTCGGTCCAACTGGTCTTTCAGTGACGATGGATACACATGAATGTAAAGGATCTCCTGTGGTTCCTGGAGGACAGGTACAAACTGGACGATGACTGGTGATCTTGCATTCTGCGTTATCTCCACACACACCAAGACCGCATACATCGTAACATAGGTTGTTGAGGCAGGAATTGTCCGAGGCGCAGTCGTCATTGTTCTCACAAGCAATAACAATAGGAGGAACAACTGGAAGAGGTGGTGGTCTTGGACTGGTGGGCACTGGAGGTGCCGTTGTTGGCAATTCCACTAGAGGTGGTGGGGTAGGAGTGGCAGTTCCTGATGCAGGAACAACTGGATCACCTGGTGGTAAACTTGAGATACCCGCTACAGGCCTGTGGGTAATAGGTCTCTCGGTAGCTAAAGCCGTGCACCTCTCTGTTGGGTTACCTGTCGTGCCTGGTGGACATACACAAGTGGGTCGGTGTCCTAAGGTCTTACAGTCAGCAGCTTCACCACAAAAACCAGGATGACACACGTCCAGGCACAGTCTGTTGATGCAGCTGTTGTCGAAGGGACACTCACCAGTGCTTTCACAACCTATGGGGTTTGGTGGTGGTGTTGGTACTGCAGGAGGCAGTGCAATTGGAGCTTCTGTAGGTCGAGGAACTGGAAGTTGAGCTACTGGTGATGGCGGTGTTGAAGTAGGTCCAGGAACTGGCCGGATAGCTGTGTGACTATCGGGTGGATGTTCAGCTATGGGAGGCATTGTAACAACGAGAGGTCTTTCTGTTGCTATGGCTATGC
Organism: Homarus americanus; assembly: GCF_018991925.1. Classification (NCBI taxonomy): domain Eukaryota; kingdom Metazoa; phylum Arthropoda; class Malacostraca; order Decapoda; family Nephropidae; genus Homarus; species Homarus americanus. The sequence continues at coordinate 5,179,926 of NW_024753828.1, read as the reverse complement.
ACCGTACTTGAGGATCTCCTGTTGTCCCTGGTGGGCACAGACACACTGGCCTGTGACTGATAGTCTTACAATCAGCTTCATCATCACAAACCCCAAGACTGCATGCATCATAACACAGATTGTTCAAACATGAATTGTCCACATCACATTCATCGTTGTTCTCACAAGCGATAGGTACTAGAGGAACAATCACGGGTGGAGGAGGTCGCTCTATTGGTGGGTCTGGAGGAGGACGTGTTGGTTGCTCCACCAGAGGAGGAGGTCCTGGACTTGTAGGACCAGCGATGGGATGGATGATAGTCTCTTCTGAAGGAGGCTTATCCCCAGCAACCGGAGGAATTGGTGCAGGAGGTGTCTCTACAGCAAGAGCTGAGCACTTGATATTAGGGTTGCCACTTGTTCCTGGTGGACATTTACAAGTCGGTCGATGTCCAACTGTCTGACAGTCGGCATTATCACCACAAAATCCTGGATGACAAATATCAAGACAAAATTTATTTACGCAAGAATTATCAAACGGACACTCGTCAGTGCTTTCACAGCCCACAGGTACAGGACCAGGGGTGGGTGGTCGCGGTGGCTGTGTCACAGAAGGTGGTTTTGGTCTGGGTGTTGGGTGTTCTGCCACTGGGGGCTGACCTGGACTAGTTGGTGCACTAATTGGGTGCACTGGATCACCTGGTTGAGCTGGCGGAAATTCTGCCGTGGGAGGCGTCGGTCCTACTGGTCTTTCAGTGACGATGGATACACATGAATGTAAAGGATCTCCTGTGGTTCCTGGAGGACAGGTACAAACTGGACGATGACTGGTGATCTTGCATTCTGCGTTATCTCCACACACACCAAGACCGCATACATCGTAACATAGGTTGTTGAGGCAGGAATTGTCCGAGGCGCAGTCGTCATTGTTCTCACAAGCAATAACAATAGGAGGAACAACTGGAAGAGGTGGTGGTCTTGGACTGGTGGGCATTGGAGGTGCCGTTGTTGGCAATTCTACCAGAGGTGGTGGGGTAGGAGTGGTAGTTCCTGATGCAGGAACAACTGGATCACCCGGTGGTAAACTTGAGATACCCGCTACAGGCCTGTGGGTAATAGGTCTCTCGGTAGCTAAAGCCGTGCACCTCTCTGTTGGGTTACCTGTCGTGCCTGGTGGACATACACAAGTGGGTCGGTGTCCTAAGGTCTTACAGTCAGCAGCTTCACCACAAAAACCAGGATGACACACGTCCAGGCACAGTCTGTTGATGCAGCTGTTGTCGAAGGGACACTCACCAGTGCTCTCACAACCTATGGGGTTTGGTGGTGGTGTTGGTACTGCAGGAGGCAGTGCAATTGGAGCTTCTGTAGGTCGAGGAACTGGAAGTTGAGCCACTGGTGATGGCGGTGTTGAAGTAGGTCCAGGAACTGGCCGGATAGGTGTGTGACTATCAGGTGGATGTTCAGCTATGGGAGGTACTGTAACAACGAGAGGTCTTTCTGTTGCTATGGCTATGCACCGTACTTGAGGATCTCCTGTTGTCCCTGGTGGGCACAGACACACTGGCCTGTGACTGATAGTCTTACAATCAGCTTCATCATCACAAACCCCAAGACTGCATGCATCATAACACAGATTGTTCAAACATGAATTGTCCACATCACATTCATCGTTGTTCTCACAAGCGATAGGTACTAGAGGAACAATCACGGGTGGAGGAGGTCGCTCTATTGGTGGGTCTGGAGGAGGACGTGTTGGTTGCTCCACCAGAGGAGGAGGTCCTGGACTTGTAGGACCAGCGATGGGATGGATGACAGTCTCTTCTGAAGGAGGCTTATCCCCAGCAACCGGAGGAATTGGTGCAGGAGGTGTCTCTACAGCAAGAGCTGAGCACTTGATATTAGGGTTGCCACTTGTTCCTGGTGGACATTTACAAGTAGGTCGATGTCCAACTGTCTGACAGTCGGCATTATCACCACAAAATCCTGGATAACAAATATCAAGACAAAATTTATTTACGCAAGAATTATCAAACGGACACTCGTCAGTGCTCTCACAGCCCACAGGTACAGGACCAGGGGTGGGTGGTCGTGGTGGCTGTGTCACAGAAGGTGGTTTTGGTCTGGGTGTTGGGTGTTCTGCCACTGGGGGCTGACCTGGACTAGTTGGTGCACTAATTGGATGCACTGGATCACCTGGTTGAGCTGGCGGAAATTCTGCCGTGGGAGGCGTCGGTCCAACTGGTCTTTCAGTGACGATGGATACACATGAATGTAAAGGATCTCCTGTGGTTCCTGGAGGACAGGTACAAACTGGACGATGACTGGTGATCTTGCATTCTGCGTTATCTCCACACACACCAAGACCGCATACATCGTAACATAGGTTGTTGAGGCAGGAATTGTCCGAGGCGCAGTCGTCATTGTTCTCACAAGCAATAACAATAGGAGGAACAACTGGAAGAGGTGGTGGTCTTGGACTGGTGGGCACTGGAGGTGCCGTTGTTGGCAATTCTACCAGAGGTGGTGGGGTAGGAGTGGTAGTTCCTGATGCAGGAACAACTGGATCACCCGGTGGTAAACTTGAGATACCCGCTACAGGCCTGTGGGTAATAGGTCTCTCGGTAGCTAAAGCCGTGCACCTCTCTGTTGGGTTACCTGTCGTGCCTGGTGGACATACACAAGTGGGTCGGTGTCCTAAGGTCTTACAGTCAGCAGCTTCACCACAAAAACCAGGATGACACACGTCCAGGCACAGTCTGTTGATGCAGCTGTTGTCGAAGGGACACTCACCAGTGCTCTCACAACCTATGGGGTTTGGTGGTGGTGTTGGTACTGCAGGAGGCAGTGCAATTGGAGCTTCTGTAGGTCGAGGAACTGGAAGTTGAGCTACTGGTGATGGCGGTGTTGAAGTAGGTCCAGGAACTGGCCGGATAGGTGTGTGACTATCAGGTGGATGTTCAGCTATGGGAGGTACTGTAACAACGAGAGGTCTTTCTGTTGCTATGGCTATGCACCGTACTTGAGGATCTCCTGTTGTCCCTGGTGGGCACAGACACACTGGCCTGTGACTGATAGTCTTACAATCAGCTTCATCATCACAAACCCCAAGACTGCATGCATCATAACACAGATTGTTCAAACATGAATTGTCCACATCACATTCATCGTTGTTCTCACAAGCGATAGGTACTAGAGGAACAATCACGGGTGGAGGAGGTCGCTCTATTGGTGGGTCTGGAGGAGGACGTGTTGGTTGCTCCACCAGAGGAGGAGGTCCTGGACTTGTAGGACCAGCGATGGGATGGATGACAGTCTCTTCTGAAGGAGGCTTATCCCCAGCAACCGGAGGAATTGGTGCAGGAGGTGTCTCTACAGCAAGAGCTGAGCACTTGATATTAGGGTTGCCACTTGTTCCTGGTGGACATTTACAAGTAGGTCGATGTCCAACTGTCTGACAGTCGGCATTATCACCACAAAATCCTGGATAACAAATATCAAGACAAAATTTATTTACGCAAGAATTATCAAACGGACACTCGTCAGTGCTCTCACAGCCCACAGGTACAGGACCAGGGGTGGGTGGTCGTGGTGGCTGTGTCACAGAAGGTGGTTTTGGTCTGGGTGTTGGGTGTTCTGCCACTGGGGGCTGACCTGGACTAGTTGGTGCACTAATTGGATGCACTGGATCACCTGGTTGAGCTGGCGGAAATTCTGCCGTGGGAGGCGTCGGTCCAACTGGTCTTTCAGTGACGATGGATACACATGAATGTAAAGGATCTCCTGTGGTTCCTGGAGGACAGGTACAAACTGGACGATGACTGGTGATCTTGCATTCTGCGTTATCTCCACACACACCAAGACCGCATACATCGTAACATAGGTTGTTGAGGCAGGAATTGTCCGAGGCGCAGTCGTCATTGTTCTCACAAGCAATAACAATAGGAGGAACAACTGGAAGAGGTGGTGGTCTTGGACTGGTGGGCACTGGAGGGGCCGTTGTTGGCAATTCTACCAGAGGTGGTGGGGTAGGAGTGGTAGTTCCTGATGCAGGAACAACTGGATCACCCGGTGGTAAACTTGAGATACCCGCTACAGGCCTGTGGGTAATAGGTCTCTCGGTAGCTAAAGCCGTGCACCTCTCTGTTGGGTTACCTGTCGTGCTTGGTGGACATACACAAGTGGGTCGGTGTCCTAAGGTCTTACAGTCAGCAGCTTCACCACAAAAACCAGGATGACACACGTCCAGGCACAGTCTGTTGATGCAGCTGTTGTCGAAGGGACACTCATCAGTGCTCTCACAACCTATGGGGTTTGGTGGTGGTGTTGGTACTGCAGGAGGCAGTGCAATTGGAGCTTCTGTAGGTCGAGGAACTGGAAGTTGAGCCACTGGTGATGGCGGTGTTGAAGTAGGTCCAGGAACTGGCCGGATAGGTGTGTGACTATCAGGTGGATGTTCAGCTATGGGAGGTACTGTAACAACGAGAGGTCTTTCTGTTGCTATAGCTATGCACCCTACTTGAGGATCTCCTGTTGTCCCTGGTGGGCACAGACACACTGGCCTGTGACTGATAGTCTTACAATCAGCTTCATCACCACAAACCCCAAGACTGCATGCATCATAACACAGCTTGTTCAAACATGAATTGTCCACATCACATTCATCGTTGTTCTCACAAGCGATAGGTACTAGAGGAACAATCACGGGTGGAGTTGGTCGCTCTATTGGTGGGTCTGGAGGAGGACGTGTTGGTTGCTCCACCAGAGGAGGAGGTCCTGGACTTGTAGGACCAGCGATGGGATGGATGACAGTCTCTTCTGAAGGAGGCTTATCCCCAGCAACCGGAGGAATTGGTGCAGGAGGTGTCTCTACAGCAAGAGCTGAGCACTTGATATTAGGGTTGCCACTTGTTCCTGGTGGACATTTACAAGTAGGTCGATGTCCAACTGTCTGACAGTCGGCATTATCACCACAAAATCCTGGATGACAAATATCAAGACAAAATTTATTTACGCAAGAATTATCAAACGGACACTCGTCAGTGCTCTCACAGCCCACAGGTACAGGACCAGGGGTGGGTGGTCGTGGTGGCTGTGTCACAGAAGGTGGTTTTGGTCTGGGTGTTGGGTGTTCTGCCACTGGGGGCTGACCTGGACTAGTTGGTGCACTAATTGGATGCACTGGATCACCTGGTTGAGCTGGCGGAAATTCTGCCATGGGAGGCGTCGGTCCAACTGGTCTTTCAGTGACGATGGATACACATGAATGTAAAGGATCTCCTGTGGTTCCTGGAGGACAGGTACAAACTGGACGATGACTGGTGATCTTGCATTCTGCGTTATCTCCACACACACCAAGACCGCATACATCGTAACATAGGTTGTTGAGGCAGGAATTGTCCGAGGCGCAGTCGTCATTGTTCTCACAAGCAATAACAATAGGAGGAACAACTGGAAGAGGTGGTGGTCTTGGACTGGTGGGCACTGGAGGTGCCGTTGTTGGCAATTCTACCAGAGGTGGTGGGGTAGGAGTGGTAGTTCCTGATGCAGGAACAACTGGATCACCCGGTGGTAAACTTGAGATACCCGCTACAGGCCTGTGGGTAATAGGTCTCTCGGTAGCTAAAGCCGTGCACCTCTCTGTTGGGTTACCTGTCGTGCCTGGTGGACATACACAAGTGGGTCGGTGTCCTAAGGTCTTACAGTCAGCAGCCTCACCACAAAAACCAGGATGACACACGTCCAGGCACAGTCTGTTGATGCAGCTGTTGTCGAAGGGACACTCACCAGTGCTCTCACAACCTATGGGGTTTGGTGGTGGTGTTGGTACTGCAGGAGGCAGTGCAATTGGAGCTTCTGTAGGTCGAGGAACTGGAAGTTGAGCTACTGGTGATGGCGGTGTTGAAGTAGGTCCAGGAACTGGCCGGATAGGTGTGTGACTATCAGGTGGATGTTCAGCTATGGGAGGTACTGTAACAACGAGAGGTCTTTCTGTTGCTATAGCTATGCACCCTACTTGAGGATCTCCTGTTGTCCCTGGTGGGCACAGACACACTGGCCTGTGACTGATAGTCTTACAATCAGCTTCATCACCACAAACCCCAAGACTGCATGCATCATAACACAGCTTGTTCAAACATGAATTGTCCACATCACATTCATCGTTGTTCTCACAAGCGATAGGTACTAGAGGAACAATCACGGGTGGAGGAGGTCGCTCTATTGGTGGGTCTGGAGGAGGACGTGTTGGTTGCTCCACCAGAGGAGGAGGTCCTGGACTTGTAGGACCAGGAATGGGCTGGATGACAGTCTCTTCTGAAGGAGGCTTATCCCCAGCAACCGGAGGAATGGGTGCAGGAGGTGTCTCTACAGCAAGAGCTGAGCACTTGATATTAGGGTTGCCACTTGTTCCTGGTGGACATTTACAAGTAGGTCGATGTCCAATTGTCTGACAGTCGGCATTTTCACCACAAAATCCTGGATAACAAATATCAAGACAAAGTTTATTTACACAGGAGTTATCAAACGGACACTCGTCAGTGCTCTCACAGCCCACAGGTAGAGGACCAGGGGTGGGTGGTGGCGGCGACTCTGTTACAGGAGGTGGTCTGGGTCTGGGTGTTGGGTGTTCTGCCACTGGGGGCTGACCTGGACTAGTTGGTGCACTAATTGGATGAACTGGATCTCCTGGTTGAGCTGGCGAAAATTCTGCCATAGGAGGCGTCGGTCCAACTGGTCTTTCTGTGACGATGGATACACATGAATGTAAAGGATCTCCTGTGGTTCCTGGAGGACAGGTACAAACTGGACGATGACTGGTGATCTTGCATTCTGCGTTATCTCCACACACACCAAGACCGCATACATCGTAACATAGGTTGTTGAGACAGGAATTGTCCGAGGCGCAGTCGTCATTGTTCTCACAAGCAATAACAATAGGAGGAACAACTGGAAGAGGTGGTGGTCTTGGACTGGTGGGCACTGGAGGGGCCGTTGTTGGCAATTCCACCAGAGGTGGTGGGGTAGGAGTGGTAGTTCCTGATGCAGGAACAACTGGATCACCCGGTGGTAAACTTGAGATACCCGCTACAGGCCTGTGGGTAATAGGTCTCTCGGTAGCTAAAGCCGTGCACCTCTCTGTTGGGTTACCTGTCGTGCCTGGTGGACATACACAAGTGGGTCGGTGTCCTAAGGTCTTACAGTCAGCAGCTTCACCACAAAAACCAGGATGACACACGTCCAGGCACAGTCTGTTGATGCAGCTGTTGTCGAAGGGACACTCACCAGTGCTCTCACAACCTATGGGGTTTGGTGGTGGTGTTGGTACTGCAGGAGGTAGTGCAATTGGAGCTTCTGTAGGTCGAGGAACTGGAAGTTGAGCTACTGGTGATGGCGGTGTTGAAGTAGGTCCAGGAACTGGCCGGATAGGTGTGTGACTATCAGGTGGATGTTCAGCTATGGGAGGTACTGTAACAACGAGAGGTCTTTCTGTTGCTATGGCTATGCACCGTACTTGAGGATCTCCTGTTGTCCCTGGTGGGCACAGACACACTGGCCTGTGACTGATAGTCTTACAATCAGCTTCATCACCACAAACCCCAAGACTGCATGCATCATAACAAAGCTTGTTCAAACATGAATTGTCCACATCACATTCATCGTTGTTCTCACAAGCGATAGGTACTTGAGGAACAATCACGGGTGGAGGAGGTCGCTCTATTGGTGGGTCTGGAGGAGGACGTGTTGGTTGCTCCACCAGTGGAGGAGGTCCTGGACTTGTAGGACCGGGAATGGGATGGATGATAGTTTCTTCTGAAGGAGGCTTATCCCCAGCAACCGGAGGAATTGGTGCAGGAGGTGTCTCTACAGCAAGAGCTGAGCACTTGATATTAGGGTTGCCACTTGTTCCTGGTGGACATTTACAAGTAGGTCGATGTCCAACTGTCTGACAGTCGGCATTTTCACCACAAAATCCTGGATGACAAATATCAAGACAAAGTTTATTTACACAAGAATTATCAAACGGACACTCGTCAGTGCTCTCACAGCCCACAGGTACAGGACCAGGGGTGGGTGGTTGTGGCGGCTGTGTCACAGAAGGTGGTCTGGGTCTGGGTGTTGGGTGTTCTGCCATTGGGGGCAAACCTGGACTTGTTGTTGCTGAAACAGGATGTATATGTCCAAAGTCTTTAGGTTCCAGTGTTCCTACTATTGGTGGTGTCATAGTTGGTCTCTCTGTTACCAATGCTATACATTTTCCCGTGGGATCTCCAGTGGTCCCTGGTGGACAAGTACACACTGGACGATGTTTTGCGACTTTACAGTTGGCATTTTCTCCGCAGATGCCTAAAGAACAAACATCAAAGCACAGTTTGTTATAGCACGTATTATCCACGGTGCAATCATCATTATTTTCACATGCAATTACAATAGGAGAAACGATGGGAGGAATATGTATTTGCGGCATTTCCTGTGGGGGACGACTAGTGGGTGGTTCTACAACTAATGGAGGGGGCATCGTATGCAAGGGGCCAGGAAGAGGCCGGATTGGAGGTGAAGGGCTTGTGGGTTGTTTTCCAGCAACTGGTGGAAGTTGTGTTGGGACTTCCTCTGTTAGTAAGGCAGTGCATTTTATAGTTGGGTTTCCAGAGGTTCCTGGAGGGCATGAGCAAGTTGGTCGATTGGCAAAGGTTTGACAGTGTGCGTTGTCGGCACATAGCGAAGGACTACACACGTCACCACAGAGACGGTTGATGCAGGTGTTATCGAATGGGCAGTCGTCATTGCTTTCGCATCCGACGGTTATGGGTAATGTTGTGTGGTGGACAGTTGTGGGTTGTGTATAAGTCTTTTCTGGTGCTCTGGTAGTGGTAGGGGCAGCCACAGGCGAGGGTGTGGTATGTCTTGTGCCCTCCTGTGGACGGATGAGCACGTCTGGTACAGAAGGTTGGGTGTCCGCGAGAGGGCGAAGCGTGGTGGGTGGAGCTTTCGTTGCTACAGCTATGCACTTGACATATGGATCGCCGACAGTCCCTGGAGGGCAAGAGCACTCGGGGAAGTTATGGTGGATATGACAGTCTGCGTTGCTGCCACAATAGCCTCGACTGCAAACATCTACACACAGTTTATTTACACAAGTGGTGCTGAAGTGGCAATCGGCTGTACTCTCACAACCAATGGTGATTGGAGGTGGAAGAGGTAGGAATGGTGGTGGCGGCCTGGGAGTAAGAGGCCTTTCGCGTTGGGGAGTGGGAAATTCGGCTATTGGTCCCTTTGTTGTGGTGGTCATGGAAATAGGCCGAGGCAGGGTAGTAGACGGTAGAGGGGGTCTCTCCACGATAGGAGGGAGACGTTCACAGTCATAGCCAGAGCCTGTGAAGCCCAGAAAGCAGGAACACACGGGGAAGTGCTTGAGGGTCTCACATTGGGCAAGGGGTGAACATGGATTAAATACGATGCAGGGATTGACACATTTGCGCTGGGCACAAGCCTTGTTGTCAGGACAGTCCCGATCTGTGAGACACTGGGGTGGAGGAGTGGCTGGTAACGGCTCCTTGCACTCGATGAATGGGTTGCCCACAAATCCTGGCTGACAGTAACACACAGGCTGGTGGTTTTCGCCACGACATAAGGCATTGCGACTACGGCACGGGTTAGTCACACTGCACACTGGCACACAGTCAAAGTTGTTACACATCTCGTCTACGTCACATTCAAAGTCTCGAGTACACTGAAGGTCAACTGCGTGGCTCGGGGGCCGAGTGGCCACCCCTGGTCTGACAGTTGTATGAGTGGGATATTCAGCAATAGGTGAGGGAATGGTAGAGGTGGTGGGCAGCTCACAATAATATCCGTTGCCAATATAACCCTGAATGCACCTACATTGTGGAAGATGAGAGACAACGGTGCACTCGGCCAGGTGGGAACACGGATTGGCCACCTGGCACGGACTAACGCACCGACGTTCAGCACAGGCTTTTTCCTGTGGACACTCGACGTCTGCCAAGCAGTCAGGCCTGGGAGTGGTGGTGGTCGGGTTGCAGCGTGTTTGTGGATTACCCTGGAACCCTGGGGGACACTTGCAGACTGGCCGGTGCTGGATGACGGTACACTCGGCCCCGGTAGCACAAGGGTGCTCACCCCTGCATGGGTCGATGCATCGCTCGTTGATGCAGGTCCGCGATGGGGAGCAGTGTGAGTTAGACTTACACTCAGTGGGTGGGAGTGGGGGAGAGGATGGGACAGTTGGAGGATGGAAGGGTCGGGAGGTTGGGGTCGAGGGGGTGACTACAAGCAGGGGAGAAGGAGGAATGATCGGGGAACACCCTCGCTCGGGGTTGCCCGTGTAACCTGGGAGACAATAGCATATAGGAACATTGTTAATAACTCGACATTCAGTGTTAAAGCCGCATGCATTCAGGGAGCATTGGACGAGCTTCGTCGGTGCTGAAAAACAGTTATGGATCATGCAATTAGCACATGCACTAGGTAGGTACACTTTAAAGTTTGTACATTATGATACATGCTCCTTATTCGAAACTTTCTCGATGCAAAAAAATATCATGAAACTTGAAAACATAGAGCAAAAAACATGCTAGCGCCAGGCAAGATATGCCATGCAAAATGACATGCTCAATCATATGGCATTTCATGCTAAAAGAATTTCATGCTTCTGATGGAAATATAATAAACACGGCTTTATGGCTTTCGTGCAGAGAAAAAACATCTTTATATGACAGACATATACAGTACATATAAGAAAACAATAACCAGGCCCAAAGCAGTTCAGGGAGGGTACTTACCACGCACGCACTCGACCTTTGGATTGCCATCATATCTGCGAGGACAGGTGCAAATAGCCTGGTGGTTGACGGCATCACAGACAGCGTTCAGACCGCAGGTGCCAGGTTGGCAGGGGTCGCGGCACTTCTGGTTGACACACGCCAGGTACTTGGGGCAGTCTGAGTTGATGGTACACTCGACTCGACACTCCAAGTAGGGGTTGCCGAAGTAGTTCGGGAAACAAGTACACACAGCTTGCCCATTCTCCTTCACAGCACAGTTGGTGTTGGAGCCGCACGGTGAGGGGTTGCACGGGTCGACAGGGCTCTCTTCAAAGACCACATAACGTTAAGAACCAGAACTACTGGACCCAGACTCACCTAGATTCAGTTTGTTTTGTCTCCAAACTGGTGTTTAGTGGAAGTGCTTATTTCAGTATATTTTCGGTGCCAAATTGGACGTTCTATTTGTGGTTCACCTTTAGTTGGGTGAGTGTTTACGTGTCCAGTTGTAAGAGAATCTTAATCAATGAACCTTTGAGAATCTGGGTCCTAGGTTGTCAGGTCATCCCATTACTGGTATGACCTGTCTATACTAAATTACAATACATATCAAATTACATAAATAAATGGATAACTATAAATGACAATTTTGGAATTGAAGATTAAATTTTCTCATTTTAATGAGATGTTTGTTGACGTGTCAGTAATCGGTGTAAACAGCTCCGTGAACAAGACAGCTAAGTGACTCACTCACTCACCGAGATAACTTTCTGACCCTAGCCGTCAATGTTTAGTCCGTCGTGTTTTGCTTTAGTACGCGCTTGCTTAACTTAACAATACCAAGTGTTGTATTCAATAAGGATACCCAAGATCTGCTTTATATAAGAACATGTGTGGAGTATTTCTACCAGTTGTCGTGGTACCTTTCTCTCACCTTTGTATACTGATCCTATGCTACTACCTGTATCTGTACACCGTATCAATGTAAGCCAAGACAATAACTCTGGTAGGTAGATTAAGAAACAACAAAAACAAACGTAACGGAGGTGACCAAAATAGAGAGGACTCACCTTTCTTAATTTCACAAGCCACAAGAGGGTCTCCCGTGAGGCCCTCGGCACAGGTGCACAGAGGGTTGTGACCAAAGACGTTACAATCGGCCCCACTCCCACACACGCCCACGCACGGGTCGACGCACTTCTGGTTGACACACGCCTGGCTCACAAGGCAGTCCGAGTTAATGGTGCATTCGGGTTTACAGCCCACGTCAGGGTTGCCAACGTACCCAGGGACGCAGGAGCAGACGGCCCTATCCACCATCACCCGGCAGTTGGTGTATGATCCACACGGTGTAGGGTTACACGGGTCAAGGGGGGTGCGAACTGTAACACCATTAACAACATCATTACTACTATAAGCAACAATAATAGTAACAATAATATGAGTAATAATAATTATTCAAGTCAATAATATTAAAACAAATAATACAAGTAATCTATATCTTTTAATGCCTTGTGTCTCGTTACCTCCGTCAGGGACACATCACATACCGAGTCCTCAATTAATATTTCAGCCATCTAAAAGTGTTGACATGCATGAAAAACACCTGAGAAAAATGGAAGAATTGTACCTGCTTACTATGAGAAACATGTTGACTAGGATTAAGCATTAAGTTTGTCTTAGCTGTTGTATGACTTATAAGCGAGACACTGTTCGTTCACAGCAGAGAAGGGTCGCCGTGATGCACAACTAAACGGTGAAGCACGGAAGAAGCACTTACTTGGCTCGCAGCGGACGAAGGGGTCACCTGTCATGGTCCTCTGGCAGGAACACACAGGGTTGTGGTTGACGATATCACAGATGGCATCAATGCCACAGGTGCCAGGACAAGGATCTTCGCAACGTTGGTTGACACAAGCTAGGTACTTAGGGCACTGGGAGTTGATGACGCATTCGGGACGGCAGTTGTTGTATGGGTTCCCAAAGTATCCAGGTTTACATGTACACACACCACGAGTTCCCTGGACACGACAGTCGGCGTTGGGGCCACAAATGCCCTCCCTGCAGGGGTCAACAAACTCCTTGGGAGGCACCACCGTCGACACAGCTGTAACACACATAATAAACATGTTAGGACATTGGCAGTAGGTATAGAAGAATGGCCCACACCTGTGTGTAACACCTATAAGGTATATCAGGGGCAAGGAGGAGGGGTCAGGTCTTACCAAGTGGGATACGGGTGCACCGAACGAAAGGTTCGCCTGTGAACCCTGGAACACAGGTGCACACCGGGGAGTGGTTGATGACGCGGCATTCTGCGTTGGTGCCACACACCCCGGGACAAGGATCAATGCACTTTTGTCTGTTACATGCCATCGTGGCCGGACAATCGCGGTTGACGACACAAATTGGGCGACAATTTGGCGGGGCACCAATGAAGCCCGGAAGACAGGTGCATACGGGGCGGTCTACCACCTCCCTGCAGTCGGCATTGGGGCCACACACCTCACACAGGTCCTCTAGCTCCTCGGACGAGCCCTCGTCTAGAAAGGGGAAGTGTGACACTTGCACAGGGTCATGCAGGAACAAATGTGTTTTATAGAAAGATGTAGATCAGTATTTAGTAAAGTTAGCGTGCACTATTGAGAACAATTATATAAGTCAAGAAACAAGGAGGCATAATAGATGTTGTCATACCCGGCCTAGGGAAGCATCTCTCGTAAGGACTGCCGGTGTAACCAGACGGACACGTGCAAATAGGGGTATGGTTGGGTACTCTGCACTCTGCATTGATGCCACAAGTGCCTGGACATGGGTCGATACACTTGTCATTAACACAAGCCAGGCCAGAGTCACATTGTGAGTCAGCTGAGCAGGAGGGTCGACAGGCAGTGTATGGGTCACCAAAGTACCCTGCGATACACTGGCACACGCCCTGGTGACACTCAGCCAAGGTGCCACATGGAGATGGATCGCAGGGGTCAGTGGTCAGGGGAGGCGCAGGTGGTGAAGTCTCAGCTGCTGGGACACACATACCCGCCGGTCACAACACAAGTACTCGTTACTGTATAAGCATTATTATAACATATATCATGCACTAGTAAAGGGAGACAGACATGAAGGAAAGCTTACATATAGTTGGTGAAGGACTGCAGGCTGTGTAGGCGTCTCCTGTGTACTCGAGGGGACACATGCACACAGGCTTATGCATGATCACGTGACACTCTGCCCTCACCCCACACAAACCCGTGCAGGGGTCAACGCACTCATTCCTCTCACACGCCTTGTTCCTCCCACAGTCAGAGTCCACCACGCACTCGAGGCG